>NW_027507685.1:82069417-82519417 GCF_037356315.1 Lithobates pipiens | reverse complement strand
CTGGCTCATGATTGGCCAAGCATGCACTGTGACCCCGCATGCTTGGCCAATCACAGCGCCAGCAGCGAGGAGAGCCATGATTGGCCACAGGCAGGATGCCTGTGGCCAATCATAGCTCAGGCTGTGTAGTACACGCCCCACACTATATAAGGCCGCCAGCGCGGCGGCCTAGTGTAGTGTGTTGGCGTCTGAAGCAGTTAGTGGGTGTTCTGTGTACCTTCAACACAGTACACACCAATCGTTTTCGGCCGATTTTCGATCTTGCTGTTGTGTAGTGGTTGTTGTCTGTGTGCCCTGACCGCAGTATACACAGCTATATTCACCTCACCTACATAGCTAGTGATCTATCTTTTATAATAGAGCTTGCAGTCAGTAGTGTTAGGAGCTTGTGCGTGCTGTCTGCGTGCTCTGTACCCAGTACACCCCGCTATATCCACCTACATAGCTGTTCTCTATTTGAGCCCACTTGCCATCTGCAGGAGTTATTGGAAGTTGTGTGTGCCTCCAGCACAGCACAGTATACATCTGTATATACCCCTTTATCTCTGGTGTTCTATAAAAAAGGCATCTGCAGGAGTAAGTGGGTTTTTTGTGCCTCCAGCACAATATACACCTGTATCTACCCTTTATTGCTGTTCTCTAATAGAGCCATCTGCAGGGCTTAGTGGGTGTTGTGTGACTCAATTACACTGCTGTTTTACCCAACTCCCTTCAGGCCATTACCATGTCTGGAAGGCCAGCAAGGAGAGGCAGACAGGCGCGAGCCGATAAGAGGGCAAGCAGGCTCTGTGTCTAGAGACAACAGTGCTGGTCGTGGACGCGGTGCATTGTCATCAGCACGTGGCCATGGGACACGCTTGTCCTTCTTTTCGGCAGCTGGACATGTTGAACCGCAACATGCCAACGACTTGGTAGAGTGGATGACCAAGCCCTCTTCATCCTCCTCATCCTCTCTCACCCAGTCTCAGGGTACTAGAAAAGCAGCTGCCAACGCATCGTCTTCCCTCCTCTCAATGTCATCATCAGTGACTCCTTCCCTAGACCCACCACGTCCTCCTGAGGAGTCTCCTGAACTCTTTGAGCACAGTGTTGGGTACATGCTCCAGGAGAATGCCCAGTGTTTTGTGGGCTCTGATGATGACACTCAGCTAGAGGAAGGCAGTAGCGTGAGCGCAGAGAGAGGGGATGCTCAAGAAGGACAGCAATCTGGCAGTCATGTTCCACAAGCTGCAGCATACTGCCAGGTTTGCTACAGCGATGAAGAGGGAGGGGATGATGAGGGCACTGACTCCATGTGGGTGCCTGGTAGGAGAGAGGAGGAGGAGGCACATGTCCAACGAGGCAGGATGCAGCTTAGGGGCAGCACACCGACTGAATCACACCGCAGAGCTCCGCCTGTGCAGGGCGCTGCCTCTGCGCGTTATTCTAAAAGTTCTTTGGTGTGGGCCTTTTTTGAGACGAGTGCATCAGATCGCACCGCTGCTATTTGCAACATATGTCTTAAGCGTATCTCGCGTGCCCAAAACATCAGCCGCTTGGGCACCACATGCTTGACCAGACATATGTTGACCTGCCATGTAGCTCGTTGGCAAGCGTACCTCAAAGACCCACACCAAAGAACAAAGCGGACCTCTCCTTGCTCCTCATCAGCTGGCATCTCCAACCCCACTAGACCTTCAGTCCTCTCTGAAACCTGCTCTGAGAGGAATGAAGGTGTAGAATTAGGTGTGTCACAGCCAAGTGCTTCCGGGAACTCTGCTAGTGGTACACCCACGTCCGAATATAGCAGGCAAATGTCCCTGCCCCAGCTGCTGGACCTGCGAAAGAAGTTCACTCCCAGCCATCCACATGCCCAGCGGTTGAATGCTAGCTTGGCTAAATTGCTAGCACTTCAACTGCTGCCTTTTCAGTTGGTAGACTCGGCCCCCTTCCGTGAGTTTGTACAATGTGCGGTTCCTCAGTGGCAGGTCCTCAAACGCCACTTTTTCTCACGGAAGGCGATTCCGGCTCTCTACCGGCATGTGGAAGGCAATGTCCTTGCCTCGCTGGACAGGGCGGTCAGCGGTAAGGTGCATATTACCGCTGACTCATGGTCCAGCAGGCATGGACAGGGATGTTGCCTATCTTTCACGGCCCATTGGGTCACTCTTCTGGCAGCTGGGAAGGATGCAGGACAAGGTGCAGTAGTGTTGGAGGTTGTTCCGCCACCACGCCTCCAAAATGCTACTATTGGTTGTGACACACCTCTCTCCTCCACCCCCTTCTCTTCTTCTTCCTCCATTGCCTCTTCCAGTGCTCTGTCCTCAGAACCAGCGGTGCTCCGTAGGCGTTCCAGGGGCTACGCAAGTATGCAGGCAAAACGATGACATGCCGTGCTTGCGCTGGTTTGTTTGGGGGACAGGAGCCACACTGGGGCAGATGTTTTGTCAGCTCTGCAGGGGCAGGCCGAGAGGTGGTTGATGCCACGCCAGCTTAAGCCAGGAATGGTGGTTTGTGACAATGGCACCAACCTCCTCTCCGCCCTCCGACAGGGACAACTGACCCATGTGCCCTGTGTAGCTCACGTCCTTAACCTGGTGGTGCAGCGGTTCTTGGGCAGGTATCCCAGCTTACAGGATATACTGAAGCAGGCCAGGAAAGTCTGTGTGCATTTCCGACGATCATTTAATGCCTGTGTTCGGCTGGCTGAGCTCCAAAAGGAGTTGAACCTGCCCAAGAACCGCCTTATATGTGACATGCCCACCAGGTGGAACTCAACGTTGGCCATGCTGCAGCGGCTGCACACGCAGCAGAGGGCCATCAATGAGTACTTGTGCGACTACGGCACCAGGACAGGGTCAGGGGAGCTCTGTTTTTTCTCACCACGCCAGTGGTGCATGAGCAGGGATGCATGTACTGTCCTGTCACCGTTTGAGGAGGCCACAAGGATGGTGAGCAGTGACAGTGCATGCATCAGTGACACTGTACCTCTTGTCCACCTCTTGGAGCATACACTGCGTGGAATAATGGACAGGGCACTTGAGGCAGAACAGATGCAGGAAGAGGAGGACTTCCTTGCCTCTCAAGGCCCCCTTTATCCAGACAGTGTTCCTGCTGTGCCACCCATCACACAGGAAGAGGATGAGGAGGAGGAAGAGGAGGATGAGGATGATTGTGTCAGCATGGAGGTGGAGGCTGGCACTCAGCATCAGCAGCAGTCTTGTAGGGATGATTTACAGTCCCAAGAAACACGTGGACTTGTACGTGGCTGGGAGGCGGTAGCTGCGGATCATGTTGCCCTTAGTGACCCAGAGGACTCCGGACCGAATGCCTCAGCTAACCTACGCTGCATGGCCTCCCTGATCCTGCAAAGCCTGCGGAAGGATCCTCGTATTCTTCGGATCAAGGAGAGGGACCATTACTGGCTGGCCACTCTCCTTAAACCACGGTACAAGGGTAAGGTTGCCGACCTTATCTTGCCATCGCAGAGGGAGCAGAGGATGAGACATCTCCGGGAGGCCTTGCAGAAAGGTCTGTGCAACGCGTTCCCAGAGACTGGGAGGTTACAAACTCCTGGTCCTGGACAACGTGTTGCTGAGGCATCAGTCAGAAGGAGCGGTGGAGAAGGTGGCCGTCTGACTGATGCTTTCAGACAATTTTTTAGTCCGCAGCCCCAAGGTATGATTGGTTCCAGCAACCATCGCCAGCGTCTGATTTACATGGTGCAGGAATACCTAGGGGCAAGGTCAGACTTGGACACCTTTCCCACCAAAAATCCTCTGGCTTACTGGGTTTTGAGGATGGATCACTGGCCAGAGCTTGCACAGTATGCAATTGAGCTACTGGCCTGTCCTGCATCCGGCGTTCTTTCAGAACGCGCCTTCAGTGCTGCTGGTGGCTTTGTTACCGATCACAGGGTGTGCCTGTCCACCGAATCAGTTGATCGACTGACCTTCATCAAGATGAATCAGGCTTGGATCACCCACAGCTAGCAAGCACCTGAAGCTGATGTAACCGAATAATTTTTTTTGAAATATCACATCCCTTCAAGACTGCCTATGCTGATGCTGAGTGACTGTCCTGTTATGTTGATTGTCTATCCTCTTCCTCCTCCGCTGATATGTTGGAAGAACATTTCTGGTTCTGGGTGATGCCATTAGCCCAATTTTTCTGCCCCTGTTTAACAGGGGCATTTAAGTACAATTTTTGATGCAATGCTTTGCAGCAGGGCTAATTCCTGCAATAAAACTAGAGTATATAGTTTCATAGTTAGTTAGGTTGAATAAAGACACCAGTCCATCCAGTTCAACCTGAGTGAGTGTCTACAATTGTCCTTATCCCTGTACATTGCACGCCCACAATCCAAGGTCCCCATTCATATACTAGGGCCAATTTTGGATAGAAGCCAATTAACCTACCTGCATGTCTTTGGATTGTGGGAGGAAACCGGAGTACCCGGAGGAAACCCTCGCAGGCACAGGGAGAACATGCAAACTCCAGGCAGGTAGTGTCGTGGTTGGGATTTGAACCATCAACGTTCTTGCTGTTAGGTGAGAGTGCTAACCACTACACCACTGTGCTGCCCCTAAGATATGGGAGAGGTTGCAGTGTGGTGGCACCAGCACCAGTGCCTAAGGCCCAATTTGTCTGCCCCTGTTTAACAGGGGCGTTTAAGTACAATTTTTGATGCAATGCTTTGCAGCAGGGCTAATTCCTGCAATAAAACTAGAGTATATGGGAGAGGTTGCAGTGTAGTGGCACCAGCACCACTGCCTAAGGCCCAATTTTTCTGCCCCTGTTTAACAGGGACATGTAATTACAATTCTTGATATAATATTTCACAGGAGGGCCCGTTCCTGTGCCCACCCAGAGTAACTGTGAGGACTTATAGTGTTGTGGCACCAGCACCACAACCACCAAAGATCAATTTTTTTACCACTGTTCAACAATGGCATGTAATTACAATTCTTGATATAATCGTTCACAGCAGGGCGCTCCAGTGCCCACCAAGAGTCACTTTGAGGGCTTACAATGTTGTGGCAAAACCAACACCTTGTTCTGCCATTTCTGCAGAGCATATAGGGCAGGCCCCTACTTTCAAACATCCAACTTACAAACATCTCCTACTTGCAAACGGAAGGAGACAACAGCAAGTGAGATGAAAAAAGATGGACGACAAAACAAATTTTACAGGGGTGATAACCCTTCCCTATGTTTTCCAAAAAGCTTAAAAATAGTTTTTTTGACTGGAGCTACACTTTAAAAATGTACCAGTTGAAAATTACAAACAGATTCAACTTAACACAACAAACCTACACAGTCCATGTCTTGTTTGCACCGCCTGTATACTGCTGTTCTGAGTATATAGGGCCTGGGGGCCACACGCATTTCCTTTTTTTAATATGGGTACAGGGTTCCCCTTGATATGCGTACAAGACCCAAAGGGGCTGGTAATGGGCAGGGAGGGCTACCCATGCCATTTTTCTCAATGGTTTTCAACCATATTGCAGGAACCAGATATAACATTAAAACCGCAGGCAGTTTTCAATGATGTTATTTCTGTTTAATGTCATTTTGTGCAGGGACTGTTCTAAACACGGGAAACACGTGGCACTTCACAGGCATACTACAGACACCCCCCAGGCACCATATTTAAAGGAATATTTCATTATTTTTTTTTCACTTTAATCATCATTAAAATCAGTGCTCCCGCCAAAACGGCCATTTTTAAAAACATTTTAGGCATTGACCCATGTCCCCTGGGGCAAGAGCCAGGTCCCCAAACCCTTTTTAGGACAGTATCTTGCATATTAGCCGTTAAAATTAGCACTTTTAATTTCGAACGTTCGAGTCCCATAGATGTCAATGGGGTTCTAAAGTTCATTCGAATTTGGGGTCCGTTCGAAAGTTCTGGTGCGAACCGAACCGGGGGGTGTTCGGCTCATCCCTATTTAGGATATAAAAATAAACCACACTACTTGTATCTGTTTGAGGACACTGCACATTCCTGACACTCCCACCCTAACCCATGTATCAGGTTAGGCTAGAATAGTTTTGGTGAAGTGTACAGGAGGTGTTCTGCATTATTTCTCAGAATTCTTGACACAAACATGTAAGAATATGAATCACTCACATTGCTCAATGGATAAAGTGTCTAAATACAAAAACGACTGTCAATTCAAAACTCACAAAATCTATGCTAACACGAAATTCTCTTCCTGAGTATTTTGTATACTCTCAGTTATCATTATACGTTATTATACAGAATATGAGGAAAAGGGGGTAAGCCTGTCTTAAGGCCCCCCTTTTCCTTTATGGGTTCGGGGTAGAAGAATTTTCCAGGCTCCCCGCTGTGAGAAAACGGCGGGAAAGCCCGGGATTGGTTTTTAAAGGTCAGCTGACCTAGGACACTTCTAGAATCTGGGAGCCCCTTGTTAGAATAGGTCAGAGGAGGTCAGATGATTCCCTGGAACATTCTAGAATTCCTGGGGGGTCCCTATATAAAGGTCTAGCCCAGGGAGTTTGGGCCAGTCACATGAAGAGGATCAACAACGGAACTTCCCACTCTCCCTACCCTTGTTGCGGCTATATTATATGGTAGGGTCCCTTTTCGTTTCAAAGTAAGAGGGGACAGTTTTGTGAAATAATATTGAAGACAGATTGTTTTTGCAGCTTGAGTCGTAGTGGCTGAGCTGTATTATCGTACATTTTGGTGTATTGAGTTATTTTTATGCTGAATAAAATACGTATGGTAATTTAGTACTTAATGATTACGTTTATAAACCAATAATATATGCCGTGCCCTCCAATAAAATATTGTGTTTAAACTAGTCTTTTTTGTTTGAGTTTTCATTTATGTCTGGGCATTCCTGCCTGCGATCCCATAGGCGTCATTGCAAAGCACCAGCGAATTATTAGATTTACAGATATAACGTTATCTTTTTTTTTTTAAATTGCATGAATCTACTTTTGTGTATTTCAAATGCTGTTGTTCAATAATGACTTCTCGTGCCTTGAGAAGACTGGAAAGCGTAATGAGATGATAAGAATGCAAGGTCAGATGCAAAAAAAAGGGAAAGTTAAAGAAAAAGTTTGTTGTTTTCCAAAACTGAAAGCTGGGCCTAACATAATTTCAGGTAGTTTTAGCAATGACACAGGCCTCTTCATCAAATTGTATTAGGCCTGCTGTGACCAGCAGAGAGAAATTGGCCAGTAGTTCCCTGTGGCTGTCTTTTCTTTTTTTTCCACTAAAGCAAATCTGTCCTGCTGCTGGCTTATTTCTAGCAAACTCTCAATAAGACCCCTTTCATAATGGGTCTTAAAGCACCGCTCATTTTAGTGGCACTTTAGTGCTGTTTAAGCAACACTTTCCCTAATCGTCTTTCAGGACAGCCACTATGAGAGATAGACTCCTCCTCTTCCTCTGGAAACACTGCGCCAGCCCATAAATTCTTACTTCCCCTGCCGGACCTCAGTTATTAGTGTTTCCTCCAGCGGGGAGACACTGTGCAAGGAACCAGGCCGATCAGTCGGGGAGGCTGTGGCCATTTTTTCGTTAAAGAACCCGGTTGAAAGAAGCAGGGGCTTCATTTGGAGAAAGCTGGGTTCAAACCGTTCGAAACCATCGTCCGCATGTTGGGCGGGTCGAACAGTTTACTTACCTCACCAGGTACTGCCACCCCTTCCGAGTCGAGCGCAGCTTCAGGTTGTGGGGGACTCCTATCGCGTCTACAGGAACGCAGCTGGCAAGCCGTTCGAAAGATTTCCCTGTACAAGGGTACAGTCCGCCCCTTTTTTTCTTTGAACCGAGCGGGCCGAACGACGGGCGACGTCGTATCCGGCGGAAACGAAGGCTTGACCTCGAATACGATCGACTTCCGGTTCCGGGTCGTGGAGCTGATAGGAGGGCCGGGCACAAGCTGGAGATGAGTTCGGAACGCGCACAGGCAGCGTGGAACTCTGTAGTAAGCAGCCACCTGCAGTCATGTCGGAAGCTGAGGCTCAAACAACAGACTCTATCTCCAGCATTCCTAAGGTAAGAGCACCCTGGGGAGGGGTACTCTCTATCTAGGATCCCCCCACCCCAATGTATGGTTCTATCATGGGGGGGCAGACCCCCTGGGTGGCCAGGGGGGAGGGGAGGCTCAGATTCCTTCTTTTAAAAAAGGGTCTAGTGCACTCCCAGGGTTGTATCCCGAGCTTTGGATTGACTTTGTCTTTTTCTGTTTTTTCTTTTTTCCTTTTTTTTTTATAAAGCTACGGAAAAAACTAGGTCTACGCATAGCTCTAAAAAGAAGTGTGCCTCCTGTAGGGACATTTTAGGGGAATCTTGGACCAAAGTGTTGTGCAAAGGCTGTATTGACTCCCTCATTAGGAAAAGGGAATCTGAACAGGAGTCAGGACTAGCAGCTTCAGTCAAAGAGCTCTCGTCCACCTTCTCTTCTTTTAGGTCCCTTTTTGAAAAATTTCAGCTTCCCACGGGTCCATCTCCCCAGGATACAACCCCACCTCTAGCACAGAGTTCTGCTCCAGTCCAACCTGCTAGTACAGGGAGGACAGAGGTTGCAGGCCCTTCAGGGACAGGTAGGGAACTTCCAGACAGTTCCTCTTACGATTCCCAGGAGGGTTCAGAGGGGGAGGACCAGGACGGGGGGTCCAGGAAAGCCTCCAGATATAAATTATCCCTTGATGAGGTAGAGGACCTCTTAAAAGGCAATTTATGCAACCCTCGGTATCCAGACGGATAAAAAGCCCCTAACCCTGCATGATCAAATGTATTCAGGTTTGGGGGAACCAAAAAGAAGGGTGTTTCCAGTGCACGAAGTTTTAATGGAAACAGTTAAAAAGGAGTGGCAGGATCCGGAGAGAAAACCCTTTTTATCCAGATCCCTCAAAAGAAGGTTCCCATTTTCAGAGGACCCGGCATGCCTTTGGAATAAAAATCCCAAATTGGATGCCGCTTTCTCCCAGGTCTCCAGACACACAGATTTGGCGTTTGAAGACATGGGGGCCTTGGCAGATGTCATGGACAAAAGGATTGACTCTCTGCTTAAAAAAACGTGGGACTCGGCTATCTAAAGCCTGAAATGGCAGTTACAGTTGTGGCTCGCAATTTAGAGCACTGGCTCTCACAGATCCAACAACATATTGAGGCAGGCACAGATAAGGAAACCATTCTGTCATCCTTCCCTACTATGCTGCGAGGGATCACTTACATAGCAGATGCCTCTGCTGAGTCCGTCCGCATGTCAGGCAGAACGGCGGCTCTAGCCAATTCAGCCAGAAGGGCCCTCTGGTTAAAAACATGGCCAGGGGATAATGCCTCCAAGATAAAACTATGTGGGATACCCCTGACGGGGACCTCCTTTTTGGCCCAGGGCTAGAGACTGTTCTAGACCGGACAGCGGACAGGAAAAAATCCTTTCCTCTTAAACGGAAAACCCCCGTACAAACTAAAAAGGGGTTTCGTCCGCAAGGGCGTAGGAAAACCCCTAAACCAGAGGGGAAAAAGAAAACCTGGCCCCAAAAAGGCAGGGGCAGAGGAGGGGCGATTTTTCGCCCTCCTGTCCAGCCCCGTAAAACCCAGTGACATTCCAGCTACAGTGGGAGGAAGACTGGGGGCCTTTCTACCACAGTGGGAGACAATATCCCCCAATCAATTTATTTTAGGGGTAATAAGAAGGGGGTACCTCTTGGAATTCTTAAGACCTCCCCCTCAAAGGCTCCTTGTCACGCATCTACCCAGGTGCGTGCTTGCTAGAAGCTCTGAGGGAATTGGAGAATCAGGATGTTATTCTCAGGGTCCCAAAAGTAGAAGAGGGAAGGGGGTTTTATTCTCACATCTTCGTAGTGAAAAAACCCTCAGGAAAGTTCAGATTGATTCTGAACTTAAAGCCCCTGAATGCTTCAGTGACATACAAAAGATTCCGCATGGAGTCGATCTTTTCAGTAAAGGCTCTTCTGCCCCGCAACTGTTTCATGGTATCTCTGGACCTAAGGGACGCGTATTTACACATCCCTATAGCGGAGGCCTCGCAGAAGTTTCTACGCCTTGCCATAGATTTAGGGGGAGAAACAGTACATTTTCAGTTTCAGGCCCTGCCATTCAGGCCATCCTCTGCACCCCGCATTTTTACCAAGGTCCTGGCAGAAGCCATGGCCTTTCTTCGGCTCCAGGGGATATGTATAATAGCCTACCTGGACGACCTGCTTTTATTTGCAGCATCCCCAACACAGTTGGTCAAGGATCTCGATCTAACCAAAGGGGTCCTTACAGACCTGGGGTGGCTTCTGAACTTGGAAAAGTCCAGCCTGATCCCCTCACAACAGATCTCCTATCTAGGTTTTCTGTTGGACTCAACACTGTTGAGAGTTTTTCTACCAAGAGAAAAGGTACAAAAGCTGGACAGAGCGGTGGCCTCTCTTCAGAGCAACCAGCTGGTTTCCATAAGGGTTCTGATGTCAGTATTGGGTCTCCTTACATCTACCCTCCCAGCAGTGCAGTGGGCAGGGCTACATTTTCGTCCCCTACAGACCTTCATCCTAGGGGTGTGGGGCCACAGTCAGGAGGCTCTAGACACCCTAGTACATATTCCACACCAGGTAAAGAGATCCCTCTGGTGGTGGAGGAAAATGACGAATCTGTTGCAGGGGCGTCTGTGGCTCATCCCGGTTTCTCGGGTAGTGACCACAGATGCAAGTGGAAAAGGTTGGGGGGCACATTTGGGTTCCCTTCTAGCCCAGGGCACTTGGGAGGACGGCGAGGCGACTCGATCGTCCAACTGGAAAGAATTAAGGGCAGTGGGACTAGCCCTCAGATTCTTCAAAAAAGCTCCGGGGTCACCACATTCAGGTGCGGTCGGACAACTCTTCCGTAGTGGCCTATTTAAACAAGCAGGGTGGCACGAGAAGCGGAGCCCTGTTGTCTTTAGCGACAGAGATCTGTCCTGGGCCGAAACCTACACCCTTTCGCTCTCAGCAGTTTTCCTGAGGGGAGAGAAAAACGTGGTAGCAGACTTTCTCAGCCGAAAGAGGCTGAGGGAGGGCGATTGGGTTCTCAACCAGGAGGTCTTCAATCTCATAATAAAGAGATGGGGGTCTCCAGAGGTGGACCTGTTCGTGTCCAAAAACAATGCAAAAAGCCCCTGTTTTTTCTCCCTAAAAAGGGGAGAGGGAGCCTTAGGCGTGGACGCCTTGAACCAGAATTGGCACTTCAGAACTTGCTATGCCTTCCCACCTCCAGCGTTGTTGCCAGCAGTTCTGAGAAAGTTTCAAATGGAAAGCACATCTCTGATTCTGGTGGCTCCACATTGGCCCAAAAGAGCATGGTTCTCAATGCTAAAGCAGTTGGCGGTAGAACCTCCCCTACTCTTGCCCCCTCGGGACGATCTCCTCTCTCAGGGGCCAGTCCTCTGCCCACGAGTACGCCAGTGGAAGTTAGCGCCCTGGCTACTGAGGAAGGTTTATTAAAATCTAAAGGATTTTCAGAGAGCTCTTTCCCAGTACGGAGGTCCTCCGCAGTTTTGGAATTTTTACAATGTGGGGCAGATAAAGGCTTATCCATTAGTACCCTCAGGGGTCAAGTATCAGCCCTCAGTGTTTATTTGGAAGACCATTTGGCTGCCAACCCATGGGTAGTCAGGTTCTTTAGGGCCCTGTCCAGACAGAGACCGGTCCAGGGTCTGTCCTTTCCCAGATGGGATTTATCTTTAGTTTTACAGAGCTTAACTGGACCCCCCTTTGAGCCTTTTAACGGAGTGTTTTCTGAGAGAGCTTACTCTGAAGACAGTGTTTCTGGTAGCAGTAACAACTGCCAGGAGGGTCAGTGAGATGGAGGCCTTATCAGTCAGGGCTCCCTTTTGCGTTATTTTTCCGGACCGGATGGTTTTAAAGACCGATCCGGCCTTTTTGCAGAAAGTGGCATCCAGCTTTCATAGAAGCCAGGAAATTGTTTTGCCCTCTTTTTGTCCCAATCCCTCCGGGGAGAAGGAACTAAAATTTCATTATTTGGATGTTAGGAGATGTATCCTACACTATCTGGAACTGACCAAGACATTCAGAAGGTCAGATTCCTTATTTGTTTTGTTTTCCGGGGCCAGAAAAGGTTGTAAAGCGTCCCGACGCACTATTGCTAGATGGCTCAGAGTAGCCATCGAGCAGGCTTATTCAGTTGCAGGGACAGAAATCCCAGTGGGTATTAAAGCACACTCCACTAGAGCTATGGCAGCCTCCCAGGCAGAAAGAGCGGGAGCAACACCAGAGCAGATTTGCAGAGCAGCAACATGGTCCAGCTATTCCACTTTCGTAAAACACTACAGAGTGGATCTGATGTCGGCAGGTGAGCAGACCTTTGGGCGAAAGGTTTTGCAAGCTGTAGTCCCACCCTAACTGGTAAGTGCTCGTTTATCCTCTCATAGTGGCTGTCCTGAAAGACGATTAGGGAAAATTAGGGTTACGCTTACCGGTAACGTCTTTTCCAGTAGTCTTTCAGGACAGCCCTAGTTCCCACCCGAAATTTGGGGGGAGTCTTACAAAAGACCAGAGCGCAGCAAGATAATGGTATTTGATAAATATGTTATTAATGTGTTCTTGTGTCTCCCCAGCTGGCCGGAGGTAATCTCGATATAAACTGAGGTCTGACAGGGGAAGTAAGAATTTATGGGCTGGCGCAGTGTTTCCAGAGGAAGAGGAGGAGTCTATCTCTCATAGTGGCTGTCCTGAAAGACTACTGGAAAAGACGTTACCGGTAAGCGTAACTCAAATTTTTCAGCAGCTAGGGTGCTTTTAATCTCCAAAAGAAAGCTTTATTTGTGTGAAAAAAGGGCAGACATTTATTTGGGTACAGCATCGCACGGTCACGAAATTGTCACTTAAAGGGGTTGTAAACCCTCAAGGTTTTTCACCTTAATGCATTCCTTCTGTAGTGCAGTAGCCCCCCACAGAGCCCCCCTTTTACTTACCTGAAACCGTTGGTTCCAGCAACAGGGATGAGCACAGCAGCTCCAGTCGCTGTCTCGGGTCCTCATTGGATAGATTAATAGCAGCGGTAGCCATTGGCTCCTGCTGCTATCAGTCAAATCCAGTGACACGAGAGCTGGGGGAGGAGCCGAGTCTTGCTGTCTGTGTCAATGGACGCAGCAGCAGGACTTGGGAGCCCCCATTGAACGCAGCTCTCCATGGGGGCATTCGAGAAGAGGAGGAGCCTGGAGCGCCGCTGAGGGACCCCAGAAGAGGAGGATCGGGGCAGCTCTGTGCATCAGGAAGTGAAGCCTTGCTTCCCTAATGTATTATACAGGTATCTGCACCCCCCTCCCCCCTGAAAGGTGCCAATTGTGGCACCGGAGGGGGGAGGGTTCCGATGAGCATAAGTTCCAATTTAGGGTTGAGCTCCGCTTTAACACTAGGGAGCGATCAAAGGGTTAACTGTGTTCCCTATGTGTGTGTTCTAACTGTTGGGGATGGGACTGACTATAGGCGATGACAGATCGTGGTTCCCAGTTCGTAGGAACTCACGATCTCTCTCTCCTCTCCTCACAGAACTGGGATGTGTGTGCTTACACACACACGTCCCTGTTCTGCCTCTCATGCCCGTGATCGCTCATGGCCAGCGGTCATCACAACTGCTGGTCATGAGCATCAGCACCCCCTGCTCTGACGGCGTGCGCGCACCTGCTATCCCACTTAAAGTGACCGACGTAGAGCTACGGTGGTTCGCAGGATCGTGCCTACCTGCCACAGTATAATGACTGCGGCTGGTCAAAGTAACGCAATGCCGTATTGCAAAAAAAGTCCTGGTCAGAAAGGGGGTAAATCTTCCGGAGTTCAAGTGGTTAATAACCCTCTTATTGTCTGTTCAAAGTCAGCTGGCCACATTTAAAAGACTATGCAGTGCATTATGGTTAAAAAAAAAAAAATCAATCTCCTGTGATTGGATAAGATAAATACAGAATACAGGTCCCCGAGTTAAGAACCTCCGACTTACAAGCAACTCCTACTTACGAACGGCAGGTGGCGCCGGCGGGCACATAGGAAAATGACGCTGGAAAACAGCAGAAAACATCGGAAACCGCCATTATGCGTATGCGCGTCTGAATTAAGAACAAATCCGACTTAACAAACAGGCAGTCCCTAACCTGTTCGTAACTCGGGGACTGCCTGTATACAAAAAAAAATTCTCCAGGGCAAATCTGCTTATAAATTCGCCAGGATCCGCAGATCTCAGCCTCAAAGTAGTGGCAATCCCAAACCCCATCCCTTGTGATTACTACAAGTTGGGACAGCCTGTGTGTAGGTAAGCCTATAAAAATAACTGTGTGTATGTTGAGATGAGGGGTGTTTTGGTGTAAACATGTTGTGCTCTATACAATATACCAGTGCTATGCAGTTTTGTCAAAACCTGATCTCCAGGCAAACAGCTATTTCCAGTACACCGTTGTCATTTACTGTATATATGGGACAATAAACCAAATGAAAATTTTCAAAATGCCACATCCAAATATGTTCACGTCAAAAGAAAAATTTGAGATATTTTCATCAGTTTTACCTGCTGGAGCAGTCTTTCCTAAACAATGGATCAATAGATGTGTTTGTAATAGATCCAGGGCTGGTGCTAGACTATTTTGCGCCCTAGGCGAGACCAGCTACTTGCGTCCCCCCAAAAAAACAACTTCTGAACCACCAAAATATCATTTATATACGGTGTAGAATGGGCGCAAAATAGTCTAGCACTGGCCCTATCTATACCCCCCTGTGATGTTTGTTGCCCCCTCATTGAACTGCTGTACACAGCGAACATAGTTGACAACATTTAAAATTCTTTTTTTTTTTTTTTGAGAAATGGGCGACAGCAGAGGGCTGGGTAAAAGCAGGGCAGAGGACTGGGCAACAAAAGGGCACTGAATGACAGCAGAGGGCTGGGTGACAGCAGGGCAGAGGACTGGGCAACAAAACTGCACTGAATGACAGCAGAGGGCTGGGTGACAGCAGGGCAGAGGACTGGGCAACAAAAGGGCACTGAATGACAGCAGAGGGCTGGGTGACAGCAGGGCAGAGGACTGGGCAACAAAAGGGCACTGAATGACAGCAGAGGGCTGGGTGACAGCAGGGCAGAGGGCTGGGTGACAGCAGGGCCGAGGGCTGGGTGACAGCAGGGCCGAGGGCTGGGTGACAGCAGGGCCGAGGGCTGGGTGACAGCAGGGCCGAGGGCTGGGTGACAGCAGGCAGAGGACTGGGTGACAGCAGGCAGGGGACTGGGTGACAGCAGGCAGGGGACTGGGTGGGCAGACGAATGGGAGACAGCAGGGGACTGGGTGACATCAGAGGGCTAGGTGACAGCAGTTCAGAGGACAGGATGAACGCAGGGCAGAGGACTGAGCGACAACAGGGGACTGGGTGTCTGCAGAGGGCTGGGTGATACTAAGCAGAGGACTGGGAGACAACATGGAACTGGGTGACAGCAGGGCAGAGGGCTGGGTGACAGCAGAGGGCTGGCTGACAGCAGGGCAGAGGACTGGGTGACAACAGGGGACCTGGTGACAGCAGGGCAGAGGGCTGGGTGACAGCAGGGCAGAGGATTGTGTGACAGCAGAGGGCTGAGTGACAGCATGGCAGAGGGCTGGGTGACAGCAAGGCAGAGGAATGGGTGACAGCAAGGCAGAGGGCTGGGTGACAACAGGGGACTGGGTGTCTGCAGGGGGCTGGGTGACAGCAGGGCAGAGGACTGGGTGAAATTGGGTTGAAAACTGCTCTGCCCAATATCTCAGTCAAGACACTGCTACAGGAAAGACCAGATATCATCTTGATCTTTGTCACTTTTTTACTTTTGTTTAAAAGTCTAAAGATAGAAATAATAAAGTTGACAAAGACCAAGATGATATCTGGTCTTTCCTGTAGCAGTGTCTTGACTGAGATATCGGGCAGAGCAGTTTTCAACCCAATTTCTCCCAGTCCAGTGGCTGCATAAAAAAACAAAACAGAATTTTTAGAGCCTTTTTTTTACCTCCATGATGCTCTGTCCAGAAGGACCTGCGATCATCCCTGAGGCTGGCTGCTCCGCCCCCTGTCCCCCGTCCCCCAGTGACATGTGGGATCATCCCTTGGCTGGCCACACCCCCTCACAAGTCCCGACCAGTGACAATGAAGGAGGTGGACCAGCTCCTCGGTATCAATCAGAGCCCTGAGCCGCCGAACAGCTCTGCAGCTGGGGGAGCCGGGGGAGGAATCTGTCAGTGTAATACATGTGATAGTTCCCTCCCCACGCCCCTGCACCATCCCTGGCAACAGACATTCCCTCTCCTCCTCCGGACCTTCAGTACACACTCCTGCAGACCCACCACACGGGGACAGCGGCTCCATAGGTTACATCCAGCGGGGATGAGGAGGTGACAGGCCATGGCTGCGCCCTAGGCGGCTGCCTAGTCCACCTAGTGGTAGACCCTGGATAGGTCTGCATGATTGTGTAGCCAAGTCTGTGTAAGTATGAAATCAGTGGTGAGTGATATAACAAACTTTATTAATCAATGTTTTTAATCATCTACTAATGTAAGCTGAGGCTTGGTGTATAAACATTTCAGTTAATGTATCACAGGAAGTATTTGTTTCTGTTGGAAGAAAACATAAGAAATATTCCCGCCCATGACACCTCCACTACCCCTCTCAAACAATTAAAACAGAAAATTGTATACTTACCTTTCCGTAATTTTTCTTTCCTGTCGCATCTTCATGGCAGCATACACTCTGGGTTGTGACTCCGCCTCCACAACCTGATAGGACCACATAACTATAAGGCTCGGTTCACACAGGGGCGACACGACTTCAGGACGACTTTGTGAGGCAACTTGGAGACGACTTGAACACGACTTTTAGACACGACCTGGGGCGACTTGGCGACTTTTGCCGTGGCCAATGAGCTCTGAAGGGGGAACTCTCTCCGAGAGCATACCAGGCCCTTAGGTCTGGTATGGATTCCAAGGGGAACCCCTACGCCGAAAAAAAACGGCGTGGGGGTCCCCCCAGATCCACACCAGACCCTTATCAGAGCACGCTACCCGGCCGGCCAGGAAAGGGGCTGGGGACAAATGGGCGCCCCCCCTCCTGAGCCGTACCAGGCCGCGTGCCCTCAACATGGGGGGGTGCCTTGGGGGAGGGGGCGTGCGGCCCCCAAACCCCAAAGCACCTTGTCCCCATGTTGATGAGGACAAGGGCCTCTTCCCGACAACCCTGGCCGTTGGTTGTCGGGGTCTGCGGGTGGGTGAGTACAATGTACCCCTACCCATTCACCTGTAAAATAAAGTACAAAAAAACCACAACACACAAGATAAAATAGTTTATTGCACAGCTCCGGGGGTCTTCCGTCTTCGGGGGTCTTCTCGCCGGACTCCTCCGCTATCTTCTTGTAGCTCTTTTATTAGCGGATTAGCCCGGCTTTCTTCCTTGCCGCCGCCCTCTTCTTCCGACTTCGGGGGTCTTGTCCCCCTCTTCGGTTCTTCTGCCGGGCCACCGCGCCTTCTTATAGCTCTTTTACAGGCGGTGGGCCGGTCTTCTGTCGCCGCCGCCGCCTTCCGTTCTTCTTCTTCTTCTCCTGGAGATGTTGACTCGACTCTCTCCCCGGCCGCAATGCCAGGGACGCGCTGCGCGGCGACTTATATAAGGACAAGGGGCGGGGTCATCGGTTGATGTCACATGGCGACAGTCCCAGCATCCTCCGGGACTGTGACATCGTAAGGGGTCGGGTCACCATGTGACATCAACCCATGTGAGCATAACCGATGACCCCGCCCCTTGTCCCTATATAAGTCGCCGCGCAGAGCGCCCCTGGCATTGCGGCCGGAGAGAGCGTCGAGTCAACATCTCCAGGAGAAGAAGAAGAAGAAGAACGGAAGGCGGCGGCGACAGAAGACCGGGCCACCGCCTGTAAAAGAGCTATAAGAAGGCGCAGTGGCCCGGCAGAAGAACCGAAGAGGGGGACAAGACCCCCGAAGTCGGAAGAAGAGAGTGGCGGTGAGGAAGAAAGCCGGGCTCCTCCACTAGTAAAAGAGCTACAAGAAGATAGCGGAGGAGTCCGGCGAGAAGACCCCCGAAGACGGAAGACCCCCGGAGCTGTGCAATAAACTATTTTATCTTGTGTGTTGTGTTTTTTTTTGTACTTTATTTTACAGGTGAATGGGTAGGGGTACATTTTACCCCATACTCATTCACATTCACATTACACATTATTAAAGGGGGCTCCCGGATTCCGATAAGCCCCCCGCCCGCAGACCCCGACAACCAACGGCCAGGGTTGTCGGGAAGAGGCCCTTGTCCTCATCAACATGGGGACAAGGTGCTTTGGGGTGGGGGGGCCGCACGCCCCCCTCCCCCAAGGCACCCCCCATGTTGAGGGCACGCGGCCTGGTACGGCTAAGGAGGGGGGGCGCCCGCTCGTCCCCAGCCCCTTTCCTGGCCGGCCGGGTAGCGTGCTCGGATAAGGGTCTGGTTTTTTTCGGCGTAGGGGGTTCCCCTTGGAATCCATACCAGACCTAAGTGCCTGGTATGCTCTCGGAGGGGGAACCCACGCCAAATTTTTTTCAGAAATTTGGCGTGGAGTTCCCCCTTCAGAGCTAATAATTCTGTCAAAGTCGCCTCCGTATAGACAGAGATCCGACTTGGAGGCGACCTCCATTGAAATCAATCGCCTACAAGTCGGATTCAAGTAGTACAGGAACTTCTTTTGAAGTCGGAGCGACTGTCAGTAGCGTGCATTAAGACGGCTCTCATTCACTTACATTGATTTTTAAATGTTGTCCGACCTGAGGCGACTAGGGGCGACCTGAAGTTGGATCGGAGTCGCCCCTGTGTGAACCGAGCCTAAGATGAAGTCACAGCCCCCGCCCCAGCATTCTCCATATATATAAATCACCTCAAACAGGTGGGACATTGTATGCTGCCATGAAGATGCGACAGGAAAGGAAAATTACGCAAAGGTAAGTATACAATTTTCCGTTTTCCTGTTGCATCATGGCAGCATACACTCTGGGGAATAACTCACAGACAGGGCCGGATTAACATAGGGGCTATTGGAGCTGCAGCTCCAGGCCCCTTTCTCAAGATAGGCCCATTTGCCCAAAAAATAAAAAAAAATAAAAAAATAAAAGATCGACTTCGAGGATTGTAGCTCGGTGACCAGGAGTCACAGAGACCCCATATTTGGGGGGTAGGTAGCTAAAGACCCACTCCAGCACTGGTTAAAATATGGGGCTGCTATCATCTATGGTTCCGGAGATACGGGGCTCCTTGCACAGCCTGTCAGAAGCTACATACAGAGCGGCAGTATAAATACAAGCCGGAACACTCTGCAGCAGACTGAGAGGATGACATCACAGTGCTGATAATAATTATTTGTATATTACTTCTGATAATTAACCCCTTGGCAACCAGGCCCATTCTGAGACTTCTCTCCTACATGTAAAAATCATCATTTTTTTATGATAGAAAATTACTCAGAACCCTCAAGCATTATATATTGTTTTAGCTGACACCCTATGGAATAAAATGGTGGTATTTGCAACTTTTTATGTTGGAAAGAAACTGTTTCATTCATAAAAAAACCCACTAAAGTTATCACGATTTTTTGTTGTCTATTAAGCGATGCTTTACATTTTTTTTACAGGTTACATGTTTAGAGTTAGAGGAGATCTAGTGCTAGAATTATTGCTCTCGCTCTAACGATCATAGTGTATGTAACCTGTGTGTATCTGGCTCTGATACTAACCAGTGCCTACCCAGGGACTGACTAGTATCTCTCCCCAGCCTGTCCCCACACACCCTCTCACCTGCTGACCTGTGAATGGGGCGATCACTCCCGCAGTGTTATTGTGTTCTGCCAGTCAATACATTGATTAGTGCTGCTAACTATAGCTGGCAGCTCTGATTGTTTTGGGGAAAACCTGACAGGCTGGTTGTACTCAAGTCGGTTATTAGGTTGACTTGTGTAAAACCAGCTAGCCCATACATAGATCGACTATGGCGGGTCTCTGCTTAATTGGTGTAATTTCAATCCATGTCTGGCCCGCTTAACCACTACACAGTCCCTAAACATCCTTCCACAAACCTTTACATTTTTCCTTCCCAGATTACTTCATCCTCCTCTCCTATATATAGTGCCCACTGTCATACTCTCCACACTTCTCTCCTGTACATAGTGCCCACTGTCATACTCTCCACACTTCTCTCCTATACATAGTGCCCACTGTCATACTCTCCACACTTCTCTCCTGTACATACTGCTCACTGTCATACCCTCCACACTTCTCTCCTATACATAACACCCGCTGTCATATCCTACACACTCCTCACCTGTACATAGTGTCCGCTGTCATACACTTCTCTCCTGTACATAGTGTCCACTGTCGTACCCTTCACACTCCTCACCTATACAGTGCCCACCGCCATACCCTCCATACTCCTCTCCTATACATAGTGCCCACCTCCATACCCTCCATACTCCTCTCCTATACATAGTGCCCACTGCTATACCCTCCATACTCCTCTCCTGTACATGCTACTCACTGTCATACCCTCCACACTCCTCTCCTATACATAGTGCCCACTGCCATACCTCCAACACTTCTCTCCTATACATAGTGCCCACTGTCATACCCTCCACACTCCTCTCCTGTACATACTACTCACTATCATACCCTCCATACTCCTCTCATATACATAGTGCCCACTGTCATACCTCCAACACTTCTCTCCTATACATAGTGCCCACTGTCATACCCTCCACTCCTGTACATACTACTAACTGTCATACCCTCCACACTTCTCTCCTATACATAACGCCCGCTGTCATATCCTACACACTCCTCACCTGTACATAGTGCCCGCTGTCATACACTTCTCTCCTGTACATAGTGTCCACTGTCGTACCCTTCACACTCATCACCTATACAGTGCCCACCGCCATACCCTCCATACTCCTCTCCTATACATAGTGCCCACCTCCATACCCTCCATACTCCTCTCCTATACATAGTGCCCACTGCTATACCCTCCATACTCCTCTCCTGTACATGCTACTCACTGTCATACCCTCCACACTCCTCTCCTATACATAGTGCCCACTGCCATACCTCCAACACTTCTCTCCTATACATAGTGCCCACTGTCATACCATCCACACTCCTCTCCTGTACATACTACTCACTATCATACCCTCCATACTCCTCTCATATACATAGTGCCCACTGTCATACCTCCAACACTTCTCTCCTATACATAGTGCCCACTGTCATACCCTCCACTCCTGTACATACTACTAACTGTCATACCCTCCATACTCCTCTCCTATACATAGTGCCCACCGTCATACCCTCCCTCCACACTCCTCTCCTGTAATTACTGCTTACTGTCCTACTCTCCTGTACATAGTGCCCACTGTCATACCCTCCACACTCTTCTCTTATATATAGTGCCCAATGTCATACCCTCTACACTCCTCTGCTGTGCATACTGCCCACTGTCTTACTCTTCACACTCCTCTCCTGTACATAGTGCCTTCTGCCATACCCTCTGCACTCCTCTCATGTACATAGTGCCCACTGTTAGACCCTCCACATTCCTCTCCCTCACCTGCACATACTTCCCACTTTTATACCATCCATACTCCTCTCCTATGCCTCTTACCCACAAAAACTGTTCTTTAAAATGATACTGAATATCCTCAATGTTACCAGCTCTAGAATGGGCACTTTTGTCAGTTCAACTAAAGGAAATCTCACAGTCCTCATATTTGTTCTTCCCCATTATTAGTACTTATTTCATTTTGTAATGACTATTGTGATATATAGAGGAACACGGGGGATGTCAGCTACTCTAAATATAGCACTTGTAAAAAAAGCGTCCCTGAAAATATTTTTGAAATGTTGACAACCATGTACTTAGGCACTGCCCAAGGGCCACAGGGTCAGTAGGGGCCCCATGAGAGGCTCCGGTGATAGTAAAGCGGTAGTAAACTTTTCTAACATTACTACTTTTTAGAGGACCTGGGGGAGGTTATGCCATAATGTACAAGTATGCCCAGCATATTAGCACATTAGGGTACACTTACCTGTCAGACTGAGCCCTCCAGTGCTGTGCTGTGATCAGTCCGGCGGGGCCCGGGCACTTCCATCTTCACCCGGACTTCCTTCTGGGTTCTGCGCCTTCCGTCACTTGCCTTGGCCAGGCTGCCCTGATGTCATTCCCACACATGCTCATGTGCATCCTCTCTCTCCCATCCCCCCCTTTCTCTGTCATCCTCCCTCCCTTACCCCTCACCCCTCTTTCATCCTCCTTCTCTCTCTTTAATTTAATTTGTTATAACAAAAAATAGTTGCATTTTTATTTATTTATTGTTTATAAAAGACCCCCCCAAAATCCTCAGCACCAGGCCCCTAATGTTCTTAATCTGGCCCTGCTCGCAGACTGGGTGGGAGTGCAAGAAAATACATTTATTAACAAGGAACAGAAGAGTTGGCCTGAATAATGGCCCTTCCAAAATCTACTGTTGAAAGCCATGCAGAATCTACCCTATAATGTTATATAAAGGTTTTTCTGGAAGACCAGGTGGCTGCTTTACAGATAGTCTCCGCCGAGACCCTACAATACAAGACCCTACAAGAGCAGCTCTTGTTAATCCATACTCTTTTTTGTTTTATGTGAGTAACAATTGTGACATAGTAATGTTATCAACTGGGATATACAGATGAATATCTCATTGTTATCATAATCTATATATACCACGTTTTAGTATCTCTGCATATTCTCTATGTTATTTGGATCTGCAAAATGCATAAGCGATTTTTGGATTAAATTAAGGTCCAAAATAAATAGTTAAATAGATGTGTTGATAACATTAACATACCACTTGTTACAACTTCCTGTTCCACCCACTGTTTGCGGGCGGACAAGTTTTTGAGCAGTGTATTTATTGAGAAGCAATGTGAGGGGACATAGTATGCCCCTGTCGAAGACCGATTGTGTCGAAACGCGTCAGTGCATTTCTTGTACCCCACATTGCTTTTATATGTTTTATTTCGTGATCACTTTTTATTTTTGAGTAATTTGTACATCGCATATTTTTTCAAAAAACCTACCAGTTTGCTTTTGATCTGCACCATCTGCACCTTTTTCTTTTTCCCATATGCCATTTGTATGAGCTTCATTTGAAATTTGATTTTGGATACACCTGGTCCTTTAAACACTGTTTCCCCTGGAATTTGGAGACCACTAGACAGTGATTGTCGGGAGTGCCTACCTTCATCTGAGGTCCAGGATGACGAAATGAGGATCGTACACCAGGATCCATCCCATTGAAGGCCCGAGTGTAACCTTCTGTGATTACAAGCCTTTCAGACCCACTGTCGTTAGACAGGTGGGTCCAACATCATTGGTAAGAGTACCCATCTTACACCTATAGAAGATTTTATGTAAACATTGCTTCAGTCAAATAGATCGTTGCTGTTGGTTCCATCCTCTCCTCTCATTACATTTTGGATGCGAAGATTGGTTTTTCCCTTACCTCTACATTCAGCATGATAAGAGGACAGTTTATAGTTGGATGAACTAATAGAAGTTCTTTTCCAGCATTTATGATATGGAGCCCAATTTGCACTATATTGCACAATAATTGTGGGACTATATATCCCTTTAGTATTTATTATTTCTATTTTTATTTATCTGTTTTCATACACAACAATTGTTTACACAACCTTAGCACTACACTATTTGTTTCACGAAATAGGCTGCCCAAGAAGTTGTCACTGCCCTGGTGGAATGCGCCTTTAAGCCCTCCGGAATCTCTAATTTACTCAGTAAGTAAGCTTTCTTGATTTCTTTCACCAGCCATGAAGCGATGGTATGAGCTGATGCCACCTGACCTTTCCTAGGGCCATATGGAAGAATCAAGAGGTTCTCCGATCTCCTGAATGACTCGGTTACTGAGAGATACTTCAGGATGTTGCCCCTGACATCCAGAGGATGAGGGTCACCCTGATCTGTGATAAGGGCTGGAAGATTAATCTCCTGATTAAAATGGAATGATGAGGATACCTTCGGTACAAAACAATTTGACGGTTTTAGCACTATCCTGTCCGGGTAGACGACCAGATAAGGCTCCTTGGCCATCAAGGCTTGCATCTCCGAGACTCTTTTTGCTGAAGTAATAGCAATCAGGAAAGAAACTTTTAGTGTCAGGTCCCAAAGGGAGATGTTGTCAAGCCGAAAAAAATTGTTCTTTGGACAGGATTTCCAGGACAACAGAAAGGTCCCATGCCTGGAGTTTTCTAGGTGGCCTTAGTTTAAGGCAGGCTTTCTGAAACTGGATGACCATGGGGTCATGAGCCCATTTTCCACCAGTCAAAGCAGATAAGGCTTATACTTGGACCTTCAGGGGACTGGATCGAAGCCCTTTCTCTAGACCTGACTGCAGGAAATCCAGGATTTTCGGGGTTGTCAGAGAAGATATGCCCCAACCTTGTTGTTGGGAAAAGGTGGTAAACTTCTCCCAGATCCTTCGGTATGTATTGTTGCTAGTTGGCTTTCTAGCCTGAAGTAATGTCTCCACTACTTTCCCAGAACAGCCCTGTTCTAGATACCTAGACCTCTCAGCCTCCAGACCATCAGATGTAACCTCTCCGGGTTCGGATGTAGAAGCTGGCCCTGGGAGAGCAGGTCTGCTGACATCGGGAGAGGAAGCGGATCCGCTGTGTTCAACTGAAGCAGAGTAGTGAACCACGGCCTCCTTGGCCAAAAGGGGATCACCGCCACTGCTAATGCTGCCGACCTCTTGAGCCTCAGAAGAAACCTCGCTATGAGGGGAGTCGGAGGGAAGACGTAGCCGAGGTTGAAGTACCAGGGATGTTGAAGACAATCTATTCCCTCTGCTGAAGGGAAGGGGGTTCTTGAAAGAAACCTCTGACATTTTGTGTTTGCTGGAGTAGCTGCTAGATCTATGTCCGGTGAGCCCCAGGTCTGAGTTATGAGCATAAACACTTGGGGACTCAGAGACCACTCGTTGTTGGAAACAAAGCTTCTGCTGAGTGAGTCGGCTAGGAGATTCTCGGTCCCCGGAATATAGGCCGTTCTCAGATCCAGTAAGTTCAATTGAGCCCACGCCATCACAGTGCGAACTTCCCCCCATCAGGGAGGAGCTTCTGGTGCCCCCCTGCCTGTTGATCTAGGCGACGGCCACTTTTTTGTCCATCTTCAGAACTCGCCCTGGACTCACCCAGGACTCGTTTCCCCCTCAGGTAAGTACTGAAGGCCAGGAGGGCCTGAAAGGCTGCTTTCATCTCCAGCATGTTTGAAACTGCATCCCGGATCCTGAATGGCCAGCGGCCCTGGGCTGTATGATGTTGGTAGTGAGCCCCCCATCCTTCCATGCTTGCATCTGAGGTTACAGATTCCTGAGGAAGGGGAACTATATGCTTGCATCTCGTCCGATTGCAGGAACGAGTCCACCACTGTAAGCATTGTTTGGCCTCCTCCGAGATGTGGATCGGTTGGGTAATGGATGAGCCGCCCCATTGACGCAGAAAAGAAGTCTGAAGGTGTCTCGTGTTCCATTGGGCCCACTGGACCATAGGAATGGTTGCAGACAGAGTGCCTAGAAGACTGAGACATGCTCTAGCCGGCAGGGATGTTGCTGAGATTGCTCTTCTCACCTTCTGAATCAGTAGGGAAATCCTTACACCGGTAGTTCCACCGTGTTTATCCAAGTATCCAACTCTGCACCCAGGAAGATCATCCTCTGGGTAGGATGAGCATTGCTTTTTTTCCAGTTTATCAACCAGCCCAGTCCTTGTAAAGTGGCAACAAGGACCTCCCGATGTTGGATAAGAGACTCCTGGCTTCTTGAAAGGAGAAGAATGTCGTCCAGGTAGTGATGGGCTATCAATCCTCTCTCCCTTAAGGATGCTATCACTGGTAGCAGTACCTTCGTGAAGGTTCTGGGGGCGGTAGAGATCTCGAACGGGAGACATTGAAACTGGAAGTGGCCCTGATTCACCGAGAACCGAAGGAACTTCTGGAAGACGACATGGATCGGAACATGAAGATAGGCATCCTGAAGGTCTATGGAGAGCATCCAATCTCCCAGGTTTATGGCTTGGAGGATCGATTGTAAACTCTCCATCTTGAATGTCTCCACTCGAATGGAGCGATTGAGGTTTTTTTAATCTAAAACTGGGTGAAGGTCCCCTGATTTCTTCTTGACCAGAAACAATGGGGAGTAGAATCCCCGTTCCCTCTGTGGGTACTTCTCTTATTGCTTTCTTTTGAAGAAGCTCTTGAATGTAACTGGTCAGTAGAAACCGGTTTCCCCTGATGGAGGAAGTCTGGTTAGACAAAAATGATCCCCTGGGGGACGTCCTCTGAAAGACCACCTGTGCCCGAAACGGACAGTGGCCACTGTCCATGGGTCCTTTATTGCTTCCGCCCAAGCCAGCTTGAATCTTGAGCGGAAGTCTTGGGTTTCTGGAACTTCATAAAAGAAGTTTGGGGGTTCTTCCAGCTCCTCCTGTATTCTTTCCCCGGCCTATAAGCTTTCGCATCCCTGTATCTGTCTGGCAGATTACACCTAAAGGGAGGAGGTCTCTGCTGCTTTGGTTTCCTGTCTGATGGTATCAGTCCTGATTTTCCACCAGTCACCATCGAAATTGCGGAATCCAGCTTTGCACCGAAGAGATTCTCGCCGTCATATGGAATGCGGCACCAATTCGATTTAGAGACAGGATCCGCCGACCAGGGTTTTAGCCACAATGCCCGTCTGGCCATTACAGAAGCAAGCATGACCCTTGATGCCGATTTAATCGCATCCACCGATGCCTCTGCCACAAAGTCCCCTGCGAGACTTCGCTCTTGTAGCCCCTTCACAATGCTCTCCTAATCCGAGCCTTCTGAGACCAACTTCTCGGTATTCGCCGGCCAGCTGGAGATGGCCCTGCCTACAGCTGCCAGTGCCACTGCTGATCTGCAAGCGCCTCCTGCCGCTATATGGGCCCTTTTCATATCCGTGTCGATCCTTCTATCCAGGACATCTCTGTCACAGCGTCCTCAATGGGCAGTGTTACATGCCTGGCAAGTCGCATGAGAGATGCGTCTACAATGGGAGGAGAGATGAGAGAGCACAAATTAGGCCCCTTCAGGGGATATAATTTTGTAAGCCTATTATTTAGACTCAATTTTTTTCTCAGGACCTTGCCACTCTTCCTTGATTAAACAGTCCAATTCCTCAATGAATGGAAAAGCCTTTAAATCCCTTTTGAGATTCGGGAAGTATTTCTTCCGTTTCAGTTACACTTCCAGCGGTTCTTCCAGGCCAATAGCCTCCTTCACCGAACAAATGGTTCTATTAAAGAAAAATCGAAACCCGCAGACGCATCCAACCCCTCATAGTCAGACGGGAAATCCTGCTCTCTTGACGTACTGGGAGGAGCAGGTGACGCACTTCATGTTGACAACTCTATCTCCGGAGTAGGGATCTGTGAAGCTACAGGCTCTTTAGACTATAGTTCTTACTTTTTAGTAACCTCCTCAAAGCATCTACGGCAGGCCAGTTTATCGGGGAGAGCTGAAGCACCACAAATCTAGCATGCGTTTCCAGAAAGTCACACTGGGGATTGCTGTCTATGAACAGGAGATCTTCCATGGTAGGAACGGTTGTATCTAGAATAAGATCTGGAGCGACTTCTACTGTGACTCCCTCTGTGGCTTGAGCGACTTCTCCTGCAACTGGAGCGGCACCGTCTGTGGCCGCAATGGCTTCTCCTGTGTAAAGTCTCTCTGTACCTTGGTTCGGGGGAATTTGCGGACCTGGTAAGGCTAACCATATAAGCAGCGTTGGGATTGCTCTCTTTTTTAAATCCTCACTACTTACCAAAGTCGTCCCCCCCCTTACCTATTAGGCTGACGGTGATCTGCTAGGGCAGTGGTCTCCATGGAAAGGAGAAAAGGGCAAGCCTAAGGAGATACACAATGCAAACAATTGGCATGGAAGAGAACAGAAAAGAGAGAAAACACAGCAGTAAAAGCAAAGATACATTGATACAGTAATGATCAGGTCACTTACCTCAGTATGGTGGATGAGGATTTGAATAAGGAAAAGCAGGAAAGTAAACAACCGCAATCTAGGCTCTGGATACCAAGTACAGTGCAGCTTTAGTCAATCAGCTTTTTAAATTGGTCACGTCCTGCTCGCACATGCGCAGTAGCGCTGTGCGGCAGCCGGCGCCATCTTGGATGCTGGCAAAACTAACAGACTGCCCAGAGCTATCATACTGCGCACAGATGGGGGGAAAAAAGCAACAAAAACAGTTATACAGGGAACAAAAGATTGGAGACCACTGCCTTTTGGCTAAGCCTGTTTAAGGCTTACATGCCAGAGTGCTTAATAGCATGCTGCAAAGCCTGCTTAAAGCGGAGGTCCACCCTAAAATGGACCTCCGCTCATCGGAATCCCCCCCCCTCCGGCGCCACAATCGGCACCTTTCAGGGGGGAGGGGGGTGCAGTTACCTGGATAATCCAGGTAACTGCACCCACTTCCGGGCTAGCTCTCTGCGGAAAGGGGCGTACGTTACGCCCCTTTCCGCAAGCGCCCGCCCCCTTCAGCAAGTGCCCCGCTGCCTGCTGGGAAACACACAGCTCCCAGAGGCAGCGGCTCGCGCATGCGCAGTAGGGAACCGGGAAATGAAGCCGAAAGGCTCCATTTCCTGATTCCCATACCCAAGATGGCGGCGGCAGGACCCGACAGACGAGCGAGCGATCGGCTTCGGGTGCCGACATCGCGGGCGCGCTGGACAGGTAAGTGTCACTATTTAAAAGTCAGCAGCTGCAGTATTTGTAGCTGCTGGCTTTAAAAAAAAAAACGCGGAGTCCCGGTGGACCCCCGCTTTAAGGCTTATCATGGTAATTAGGAAGCAACAACAGAGTGTATTTAAGACTCTACTGAAGATAACTGAAGCAGTTTAACCACTACAGCCCCGGACCAATAAACACCTTAAGGACCAGAGGTCTTTTTCCAATTTCGCACTGCGCTGCTTTAACTGGTAATTGCGCGGTCATGCAATATTGCACCCAAACGAAATTTGTGTCCTTTTCTTCCCACAAATAGAGCTTTCTTTTGATGTTATTTTATTGCCTCTGCGATTTTTATTTTTTGCAATATAAATGGAAAAAGAGCGAAAATTTTGAAAAAAAACCGGAAAATTCCTATCAAAATACTTACCGTAATTTTCCTTTCCTGATGGACTCCATGGCAGCAACGTGTGGGTTAAGTCCCGCCTCCACTACCCTCTAGGACACTACTCCCATAAATCTTTGCTCCCTGCCCATGGCCGTGTTCGATAACTAGCCTACTCCAGCCATTTTGGGAGGGAACTCCTGCTGCCATGGAGTCCATCAGGAAAGGAAAATTACGGTAAGTATTTTGATAGGAATTTTCCGTTTTCCTGACAGACTCCATGGCAGCAACGTGTGGGAAATAACTCGCCAAACACACTCGGGTGGGCAAAAATGCTGAACAAAAATTTATTTAACACTGTCCACCGACAGCACCTTTAAACCAAAATCAACGGAAGATAAACTGCCAGGTTTGACACAGTAGTGAGCCATAAATGTATGAATGGATGACCAAGAGGCAGCCTTGCAGATAACCTCAGGAGCCACATGACGTGAAGCTGCCCAAGAAGTAGAGAGACTTCTCGTGGAATGTGCCGTAACCGCCTCAGGAGGAGCCAAGCCCTTCTCTTTATAAGCCCACTGGATCGCCTGAACCACCCACGTGGAGATGGATCTGACCGAAGCCCTAAGGCCTTTGCTTTTGCCATGAAAAAGAACAAAAAGATAATCTGATTGCCGGAAAGAATCTGTCGCCTCCAGGTATCGTTTCAGAATAATTCCCATGTCGAGAGGATGAAGATCCTGACTCCCAGCAGAATTAAAGGAAGGAAGAGTAATGTCCTGATTTTCGTGGAAGACTGAGGTAACCTTTGGGTTCGAACCCAGCATTGGCACTAGGACCACTCTGTCAGGGAAGAATGTGAGGAAAGGTTCCTTTGATCCTAAAGACTGGATCTCAGAGACTCTTTTTGCTGAGGATATGGCTACCAAAAAAGATGTCATTAGGGACAATTTTTTGACTGAAAGTGTTCTGTCCAGTTGAGAGAAGAAGTCGAGAACTAAGGGTAAATCCCACTTGGGGAATCTAGGTTTCCTCTGTGGTCTAAGTCTAATTGCTCCTTTAAAAAATTGCTGAACCAAAGGATGTTTAGCCCAAGATACTCCAGAAAAGGCCGAAATTGCCGAGACTTGCACACGAAGAGCGCTGACAGATAGGGGAATGTCTAGTCCGGACTGTAAAAAACTCAAAACATCCTGAACCGTCAAATTACCATTGGAGCAAGACCTGGAAGATAAGTGATTTGTGAATCTAGACCAAATCCTCTCATACACCTGGTTGGTACTTTTCCTTCTTGCACTCATGAGAGTAGGGATGGCCTCCTTCGGACAACCCAGAGCCTCTAACCTTCCCCTCTCAAAAACCAGACCCTCAGACATAGATGGGCCGGGCAGGGATGGAGCTTCGAGCCCTAGGATAGAAGATCGGGTCTGAGAGGTAAGGGAATCGGATCTCTGACACTGAGGAGCATTAGAAGCGGAAACCATGGCCTGTTGGGCCAATAAGGTATTACAGCTATCACCTCTACTGCTTCTGTTTTGAGTCTCCGCAGGAACTGTAGAATAATAGGAGTTGGAGGAAAGGCGTAAGCTTTGTTGAACCACCATCGATCCGTCAGCGCATCCACTCCGTAGGCCTGAGGATCCCGAAACCTGGAATAATACCTCGCCAGTTTCTTGTTGCAAGGGGAAGCAAATAGGTCGACCTCTGGGGAGAACCACAACGTTAGAATCCACCTGAACACTTCTTCGTGAAGGGACCATTCGTTGTTGTCCAGACTGACCCGAGACAGAAAATCCGCTTGGACGTTCTGCGTTCCTGGAACATAAGTTGCTGTAATGTTGACCAGGTTCTTCTGAGCCCAAGACATGATTGGCTCTACCTCCTGAAGAAGGGACAGACTCCGAGTACCTCCTTGTCTCCTTATATATGCCACTGCTGTTGTGTTGTCTAGTCTGAGTAGGACCGAGGTTCCTAAGACCAGATGACGAAAGGCTAGGAGCGCCTGGAAGGCTGCCCTCAATTCTAGAATATTCGACACCATCCTCCTGGAAGGAAAGTCCCAGGTGCCCTGTGCTACTTCTGTCAAACAGTGGGCGCCCCAGCCCCTGCTGCTGGCATCCGAAGTTATTGTTACCCATGAGATGGGGAGAATGGAATGGCAATTGAATAGGTTCTCCTTCTGAAGCCACCAGAGTAGAGAGATTCTCATTGAAGATGTGATCCGGATAGGTTGCGACTTGTTGCCTAGCCATTGGTGGAGAAACCCTTTTTGGAACGGTCTCATCTTCCATTGGGCCCACTTCACCATTGGAATCGTGGACACCATGGTGCCAATAATTCTCAGGCACTGAAGAGCCGGAAGATGGGAGGCTGAGAGGGCCGGACGAATTCTGTCTCGAATTACCACTACTTTCTCTTCGGGTAATGAGATGGTACCCCTCACTGTGTTGAAGAGTGCGCCTAGGAACACAAGAGCCTGGGAAGGAATTAACTGACTCTTTTCTAGATTCAGGATCCAACCGAACTCTTGAAGAGTGGAGATAACCTGACCCTTGTGCAGTAACAGACGGTCTCTGTCCTGGGCTAGCAGCAGAAGATCGTCCAAATAGTGGTGAAGACGAATTCCCTTGGTTCTCAATAGAGCCACTACGGCCAACAACACCTTTGAGAACACTCGGGGGGACGTTGAAAGTCCGAACGGGAGACATACAAACTGGAGATGTCGTTTTCCTATTGAAAATCGCAGAAACTGCTGAAAATCTTCTGCCACAGGGACATGAAAGTAAGCGTCCTTTAGGTCTATTGAAATCATCCAGTCTCCTGACTGTACTGACTGTTGTATTGTAGACAAGGTTTCCATCTTGAGCCTTTCCTTCTTGATAAAACGATTCAGATGTGTAAGGTCTATGACTGGTCTCCAAGAACCGTTTTTCTTCTGGACCATAAAAAGAGGAGAATAAATTCCTCTCCCTCGTTGATCGTCTGGCACGGGTACGGCAGCGCCTTGAGCCAATAAAGATTTCACGTAGGCCAACAAGATCTGCCTTTTTTCTTCTGTGGCTGGAAATGAAGTGGGAACATACTTTAGTCTTGGGGACCTGCTGAAGGTCCAAGAATGGCCTGAAGAGACCGTTCTGACGGTCCAGAAGTCCTGGATTGAGGCCGCCCAGACATGCCGAAAATGTAGAAGACGAGCCCCCACCTGGCCTATCTGAGCGGGCCCAATCTCAAAAAGATTTGGTTGGTTCCCTCTCTCCTGTCGCACTGCTCTTGGCGGATTTCTTGAAGGATGACTGCCTTGATTTCCATGATCTGGAATATTCCCGACCCGGTCTATAGCTACGGGCCTCCCTGGCCTGCTCTTGATACTGCTTTTTAGGAAAAAATCTCCTCTGGCTTTTTAAACGTCTATCCTGGGGAAGAAACCCCGACTTACCACCAGTGGCCCGGGTTATGGCATTATCCAATTTATTCCCAAAAAAGGGAAGAACCTTTGAAAGGGATACGGCACCACACCTGTTTAGATGCTGGATCAGCCAGCCAGGGACGGAGCCAAAGGGCCCGTTTGGTGGTTACAGCTGAAAGCATGACCCGGGACACAAGGCGGATGATGTCAATCGAAGCCTCCCCCAGAAAAGCCGAAGCAAGCCGCAACTCCTGGATAGGAGAGTTTTTAGCGACTTCATCCGAAATGTTTCTGAGAGTATCATCCACACCGTCCGTCCAGACTTCCATGGCTTTGGACATTGCCGCTAAAGCCAATGCTGGCTTGCATGCCATACCAGCAGTGAGGTAGACTCTCTTTAAATCGGAATCAATCCGCCTATCTAAGGCATCCTTGAATGAAACTGTATCCTCCAATGGAAGGGTCACATGTTTTACTAGTCTCATCACCGCTGCATCCACGAGTGGAGCTGATTCCAGATACTTGACCTCATCCTCCTTAAAGGGATATAACCTTAGGACTTTTGAGAGCATACTATTCTTTTTCTCAACTTTACTCCATTCATCCGTGATGACCTCACCAAGTTCAGACAGGAATGGAAAGTTAAGACGCTCCCTTTTAAGTTGCTTGAAATACTTCCTTTGTTTGGAAGGATTAGCCACCTCATCTTCCCAGTTCAAAGCCTCTCTGATGGCCTTCACCAAGGGGGAAAGTAAGGCAAAGTCAAACCCCACACAGGGACTATCTTCCTCAGATTCACTGTCTGAAGCAGCAGCTGAATGGTGGCTTGTTAAAGAGGACTCCCAGAGCTCTTGAGCATGCGAATCCCTGACTGGTGACTGAGGTGATTCTGACTGAGGCACAGGGGTCTGATTGGCCCCGATCTCCTTGAGGGATTCTTTCACCACTTTTTCCACAAGGGATCTTAGTTGCTGGTCCGTACCCCCTCTCTCACTAGAGGCTTTGGAAAAGCAGAGGTCACACAGGGATTTCCCAATAGGAACTTGCGATCTGCATCCCCAGCAAGTATTAATAACAGAGTGGCTGGAATGAGCCCTGGAGGAGCGAGATCTATCCTCGCTACGGCGCCCAGATCTTGAGGGTGAGCCGTGATGTTTAGACTTAGAATATGAGTGCCGGTGGTAAGACTTAGAAGAATCGCTTCCTCTGTGCGTTGAGCTGCATTGCTGTTCTGATCTAGATGGGCTAAGACAGAGATAGAAGAGATATACAGATAAGGAAAGATAACACACTGACTAATACCGGAGCCCCCCCCCCCCCCCCCCCCCTTACTTCCTCCCCAGACAGTACCTATTATGAGAGGGCTGGCCACATACAGGCGGAGGTGAGTCCATATCTCTAGGGGTTTCCATAAATGCTGCAAAGACATATAAGTAAGGCTGAGGGCATCAAACACACACACGCCCACCCCCCTCTTCCCAGAAGGCCACCTACCTCCACAGCAGAAAACCTGGACAAGGGGAAGTCACGTAGTAACCTGCAAGCATTCCCAAAGCTTGCAGGTTATTTTCTAAGTTTAAATAAGGCGCCTTAATGACGTCATCACCGCGTCCTGTGTACCGCTACTGCGCATGCGCGAATAGCGTCAATTTGCCGCTACTGCGCATGCGTGAACCAAGCCTCGATCCTGTGCCGTACGCGCGCATGCGCAGAACGAACGTACCAACGAAGACCCGGAAGTGAGCGGCGGCTGGAACGCAGGCTAATCCGACCGCCATGCCTATACCCACATACACAGACACAGAGAACAAACGAAAAATGAAGGAGAAAAGGCAAGAAACAAACACAAACTGCTGCCATGAAAGAAAGAGGAACAATCTTACCGCTCCCACACGAACGTCTCCAGGCCGAAGGTAAGCACAATACATACCGGACTTCTCAGGGCAAAATAGGTCGCCTGCTATTTAGCTGGGCTATCCGACCGAATGCGCAGCCTGCCTGCCAGTGGCTAGGCTCCTGGCTTTCCTCCAGCGCTTGTATCCAAATGCCCACTCCATACCCTGCTAGTAGCTAGGGCTTAGCGGAGTCATGCGACAATTCCATCCACAGTCGCTCTTCGGCCAAACCAACAACGGAAACATGTGGGAGCAATCTTCAGGTAGAAAGACCGTAATGGGTCCTACGGAGGAGGACAAAAAAAGAACACGGCCATGGGCAGGGAGCAAAGATTTATGGGAGTAGTGTCCTATAGGGTAGTGGAGGCGGGACTTAACCCACACGTTGCTGCCATGGAGTCTGTCAGGAAAAGATATTTTCTTCTTTTTGTTATAAGAAAAATCGAATAAACTAAATTTTAGTCATACATTGAGGGCAAAATGTATTCAGCCACATGTCTTTAGTAAAAAAAAATGTCAATAAGCGTATATTTTTTGGTTTGCGCAAAAGTTATAGCATCTACAAACTAGAGTACATTTTCTGGAATTTACACAGCTTATAATTTATGACTGCCTATCTCATTTCTTGAGGTGCTAAAATGGCAGGGCAGTACAAATCCACCCCCCAAATGACCCCATTTTGGAAAGTAGACACCCCAAGGAAATTGCTGATGGGTATGTTGAGCCCATTGAATATTTATTTTTTTGTCCTAAGGGATTGAATAATGACAAAAAAAATAAAAAATAAAAATAAATTTACAAAAAGTTGTCACTAAATGATATATTGCTCACACATGCCATGGTTATATGTGGAATTGCACCCCAAAATATATTCCGCTACTTCTCCCGAGTATGGGGATACCACATATGTGGGACTTTTTGGGAGTCTAGTCGCGCACGGCACCCCGAAACCAATCACCACCTTCAGGATATCTAAGGGCGCAAATTTTTGATTTCACTCCTCACTACCTATCACAGTTTCGAAGGCCATAAAATGCCAAAATAGCACAACCCCCCCCAAAATGACCCCATTTTGAAAAGTAGACACCCCAAGCTATTTACTGAGAGGCGTGTTAAGTCCATGGAATATTTTATATTTTGCCACAAGTTGCGGGAATATTACAAACTTTTTTTTTTTTGCACAAAGTTGTCACTAAATGATATATTGCTCACACATGCTATGGGCATAAGTCAAATTACACCCCAAAATACATTCTACTGCTTCTCCCGAGTACGGGGATACCACATGTGGGAATTTTTGGGAGCCTAGCCACGTACGCGACCCCGAAAACCAAGCACTGCCTTCCGGATTTAAATATAAAATGCTACCAAAAAAACTGTTAGCGATCGCAGGGATCAGGCCTGACTCTGCGATCGCTGCAGTTATGCGTTTAGTGTTTTGTAAGTGACAGTGATCGATCGATACTGCACTTGGGTGGGCTGGGCAGAGGGGCAAAACGCAGGTGCTAGCAGGTATCTGGGCTGATCCCGCTAACAATGCGTTTTTTTGGAACCCTAAACTGCTGGGGACGCTAGTATAGATCTGATCAGATCAGATATTGATCTGTTCAGATTCTATACCACTACGGGAGGTTTATGCTTTGCGTGTGGGTGTTAGCGGTACTGGCACTTCCTGGGGCGACGCAGACCCTGACCCTAAAACCTAATTGATATCACCCGCCGGGTGATCAGGGGGTTAAACCTTTATTGGGTAATAAATGGTGGGTGCCCTGATGCTATAAAAAGCAAACTAACCAGAGTCACCCGTAACACTTATACGGTGATCAGTGGTGAAAGGGTTAACTAGGGGCAATCAGGGGGTTCAAATTTTTATTAGGTAGTATATGGGGGTCCCTGGCGCTATATAAAAACCTGACGGGGAACCTAAATAACTAACTGGCTAACCAGCGTCACCAGTGACACTTATACTGTGATCGCTGGTGAAAGGGTTAACTAGGGGCAATCAGGGGGTTAAAACCATTATTGGGTAGTATATCGGGGTACCTAGCGATATAAAAATCTGGCGGGGAACCTAAAAAAATAACTAGCTACCTAGCGACAGTAGAGACACTAATGCAGCGATCAGAAAAATTATCGCTTAGTGACACTGGCAAAAGGGGGTGAAAGGGTTAACTCTAGGGGCAATCAGGGGGTTAAATCTTTATTGGGGGGTGATAGGGGGCTACCCTGGACCTAACACTAACTGCCCTGACAGTTTTTTACTGTTACAACTGACACTGAATGCAGTGATCAGTAAAGAAATGATCAATGCAATCAGTGGCACTGTGACTCGGGGGGGGGGGGGGGGTTTGTGTGCCTGTGTACCTACATGTCAGTGTAGTGTTGGTGCACACTTACTTTTAGTCTTCTCCTCGTAGCCCGGTCAAAAAGACCGCCCCGAGGAGAATGGCATCACTTCCTCCTTCCTGTGTAAACAATACAGAGTGGGAGGAAGCTTCTCATTGGCCAGGAGCGATCCAGAGGGGGTGGCCAGAAACCAACGGCCATCCCCTCATCACGGATCGTTCCTGGAGCGAACCGGACCGCCGTATCCAGAGGGAGGGGGTCCGATCGGACCCCCCACCCGCTGGAAGGCAGGCACGTACATGTACGTGCTTGTGCCTGCCTGTGCCATTGTAATGACGTACAATGGCAATACGGCGGTCCTTAAGTGGTTAAGCATGTTTTATGCTTTTATCCAAGGACACAGAGAGAGTTTGTAACATACCCCTGAGATCACCAGAGTGGGGTTCCTTCCATTTAGCTTTGTGTAGAGGCTGTAGCGGCAAGGACTTCCACCCAGGAGAGACTAGAACTTGGCTGGGGCAAAGCGGTAAGGGGGTACTGATCCATGTTGTCCCAACAGGTGAGGAAAAATAAGAGAATGCTGGGGTGGGGGCTGTGTCGTCATTTTATAGTTATGTGGTCCTATCAGGAGTCACAATCCAGAGTGTATGCTGCCATGATGCGACAGGAAACTAATTTGATTGACAGCACAGACATGTACGGGGCACTACAGCACATACAAGGTGGGAGCAGAGGGAAATAATCAGGTAAGGTTGAGAGGTGAATGGTGCTAGTTGAATTTTTCAGAAGGAAAAAACAAGGAATTTGTTTACTAAAGCTTACAGAAATGGATGGAATGTAGCGTTGCCAGTGCCACCTGTCCGGGATTCCCCCGGACAGTTCCGGTTTTGAATTGTGTCCAGGTTTCAGTCCACCTGAAACCCAGACACCTTATTTAGACAGGAATGTGACTCAGAACAGGGCCTGACAGGAGGGTGAGGGGACACTATGCCTGCCACATTTCTATTCAATTTGGAGCACGCAAAGGTGTCCCAGGTCTGTTAAAAACGTATAGTGTATGCTAAAAAAAAAAAAAAAATTTAAATGCTGTGCGTCGCTAAAGTGTTCGGGTTGGGCTTGAAGAAAAAGTGGCAACCCTAATGGAATCTCTGCAATGTGGTCACCATTATTTTTTTGGCTTTGCTGACATGTTGTTGATATTTTTCTTCGTGAGTCCCAGTATGGTAACAATTTTCTTACTAGGATCCTCAAATGTAAACGTTTAAGGACTCTCATGCCAAAAGGTTTGCATTTTTGTCCATCCAGCCCTGAGATCTACACGGCCATGGACTAGGGTGACCACGTGTCCCAAATTGACCGGGACAGTCCCGCATTTTGCAGGTCTGTCCCAGGTCCTAGGACAGTGTCCCGGAATGAAACTGACAAAGCAACCCCTCCGCGCTGATCTGATGCCCCCAAAAAAGGCCGCCACATCACCACTTTACACACTAAGCCCTTGTACACACGATCAGAGATTCTGACGAAATGTGTCCTATCGGACCGTTTTGTTGGATAATCCGACTGTGTGTGGTATGCATCAGACTGTTTCCGTCGGAATATCCGTCGGACCCAATTTTCCAACTTGTTGGAAATATTTTCCGACAAACTGGTCCGATCGGACATACTCCGATCATGTGTAGAGAATTTTGATCGGACAAAGTGCCACGCATACTCAGATCAAATTCCTACATCAAAGCTATTGGCTACTAGCGTGAACGTAGTCCCGTCGTAACAAAATAACGTCATCACGTTCTGAACGATCGGATTTTCCGACAGCTTGGTCCGACCGTGTGTATGCAACAGTTTCGGACACAATCCGTCGGACAAAATCCGTCAGACAAAATCCAACGGATTTGGTTGGCAGAATGTCCGACCGTGTGTACAAGGGTTTACAGTACTTGTGCTGGCTAGAAATATCTGGAGAGGCACAACCCCTGAACCCCTGCTTGTGAATGGAGAAATCATAAATCCCGCCTCTTGTGTCAGTGTATTGGAACAAGGTAAAAAGGTAAAAAAATACTGTCAGTGAGTGAAGTGGCGATGCGGCAGCCTTTTTTGGGGGTGTGGTCAGTGATTCTGGGTAGAGGGCGCACCCGCCGCCCTGGCTGTGTTGTAATTCGTTACAGCACAAGATTATTTTTGGGAAGAGGGGATGTCCCTGAATGGCAGCTTGGAAATGTGGTCACTCTACATGGAACACAGCACAATCCTGTCTAGCATGGAAAGAGACCTGATTTTCTTCTCTGCGGTTGTGCAATCCAGTTAGATCACCCCAGTCTGTGAATGGGAATAAAGCAGCAGACTTATGAGATCTTCTCTCTGTCACTCTGCGCTCGCCTCCTATCAGCATGTTCCCTCTTAGCAAAGAGTTCCATTTGTAGGTTTTGAGATACTGAACAAGTTGAAATCACATTTCCCCATTCTCCCAAATGAAAGCATTCATACCAGTGATTGGCCATTGCATTATAAGGTGGGGGATTTTCATGTGTTCCCTCTGATACAGCTGTACGAAGTAGTTGTAAGGTTGTCTGACAAATTGGGTTTTGAATTGGGAACTAAATATAGGATGCTTTAAAGTGAACCTGTGGTCAAGGTAAGGACATTCAAGTATTTACATATTTTTTTAAAGCTGTAAATAAGTTTTAAAACATGCCTCCCCCCCTGTAGGTGCAGGCACTGCAAAAGCAATTCAGCCTCAAAGTGCACAGAAGAAGCACTGAAATTAATTAAAGTGGATGTAAACCTCAGACATGAAATATGAACAAAGCATATCCCTCTATAGTGTATACTTGTGTAGCACCCAGATGTTTAGGCAGGATTGCTAGTAAATTTACCTGCCAAGTTAAAGTTGCCTTTGCCGATTGATAGGAAGTCCATTGACTTCACCCTAATTCTGGAATTGCTGCACCTCTCTTCTGTAACTAGATGGCCAGGTATCTAGTGGCATTGGATAAGACAAGGGCATTGTAAGGACAGATTAGGAATAGATGGGTGTCTCAGCCAATGGGCAGGGATTTTCTTGGGTCTCTTGGCTAGATGGGAGAGCTTATTTATTTAGGTGAAGTCAGGGGATCGGGGTTCTGTACCACCTGGATGGCTGTATAGGTGGACGTGTGTTGTGTGTTGTGAGGCCCTGGGCTGCTGGGCCAGAGTCTGAGGCCTATCCTGGGGACATCTGGCTGCTAGGCTGTTTGAGGGCCTATCCATAAGCAAGAGAGCAGTGTAACGTTGGGACTTGCAGTCCAACCAGAAGTATGTCATGGTTGGAGGTAGAGGGGAAGCTGTCGCCATTAAGGCCCCTTTCACACAGAGGTGTTTTTCAGGCAATACAGCTCTAAAAATAGCGCCTATATACCACCTGAAAAAAAACCTCCCCTTTCACTCCAGTGTGAAGGCTTTGTGAGGGCTTTCACATGGAGCGGTACGCTAGCAGGGCGGTGAAAAAAGTCCTGCTAGCAGCATCTTTGGAGCGGTGAAGCACCACTCCTACCCATTGAAATCAATGGGGCAGCGCGGCTTTACCGCTGACCCTGCTCCCGCCCAGCATGAAAGGGGCCTTAAGGACCATCTACCTTATTACTGGGGACCACTGTGAGTAGCTGAAGCAAGTACCAGAGCAGTATTCTCACCAACTGGGGATGGTGAAGAATTGGGAAACTTCAGCAGATATCAAGCCAGGGACCCAGCCAGTGGAGGTGATGCTTGCAGAGCAATATTGTGTGCCAAGCCAGGGACCGAGCAGGTCAGTGAGCTGATGCTTGAGGAGTATCTGTGAGTGCCAAACCAGGGACCCAGCAGGGAGGCGGGGGTGACGCTTGAGGAAGATACTTAGTGAGAAGATTGAAAGAGCTCAGAAGATCCAGTGGCAGTGTATCAGAGGGTCTAGTGAAAGACTGGGAGCTCAATTGAGTGAAGATCTACAATAGGAGATTGTAGAAGAAGTGAAAGAGTTCATTACAAACTTTGTTAGAAACTGTTCAAGATTGTTGCCATAGGAGAAAGCATATCTACACATGCAGATGTGTTGTCTGGCTGGGTGCCTTTTCCTGCATGGCTGTCTGCCTATAGAAGTCTCGGCGTCTGCTAATTAACATTGCAACTACCAAAGGGTGTCCTGGCCCTAACCCTCTCTGTTTAAGAGAAAATAAACTCTTTGCATTCAAGAAGTGTCTGACGTCTATTCATCTACCCTGCATTACACCCACCATGCCTCGTAATCCACTCTACACAGAAGGATGTTTGCTGTCCCTAGTTCTGGAGGTCACCATTAGGCTTGGAGAGGCTCTGGACTTGGCTACACTTGTCTCATTTAAGAGCACTACAAAAAAATAAAATTATATGGCGCACTCTGGATAAGGCTATGAAATGATATGGTTAAATGATTGTGACTGAGTCACTCAGTAGGGCAATATTATCAAGTCCATTATAAAAAGTGTAAGGAGGACAAAGAAGCTGCCCTTGGAGGCTGGTGGTGTTCTGCCGAGAAAGGTCCCCCATCGGATAACGTCCCTCCCGTACTGCACAGGCACATCACTTGCTCAGTATGGAGGACAAGGAGTTTCCAAAAGTTTCCTAAGTTGAACAGCTGACCATGAGCTGTACACGGCACCTGGACACTTAATAGTCGCCGCTTTGTAACAGGGCCCCTCGCGGGCTCGCTTTACTCGCCATGCTTCAGGCACAGCCTCGCTGCGCTCAGCATATTTTTATTCTAAGGCCGCGTGCACACGGGCGGATTGTCTGTCCAACTTAGTCCGCTGAACCATGTTTCAGCGGACAATCCGCTCGTGTGTGGGCTTCAGCTGACTTTTTCAGCGGACAGTCTGGCGGACTAAGTCTTTCGGAATTTCCGTAATACAGTCCGTCCAAACTTGGTTTTGTCCGTCCAAACTTGGTTTCAGCGGACAGTCCGCTCGTGTGTAGGCAAGTTGGACGGACTAAGTATGGCGCATGCTCAGAAAGGATTTACACGGCCGAAGGTTGCATTGCAGTGTATTGGACGTCGTTTTTCTAGTTCCGTCGTACGTGCTGTACACGTCATCGCGCAAGCTTTCAGCGGACTGTCTGTTCATCGTGTGTGGTCAAGTCCGTTCATTCAAAATTTGGACGGACTGTCTGTCGGATTGTCTGACGAACTTAGTTGGCCAGACAATCCGCCCGTGTGTACGCAGCCTAACTCTAGGTCCACTTGGATGGTGGGGCTTGAACCTGGACTCAGGCGCCGTGTAGAGCTAACGATCATCTGGTCACCTTCGGAGACTTTCGGCGCCACCTTTGTCCTCCGTACTGCGCAAGCGCAGTATAGGGCGGACATATCCGATGGGGGACAGTATTTGACAGTACTGAGAAAAGCTAGAAGAGACTCGGAAAAAATAAAGGAACAGGAAGCAGCACCTTCTAAGTGTAGCAGTATTTACAATTTAATTAGTAAAAAATGTATATAAAACACTCACAAACGAGCGATTAAGACCAGCATTGTATAGTGGAGCATCTGCTCTGTCCCAGGATGGTGCCAGGTGTCAGTGACTTGCTGAAGCTGCATGCGATCCGGCCGCACTGGTGGCTCCCAGCAATTCCAGAGAGCCTGATGGTACTCAACGATGCACAGAGACACACGGAGATGACGTCACTACCGGGTACAGGGCCAGGGCCAGCGTCAGCGCCAGCCGGTGATCATTTGGGGAGCCATGTCATCTACTGGTTTTGGTCCACTGTGTTTTATCAAGCCCAAAGTCAGCGCAGACCTCTACCAGGAAATTCTAGAGCACTTCATGCTTCCCTCTTCTGACCAACTTTATGGAGATGCTGATTTCATTTTCCAGCAGGGCTTGGCAGCTGCCCACACTGCCAAAAGTACCAATACCTAGTTTAATGATCATGATATCACTGTGCTTGATTGGCCAGCAAACTCGCCTGACCTAAACCCCATAGAGAAGAATCTGTGGGGTATTGTCAAGAGGATGATGAGAGACACCAGACCCAACAATGTAGACAAGCCGAAGGCCACTATTAAAGCAACCTGGGCTTTTAGCAGCCGCATGTAAACGCAAGTAAATGCAACTAATCGTAATATACAAATAGCTGTGCCTGGAGTCTTGGAATTTCAAAATAACAAAACATGCTTTTAACAGCTGCCAGGGTGGAAGGGGCCTTATACATTAATCAGTGGCTATATTTAGCACTGATTGCTGTCTAAATGTCAAGAATACATATTGGCCTAAACTGATGAAGGCATTTTTATTTATTTTTTGATATTTATTATAAGAAAAAGTTAAAAATATTGTTTTTTGTTTGTTTTTTTCAAAATTGTCGCTATTTTTTTGTTTATAGCGCAAACATTTAAAACCGCAGTGGTGATCAAATACCACCAAAAGAAATCTCTATTTGTGGAAAAAAAGGACATACATTTTGTTTGTGTACAATGTCGACTGACCGCGCAATGGTCAGTTAAAGCGACGCAGTGCTGTATCGCAAAAAATGGCCTGGCGTTAAGGGAGCAAATCCTTCTGGGGCTGAAGTGGCTAATTTGCAGGGATTTCCTCTTACTTCCTGTTCGGCTATGGGGCAGGAAGTGAAGGGAAATCTATGCAATGGGACACAAATGGTGAAACAAATCTGACAGAGGTTATAACCCTCCCTTACTATATCTAAAATAAAAAATGTGCCTATAGTTCTACTTTAAGGGTGAGCTTTGCCTTTACCATAAAAAATAGCTTTCGCTGCATTTTTGTACTTTTTTACAACATTAAAAGGACACTAAAGGATCCTATGCATGAAAGTGAAAAAACATCTGTCCGTGACCTCCTCATGCTGCTGTGAATCAAATCCAACGACGTGGCCGCCGGGGGGGGGGGCAGGGCCAAGTCCTGCGTTTGGCGTATGCTGGACTCGGGAGTGCGCCCACAAGGTAACCACCCGGGAAAGGGGGTTATCTGATGTGAGGAGGAGCTAAGACAGCCACCGAGGGACCCCAGAAGAGCAGGAGCTGCACAGTGGAGGTAAGTATGATATGTTTGTTATTTTAAAATAAAAATAAAAAAACCAAACCTTTAGTGTCCATTTAAAGGCAGATTTTGAGAGACATCTCAACCTGCAAAAACTCAGTTCAGGGAGGTAGCAAACTTATCTCAGGGAGGTGGCACTTCACGCCCACAAACGCCCCCCACCCCCATGGCAAAATATTATTTAAATCACTTTCTCAATATTTTTTGCAGTGCTTCTGGGGAAGGGGGTGTGGGTGGTTGTCAGTGGATGGCGCCAGTAGTTTTTTTACTTTTAATAATTGATTTGTTTTACATTTTAATGTTTTACATTTTTTTCACAATACTTTTATAATTTCTTTTTACAATTTTTCATTTTTTTGAATTTTTTACAATATTTTATTTTGGGGGGGGGGGGGGGGCTTTGGTGAAATGTCAGGGGTCTAAGCAGACCCCTGACATCTCCCCTTTGAGACAAAGGCACTGAGGACACAGATTCCCAGTCCCTTTCTCAGCACTAAAGATGAATGAACAGGAGACAGAGGCTCCTGTCCATTCATAAACTGAGCACAGTTTACTCTGCTCAGTAATCACAGGACACAGGAGCGAACTCACTGTTTCCTATTACTAGTCGACCCCCCCCCCAGCTGGTAGAAGAGGAGGGGAGCCGGTTACAGGGGACGAGGTATGGTTGCCACCTCATTCCTTTAAACCTGAACACATATTAATTACGCAGGTTCTTTGGAGTATTAAGGTGGTAATTAAACCCACTTGGTGCCTTATCTGCATTTAATTAGCCTCAGAACCTGTGTAATTCAATTGCGTTCAGATTTAAAGGGATGAGGTGGCAACTCTAGGACAAGGGGTGGCGGAGGAGTACACAGAGAAGCTGGGGATGATCGGTGCACAGCAGCAGGGACAGTCGCCGCACCGATCGTTCCCAGGAGATCGGGAGGCGCTTGCAGGTGTGCGGGAGCCACCGCAGAAATGCGAGAGTCTCCCGCACCTTCCGGGAGACTTGAGATCTGGTTTCAGCAACAGTCATTTCCTGGGATCTAGCCTCCAAACCCCTTCTATAGTTCCCATTGTTTCGTGAGATCAGCAGCCTTGCCGCTGCTTTTAAAATTCAACATCTAACCAGTCAGACATAGTTCTAAGTACTGTATTTCACTATATAACCTCAATTTACTGTTAAAGCAGCTGTATACCCGCTGGCAATTTTTTTTTAATACCCCTGTAAGGCAAAAGGCATAATGAGCTAGTATCCACCGCATACTAGCTCATTATGAAATACTCACCTTAGAACAAGGCGTCGGTAACTGACCTGGTCCACGCCGAGGAAGATGACATGTTGCCTCGACGTGTCTTCCAGGGATCGTGGCTCCAGCACTGTGAGTGGCTGGAGCCGCGATGTCGTCACTGCGTGTGGGAGACTTCTTTCCGGCAAGGTACGGCATCTGCCAGGCTTTCAGCCGAGAATCCCCTGTGTGCATGTGCCGCTGCAGTCAGCGGCTCATTGCACGGGGAATATCTCCTAAACGAAGGTGACCAGATTTTTTAAATGAAATCCGGGGACATGCTTTTTTTTAACTAGCAATGGCAGCAATCAGTGACTCAATAGCGGGACTGCGATTTTGCGGTGGACAAATCAAACACTAAAGCCGTATACACACGACCGGTTTTCCCGTCGGAATAAACTCCATAAGAAAAACCTTCAGGAGTTCTACTGAAACTGTCTTGCCTACACACTATCACACCAAAGTCCGACTGTCTAGAACGCAGTGAAGTACAACACGTACGACGGGACTAGAAAAAGGAAGTTCAATAGCCAGTAGCCAATAGCTTCCATCTCGTACTTGCTTCAGAGCATGCATCCTTTTTGGTCTGGTGGAACAGCATACAGACAAGTGGTTTTGAAATGGTTCAGTCGGAAATATTTATAACATGTTCTATTTCTAGGTCCACCAGAATGAGGTACACACACACGATTGGAATATCTGATGAAAAGATTCTGTCGGACTTTTTCTGTCTGACATTCCATTTGTGTGTATGGGTCATTAGTAACACTTTTGACACTTTGTGGGAACCAGTGACACTAATACAGTGATCAGTGCTAAAAATATGTACTGTCACTGTACTAATGACACTGGCTGGGAAGGGAATAACATTTAGGTCAATCAATGGGTTAAATGTGTGCCTAACAAGTGTTTTCTCACTGTGGGGGAGGTGCTTTTACTAAGGGAAGACATAGATCCCTGTACCTGCTTTGCAGGAACACAGGATCAATGTCTTCCATACTAACAGAATGGCGAACTGCCTTGTTTACCTGCTGATCTGGCTCTGAAACCCAGAAATGCAGGATCACGTATATATGTGATTCTGTGCAGCGTGACCACCCTGTAGCAGTAAATCTGCTAACAGGCAATCGGAAACTGGTTAAGTTATCAGCATTATGATAACTCACAGGAAGCAGGCACTCTATCATGGCTCTGGCTGACTCTGTCACAGGGTGTCACATACCATGGCTGCTGGGTGCGGATTTTGTTAACTTCTGACCAATAAGTGCCTGCTGCCTGTGAGTTCTGATATCATCCATTATGCCAGAGAGACAGACACAGTGCAATGTAGTCTATTCACAGACACCCCCAAAGCACACCTGTGTTGAAGCCTTGAAGGCACTGGCAGGCCCAACGATTGGATCTGCTTCCCCTCTATTCCTGCTGCTGGATATCATCAGCTGAGCTCAGCTGCCTCTCTCTGCCCGGTGCCGCCTCTGCCTGCCTCACAGCCTCTCAGGTCTCACTCTCCAGGCCCCGGCTACTACTGGGTGGGGAGCGGAGGAAAATTACTCTGCCGGGGAAGGCAAGGAGATAAGCAGGCTGACAGCTGGCTGGGACTTGAGCCAAGGCAGAAGAACATGTGAGCGGAGCTGAATGGGCATGTGTCGGAAACTGAAGAAATAGTCCATCCGCTCTGACCAGCACATTATTATTAGAAAAGGACAGAAATAATGTAAAAAATACACCCCCTAAGCTAGTAGGAGCGGGGGTGTGTTATTCAGATTTTTTTTTTTGATTTTTTTTAATTCTGCACTGTCTTTGAAAATTACCCCAGCTCCTGTTGAAGTGTCCTCAATCCGGGGACTGTCCCCTAAAACCGGGGACATCTGGTCAGGCTAAGGTCCTAAACCGAACAGGAGATTTATTTATTTCTTTTTTTACCCACAGGTAAGCCTTATTATAGGCTTACCTGTAGGTACAAGTTTAAAACAGACTATACAACTGCTTTAAATATAAGTGTGAAAATGCAAAACTCCGGTAGGTGTAACAAAATGTCCACTTTCCCTCTTCTCACTGTATGCTTACTATGGAGGAGTGCGGGGTGTAGCAAGATGGCGGCGACGAAACGTCACTTCCGACCCGCCTAATCTGACAAAACAGCTGGAAATAAAGGAGAGATATCAACACAGAAGGGTGGAAATCCCCCTGAGCACACACAGTTAGCAGTTGTAGACTCTAGATGGCGCTGCGAACCGAACCTACGTCTCTATGGTATACCAATTAATGTGACCTGTGCCATTAGTGTGAGTGGTGGTGGAGGAGGGGGACAGGGTGGAGCAGACGCAGAACAGGAAAACACTGAGAGGAAGACATCGAAGAATAATCATCAGAGGACCCAGAAATCTGCTAAGAGGGTGCAGAGCTAAGCAAGGTGCAGTGTGGGGTATATATATATATATATATAATATAATATAATATAATGTGGGTGTGATTGGATGGCAGCAGTCAGCCATGTGCCTGTGTATTGTAATGTATGCAGGGCTGTGTTTGGGTGTATGACCTATACTGGGTGTGTGTTTACTAAACACTCTGGCTATTTGTGTGTTTTTTATATCTATTATATAATATGTAGTATATCTAAAAGTAAACTCATTAACAGTAAAAAATACTGATTAAAATGATACAATTAAGATCCATATTTACAGAACACGTAAGGACTGGATAATATGAAAGGGAGGGCTTGTTTACACCATCTACATCAGGGGTCTCAAACTGGTGGCTCTCTAGCTGTTATGCAGAACTACAAGTCCCATGAGGCATTGCAAGGCTGACAGTTACAAGCATGACTCCCACAGGCAGAGGCATGATGGGACTTGTAGTTTTGCAACAGCTGGAGGGCGGCTGGTTCGAGACCCTTGATCTACATAGATCAGTGCAAGGTCATATAAAACAGTGTGTGTTTTTTTTTTTTTTGTGTTTTTTTTTTTTTTTTTTGTACTGTGTTCACAGCATACATTTGAAGCGGAGATCACTGCATATAAATGCAATATATATGCATTTTTATGCAGCGCAGCTCACTGCACCACAGAGCATTGCAATGCGCTGCAGTACATCGAGTTGAACGAAAATGTCAGTTTATGACACTACAATAAAGTAAAAAAAAATAAACAGTGCGATGCATTGTAAAAACTTGTCTCGCTGATCTTACGCAACATACACAAACTGGTGTAAATGAGCCCCATATAGTGATGTAAATTAATTGCACTATATGGCCAATCATGTTCTTTATTTATTCGGGGTTGGTAGTCTGGGGGGTCGTAAAAAAAAATTTTCTTTTGCTTCTAAACGTTGATAAGTGTAAACTGATATTTTGGTTTTCTTCCAAAAAAAAAAAGTGAGGCATTCTTTGCATGTTGCCATTTTTTTTTTTTTTTTTTTTTAAAGGGTGTGTAAACACTAACAATGTCATGGGGGGGGGTTGAGTACAGATTTTGATAGATACCTGCTCCCACTTGCATAAGTCTCGCCTAGGCAAGGTAGATGCTGCTTGCTGCGCCCCCTACTGCAACCTTCTGGGATATGTCACGTGTCCCAAGAGGCTGTGGGACCATTCACAGAGCTGATTGTGGTTCCTCAGGAATCCACAGACGGATTCCATGGCCAAGATGGCAGTACCAGGACCTACGGCATTAAGAGGAGCCGTTGGTTTTGCACAAAGCAGCCCTGATCCTTCTCTTCTTGGGTCCTTCACCATCCCCCCTGGTTCCTCCTTCCTGCCAAATGACCCCACAGCAAGCAGGCTTGCTCCCGCCCTCTTCTCATTGGCTCCTGCGCTGTGTTAGCAGTAGTGGGAGCTGCTGCTGTCTCAGCCAATCGGGTCAAAGAGACCCGGGAGAGCTGCTGAACTTGTGCATATTACTGGATCGAGATGGGGCTCAGGTAAGTATTAAGAGGGGCTGTGGGGGATTGCTGCACACAAGGTTTTACCTTTATGCATAGAGTGTAACCTTGGGCCTTTACAAAAACTTGAAATTCCTCCTTAAATATACCATGGAAAGCATTTTGTCTCCTAGATAACTGCAAAAGGAAAAAATACTCACCCCGCAGTCAATGCTGCCTTGTGCACTCTGCAGTGTTATATTAAACACTGTTATCAGGAAGAGAGTTAGGACTACAGAGCTCCCTCTTGTAATGTAGTAGAGGAGGGGGTGTTTTCCTAGGGTGACAGGGATGCTCCTCTGTAGGTACAATGAGTGAGAGTTGTCATTCTAGCACAGAAAATATTATCTTATTCATCACCCCTTGGGCAAAACAAGCAGCTAACCCTTGCAGTGGGAAGGGGCACCAAATCTTTATTTTTCCCCAGAATTCCGATTTAAGGTACCCTTGGATACGAGATGGTCATCCTGATCTAGATGTTTTCTTTTGTAGCAGGTAACGCCCGTTTCACATGGGGTGAATCAGTTTGACAGACTCTGCTTGCTCAGCGGGGATCGCTCTGTTGATGACAGGTCCATCTCCGCTCACTGTGCAGAGACGGACCTTTCGGAGTCCCGCTCTCCTCTCCTTGAGGAGATCAGATGAAAATAGACCATCTGTCCATTTTCATCCGGTGAATAGGATCACCATCCGTCTGGATGATGGTCCCATTTACCATCCGTCTATCGGATCGGATGAAAATGGACAACTCAAAACTCTTCCCCTCTCTCTTCACCATGTAAACGAACATGACAGATTGAATAATCTGAGCTACCATGATGAGAGCCCAGATGGGAGATTTGTTGGTGGCTTTACATTTTGACGTTGCTTTTATTAAACTAGTCATCCGTATTAAAAAAGTGTGCAAAGTCCAACTGAAGAATTTTTTTTCCCCCGTTCACACTATGAACTGCACCACATTTCTCTCAAATCAAACAGTGCATGAAAGTCATGCATACACCAATTTTGGAACCACACTGCAACTAGATCACATGGTATTTTTTTTGCCAAGCGATCTGATGAAGGCAAATGCACTGTGTTTAGGGTTGTTAAGATTGTACTGATACCTGCTGCAGATCGCAAGGGTTGTGCGATTTATTTATTTATTTATTTATTTATTTATTTTATGCAGTTCAGGAAGCGCACACTGATCGTGGGGTTTCCTGCACCACGTTAGTGTGAACTTAGGCTTAAGAACCTGCCAGGTCTTTAAATATATCCAAAAGCAGAATAATCCCCTTTCTGGTGGCTTGTGCCTCCTACCTTACCACCATTCCAGCATTCTACTTTTCATCAGTCTTGTTTACAGCGGACATATCCAGGAGTGTTGGATATCTATGCCTCAAATGCACGCTGTGATTGCTTCCTTCTACCCCATGGGCCCTACTGGACTCATCGGTGACATGGTCTCTCTCTAAAATATTTGGCATGAAAATATGTTTGTATTGTCTGAATACGCACAGTCTGTGCAGACATCCATAGCGCTACAGGAACAGCAGCAATTAAGAATAGGAAATGTAAAGCTTTGGCTTCCATGTGTTGCCCAGAGACAGGGTGACATTAACATTATTTTTTGTTTGCATGCGGCCACATTAATGTATACGTTGCAGGAACATGTGTTAGTTGTAACTGCACAGTACCATAGTTTAAGGCTGCATTCCCATGCTATGCGTTTTCCATTGAAATCCATAAAAATTAAACATTGCACCTCTCCGTTTTTACTGTTGGATGTCTTTTCCCAGTATTAAAGCGGGATTCCGCTCTTCTTTTTTTTTTTTTTTTTTTTTCTTACCTGTGTCACAGGTGGGCGACTGCTACCTTCGCTTAGCATCCACGTCCGGCGTTTTTTTTGACCCCCGGCGCGACGATTCTTTTCCTCGGGATGACTTTTAAAAAAGTGCTCTGACATCTTCCATTTTAAGTGTGGGCGTCTGAAGCCCACAGGCATTTACTTCCTGTATATCGATGACGCTCCGCTCCCAGCATGCTCCGCTCCATCTCGCGCATGCTCAGTGATAGCAGTGGTAATGGCAGATACAGCTGCCTGCCCACTTTAAAAATGGCAAATTTGGACACGCCCTCATCACGTGGCCGACGTCCTAACGAAATCTCACGAGATTTCGCAATTTCATTGTCCCCCCATGGATTCTTGGGAAATAGCTTAGAAATTTTCCAGGGACCATTGCGAGGACAATAACCACGCCTTCTCCCACGGGAGGACAACCCGGAAGTCAGCAGAAACTTCTGAAATAAAAGGTAAGTAAAGAATATTTTTTTTTTTTCAGGGTTCATTTAGGTAAGTATTCGATCTGGTGATTTTAATAATATGAAGTTTTATTTTTAGGTACCAAACCGCTTTAAGCATGAGAGTGAGAGGCAAACCTTAATGCCAGTTACTTGTTGCTTAATCTGCTGGGCAGGAAGCCAGTGGTAAACGCAGGCAGGAGCCAGTTCGTTATTGCAGAATTGGGGATAATTGGATTGCAAGGCGTCTCCGTACTAAATGACAGTTAGGTGCAGTGAGGTTGTTTCATTTTCCAACTAAGTAAAAATCCTCTGCATAAACTGATGCACAGCAGTCTTTAATACATTCTGGGACTTTCCACTATTTGTTCACATGGTGGCTGTGAACAGGCACATGTACACTCTGAGAGTGTCAGACAAAGGGTCTGGGAGTCCATTTTATATAATGATTATTCATAACTGGAAAACCATAAAACGGCCAAAACATTTCAGGGTCTATAAAATCCCATCTTCTTAAGAGTTATGAAACGCATCTAAATATGGTTTATAAATATTCAATATCTATGTAAGTTAATTTCAAATCAAGGCCCATCAATTCATATCTATAGATAAAAAAAACAAAACAAAAAAAACCAAGCCATTGCAGTCAGAACATGTTATGAAAATTTAGAGAAGATGAAAGGAACGGCTGCCCTCCTAATACAATATATATACATATAGCGAAAGGCAGAAAAGGGTAACGCGTTTCACACAACTAACGTGCTTCATCAAAACCACAAAGAATACAATTACCAGCATACTAATATACAAAAAATCACATGCAAATTAGCAGAAAAAACAGGTGTAATGACTTCAGCAATTGGATTTGTGCTTTTCGTTCTCTGTTCTCACTAGAGCTCACATAGCAATTTAAATTTGATGTGATCCACAAATATAAATAAAATAGTATCTAAAAAAGAATAAAAACGAAATACTAATGATACATATTACATATTACGATAATACCAGGGGCGGAAAAGGGGGAAAAACGGGGGGGAAAAAATGGTAACAACCAGAACTTTAAAAGATACAGCACTTCCATCTATCAAAAGAAGGAACAGATCCTGGGTATGACAACCCCATTCCAATGTATTTGCGAAGTCGTCATGATCAATGAATATAAACACACAGATGATAAATCGCTCAGGACATTTGCTTTGGAAATTCAACCCTCCTGGTATTCTTGTCTGTAAGGAAAATATTCAGAATTCCTCTTGCGTTCTAAGTATCCTAAAATTATTTCCACCTCTCCTAGGTGTGTAAACTCTTTTTTTTTTTTTTTTTTTTTTCTATACCCTATATTTGCAAGAGAGGGGTATTGCCCCATCTACCTCATTAACCCTTTCCCAACCAGCTGCTGCAGTTGTACTGTGGTAGGTTGGCTCCCCTGGGCAAAACAACGTTACCTTACGTCGGTTTGCCTTTTGGCCACTAGGGAGCGTGCGGCCAGAGCCGATGCGCGTGTGACTGCCGGGCACCTGCAATTGGTCCACACAGAGACAGAACGGAGATCTGTTAATTAGGGCTGCAACTAACGATTATTTTCATAATCGATTAATCGGCCGATTTATTTTTTCGATTAATCGGATAAAATCACAAAAAAACGTAATCATGAAAAAACTGCGTGTTATTCTCAAACTGCAGAATAAAAAACGTTTAACATTAACATTACACAACTTTGCAGCAGTACAAAAACATTCTGAAAAGAGGTGAACTATAACTGTTCAAGAAACTTTGCATTTGAATGTAAAAAACGTTAACATGTTAACATGCTCAGGGCTAAGGCTGGCTCTCTTTTTACAAACTGTTGCCTGCAGCAGAAAAGAGGCGCACCGATGGAGTAGAGGTGCCTGGGATGCACAAGAAGGATTTTGCAAGTTTTGCCAAAGTAGGATATTTATCTTGGTTACCCTTCCACCAATTCAAAGGGTTTCCCTCCTTTGGAAGTGGCTTCTCAGCAAAATAAGCCTGAACTTCATTTCGGACTTGTGTGTGAATATCCACCTCAAGTTGTCCCTCCTCCTCTTCACTGCTGCCCCCAGACTCAAGGAGTATGTCAAGTAGAGAATGAGATGCTGACCCTGTAGATGTTGAAGGCTCAGCATCTCTAGTTACAGGCGACATGGTGGTCATTTGCTGCTGCACCAGCATCTCCCTTCTTAAAGCAAGTGCCTCTGTCTGTACTTTTGCCTGCACGTTTATGATCTGTTCTGGTGATAAAAAATTTTGTCTTCTAAATCGTGGGTCCAGGGCAGAGGAAAGCATTACGGTGTTTGGGACCTGTTCAAGGATCCCCTTCCATCTGCTTTGAAGTTGGTCTGTTGCAGTAGCTTGGAAGCTCTTTAGTGGAGATGATTCATAAGAAGCACTTTCATTGGACCACATTAGCCCCTTTACCAGTGCTGGCACGGATGATAGGGTGACATATTCTTGGCCACTCATGAATACAGTGCAGCATTCAAAGGGCTTAAGACAGGGGTTGACAAATTTGCTTGGAATCTAGGAGCCAGCTAAAAAAGTTAGGAGCCAGGTCCGTGACGGCGATCTGGACCTGTCCCTGGCCTGACATGGAGACAAGTGAGGGGAAGATAGCCCCCAGCCCCCACCTGTCTCCAAGTCATTGCCCATAGCTCTTAGAGGGACATTTTTGTTTTATTTTATTTTTTTTAAATTGCATTTTAGTGTAACTATGAGATGTGAGGTCTCTGACCCCAGATCTCATATATAAGAGGACCTGTCATGCTTTTTTCTATTGCAAGGGATTTTTACATTCCTTGTAATAGGAATAAAAGTGACACACTTTTTTTTTTTTTTTTTTTAAAGAACAGTGAAAAAAATAAAAATAAAAGTTTAAATAAGAAAAAAAAATGTTTTAAATGCGCCCTGTCTCGCCAAGCTTGCGTGCAGAAGCGAATGCATATATGAAAGCGGTGTTCAAACCACACATGTGAGGTATCGCTGCGATCGGTGGAGTAAGAGCAATAATTCTAGCCCCAGACCTCCTCTGTAACTCAAAACTTGCAACCTGTAGAATTTTTTTAAACGTCGCCTATGGAGATTTTAAAGGGTAAAAGTTTGTCGCCATTCCATGAGCGGGCGCAATTTTGAAGCGTGACATGTTGGGTATCGATTTACTCGGCGTAACATTATCTTTCACAGTATAAAAAAAAAAAAAAATTGGGCTAACTTTACTGTTGTCTTATTTTTTTTTTTTATTTTTTTATTAAATAAATAATTTTTCCCCCAAAAAAAGTGCGCTTGTAAGTCCGCTGTGCAAATACGGTGTGACAGACAGTATTGCAACGACCACCATTTTACTCTCTAGGGTGTTAGATATATATATATATATATTTTTTTTTTGTTTTGTTTAGGGGTTCTAAGTAAAGGGATGGAGAAAGACTGGCAGGCAATCCCATTAGCATTGTTGGTTGTAATTCCAACGGCCACCACAAGAGGGCGCCAGATTCCAGAAGGAACCATAGGATCACAGAAGGCCTCAAAGCCGGGGGCTCAATTACCGGCCGCCTGCGGCGCGGCCCGACGCGATCGCGCCGGGGGGGGGTCCACGGAGACAGGATACCCCCAGCTATGCTGCCCCAGGCGCCAGGTCACTGATTCTAGTCGCAAATGCGACCTGGCGCCCGGGTTTTGTCGAGCACTGGCTTAAGAGCAGTGGAAAGTTCTTCAAGAATACTCCACTGGTCTGGTTTTAAGTCCAGATAATGTTTGCCTCTTTGTGTAACTGATGGGTCATACAGAGTTGCAGTTACCGGGCACCTTTGTTCAATGAGTCGTTCGACCATATAGTAAGTGCTATTCCATCTTGTGCTTACATCTTGAAGAAGCTTGTGCTCAGATGTACCCATTTGCTTTTGTTTCTCCTTCAATTTGCTGCTGGCTAGCTAACTTTTTTTTAAATGTTCAACTAGTCCTCTTGCAGCACTAACGGCTCTCTCAATTCCAGAATTCTTTAACGCAGCACCGATCACCAGCTGCAAGGTGTGACCAGTGCAGCGGATACTGGCCCAGCCATGCTTGTCCGCCAGGATATTTGCAGCAGCCACAATATTTGCTCCATTGTCATGCACAATGGCAATTATTTTCTGAGCCGGAATTTCAAATTTTTCAGTGACCTCCTCCAACCATTCTGCAATATTTGCTGCTGTATGTCTGTCTTCCAGAGGCATGGTAGTGAGGCAGATAGAAATCATCTTCCAATCCTCCGCTATGTAGTGGCATGTAATGCCAAGGAAAGCCTCGGTCGCTATACTTGTCCATATGTCTGCAGTAATGGCAATTCTGCTTTCATTAGCGCTGATGGCATCCTTCACATTCTGAAATGTCTCCTGGTACTTTCTCTCCACTAGTTTGGTAAAATGGGTTCTTGATGGTAAAGTATATTCAGGGTTCAGTACACTGATCATGCTTTTAAATCCTCGGTCTTCAACCATGGACAGTGGCCGCATGTCGGTGACTAGCATTTTCATGACAATCTGTTATAACTGCTGATTGTTGGGGAGTGCACGGACAATTTTGCTGCACAAACTGTCATGGTGCGCTGTTTCTTTCTGCAAAGAAAAAGATAATATGATTAGTATGTAGGAAAAGCTATTTCTATGTAACTCGCATATCATTTCGGGTTTAACTTACCGTCCCGATGTTTCGCCTTCCACTGTGAACCCCTAGTGTTTCCGTTTCATGTGCTTGTTCATCGTTGTTGTGCTTCCGTGCCATGCAAGTTCCGTTTTACAAAGTTTGCAGGTGACCACCTTCTTTACAGCATTTAAATTAAAATGCTCCCATGCCTTAGAAGATTTGGGTCGCACACCCTTTTCTGAGGTCATTGCGTCAGCAGCATCCTCTGCCATTTAAATTTTTTTTGCATTTTTTTATAAAAATTAATGATTCTTCAATATTTCTATGCACTGTTATTCAACACCAATGATGGGGCGCTGTTCCTCCCACGGACACCAATGATGGGGCGCTGTTCCTCCCACGGACACCAATGATGGGGCGCTGTTCCTCCCACGGACACCAATGATGGGGCGCTGTTCCTCCCACGGACACCAATGATGGGGCGCTGTTCCTCCCACGGACACCAATGATGGGGCGCTGTTCCTCCCACGGACACCAATGATGGGGCGCTGTTCCTCCCACGGACACCAATGATGGGGCGCTGTTCCTCCCACGGACACCAATGATGGGGCGCTGTTCCTCCCACGGACACCAATGATGGGGCGCTGTTCCTCCCACGGACACCAATGATGGGGCGCTGTTCCTCCCACGGACACCAATGATGGGGCGCTGTTCCTCCCACGGACACCAATGATGGGGCGCTGTTCCTCCCACGGACACCAATAATGGGGCACTATTCCCCCCCCCCCCCACTGACACCAATGACGGGGCACTATTCCCCCCCCCCCCCACTGACACCAATGACGGGGCACTATTCCCCCCCCCCCCCCACTGACACCAATGACGGGGCACTATTCCCCCCCCCCCCCACTGACACCAATGACGGGGCACTATTCCCCCCCCCCCCCACTGACACCAATGACGGGGCACTATTCCCCCCCCCCCCCCCCACTGACACCAATGACGGGGCACTATTCCCCCCCCCCCCCACTGACACCAATGACGGGGCACTATTCCCCCCCCCCCCACTGACACCAATGACGGGGCACTATTCCCCCCCCCCCCCACTGACACCAATGACGGGGCACTATTCCCCCCCCCACTGACACCAATGACGGGGCACTATTCCCCCCCCCCCCCACTGACACCAATGACGGGGCACTATTCCCCCCCCCCCCCCACTGACACCAATGACGGGGCACTATTCCCCCCCCCCCCCACTGACACCAATGACGGGGCACTATTCCCCCCCCCCCCCCACTGACACCAATGACGGGGCACTATTCCCCCCCCCCCCCCACTGACACCAATGACGGGGCACTATTCCCCCCCCCCCCCACTGACACCAATGACGGGGCACTATTCCCCCCCCCCCCCACTGACACCAATGACGGGGCACTATTCCCCCCCCCCCCCACTGACACCAATGACGGGGCACTATTCCCCCCCCCCCCCCCACTGACACCAATGACGGGGCACTATTCCCCCCCCCCCCCCCCACTGACACCAATGACGGGGCACTATTCCCCCCCCCCCCCCCCACTGACACCAATGACGGGGCACTATTCCCCCCCCCCCCACTGACACCAATGACGGGGCACTATTCCCCCCCCCCCCACTGACACCAATGACGGGGCACTATTCCCCCCCCCCACTGACACCAATGACGGGGCACTATTCCCCCCCCCCCCCCACGGACACCAATGACGGGGCACTATTCCCCCCCCCCACGGACACCAATGACGGGGCACTATTCCTCCCCCCCCCCCCACAGACACCAATGACGGGGCACTATTCCCCCCCCCCCCCACGGACACCAATGACGGGGCACTATTCCCCCCCCCCCCACGGACACCAATGACGGGGCACTATTCCCCCCCCCCCCCCCCCCCCCCACGGACACCAATGATGGGGCACTATTCCCCCCCCCCCACGGACACCAATGATGGGGCACTATTCCCCCCCCCCCCACGGACACCAATGACGGAGCGTTATTCCTCCCACATTGGTGTTTCTGGGGAGGGGGGGAATAATAGAGCCACATTGGTGTTTCAGCCGGGGGGGGGGAATAGTGCCCCATCATTGGTGTCCCCGGGAGGCGCTACTCCTCCCAGGGACACCAATGATGGGGCACTATTCCCCCCCTCCCCCCCCCCCCCCAGAAACACCAATGGGGCACTATTATTCCCCCCCCCCCCCCCTGCAGAAACACCAGTGTGGCACTGAATGTTGTGTGTGCTTTTACAACTTGCTGATGGCTGCTACCTTTTTTTTCACACTCTGTGTGCAGCTCGGCTCAGTGTCCTCCTCACAGATTCTCTCCCTCGCCTCTCTGTTCCCTCGAGGCAGCAGCGGGCGGGGCTGAGATCTGTGTGAATGTCACGTGACATCAGCAAGAAGGAGAGGCGCGCCGCAGACGTGCAGCGGCGAGTGCGTGCCTGATCATAGAGTGCCGCCGAGGACACAGGAAGGAGGAGATGGGAGGAAAGGATTTCTTTTATTTTTCACGGAACATACAGGCGGAAGGTGCGGACCAACTAATCGATAATGAAAATCGTTGACACCGATTTTCATTATCGATTATTATATCTCTGCTTGTTAAATTTACATAAAACAATCTGGAATCAAGCTTAAATGTGTGTCCACAAAAAAACAGATGGTTCATTCACAGATTCTCCTGCTTTTTAGAATGGACCGGCTTCTTGCTTTCAAATAATTTGCACAGTATGAAAAGACAAAGGGGGAAAAAAAAGACCATTGCGCAGGTAATATAACAAAGTATTCCCCATATAATTAGGGTAAACCTCATTCACACTTTCCCGCAGAGATATTCGTATATATTGAAGGACCTTCATACAGCTGGGATCTCCTCATACGCCATAGGCATGACGTCACAGGCTCCTCCCGACGCGTTGTGTCAATAGAAACTTGACTTTTTCAAGGACCCTTGAAAATCTATAGTATCAGTTAGTATACATCTGGATTATTCATGGTGAAAGAGGTTTATATTTGCTTAATTTGGTTTTATTGACACTGAACAAGGTTGATCACCATTTTTTATATTTTATCAATATTTTTTTTTTTTTTTTTTGGGTGGTGACCCTGTGTTGTATTAGGTTAACTTTGGTACATTATTCTTTTACATTTTCTATATTTACACATTATTCGGTGCATTTTTATAGCACTGATCGCTGTATAAGTGTCCGATCTGTCTGCCATAATGTCGCAGTCCCGATTAAAAATCGCTGATCATCGCCATTACTAGTAAAATTACTGGTGATGAATCTGATCCTGTGTCCCTAATGCCGCGTACACACGGGCGGACTGTATGGCGTACTTAGTCCGTCGAAACACATTTCAGCGGACAGTCCGCTCGTGTGTGGGCTTCAGCGGACTTTTTCAGCGTGCAGTCTGGCGTACTAAGAATTTCGGATTTTTCAAAATTCTGTCCGTCGTACTTTGGTTTCAGCGGACAATCCGCTCGTCAGTATGCTAGTTCGACGGACTAAGAATGGCGCATGCCCAGAAAGGATTTACACGGCGGAAGGGTGCTTTGCTGTGTATTGGACTTCCTATTTCTAGTCCCGTCGTACGTGCTGTACACGTCATCGCGCAAGCTTTCGACGGACTGTTTGTGCATCCGTGTGTGGTCAAGTCCGTTCAGTCGAAAGTACGACGGACTGTCCGTCGGATTGTATGACGAACTAAGTACGCCATACAGTCCGCTCGTGTGTACGCGGCATTAGAGTGAAATCCAGGCTTTTTTTTCTGTGTCAGGGAAAACTGACATGCTTGCTTTTGATACTTGATGTAGATGGTTTCCTGGCTTTATACTGAAACTGGGGTTTGCTCCAAATGTATACCATATTGGACTCGTAATCAAAACGGTCACGTTACAATTTTTCTTTCTTTATCTCAACACAATCCATTTTTTCACTTAATTTGAGATCCAGTTCCTTAAGCAAAAGGAGTGTCTTGTTGTGCACCCCATCTAATCATTTTCTTCATGGTTTGCAGCCTGGTTGGATCGCCTAGATCAGCTATAGTTTGGTTTAAGTGGTTACTTATGAAAATATTTGGTTCTAACAAGCAAGCTCATTCCCACAGGAGCAGAGGTCTGTACAGCACGAAAGATGCAAAGACTGTATGGACTCGTGCAAATCAGAGTTTTTCTCTGGTGAATTCCTGAACCATCCTTGCACGCCTGTCAAACACAGATTTCCTGTGATAATCCGCTACATCTAGTGGCCATAATTCCTTATTTTTCTGCCCATTGCAGGCACTAAGGTACCTATCACAGACACCAGTCAGATTCAAGCCTGCCTTGGAAGTTCAAATGTGATTTGGTGACAAAGAAAGTTACGCATCACAGGCTTCCAATGACCCTATGAGGTGCTGCCTATATTCTTGCTTCATTAGCGAACAGAAACTCAGATTAAGATATGCCAAGTGGATTTTCTGACTTTAGCAGAGTTGCTTTGTTCTGACTTATTACCTTCAACAATTTAAAGTGCTAGCAAACTCTGTTACACCACATGTACCTGCAGAGATCTACAGCTCAGATGGGAGAATGTGTTGGAAGGACAACTATTAGTTGTGCACTCCACAAATCTGGTCTTTATGCAAGAGTGGCAAAAAGAAAGCCATTGTTGAATGAAAGCCATAAAAAGTTCAGTTTGAGAGAAGCCGTGAGGGACTCAGCAGATGTGGAAGAAGGTGATCTGGTCAGATGAGAATAAAATTGAACTTTTTGGCCTAAAATCAAAACGTTATGTGTGGCAGAAAACTAACACTGCACATCACCCTGAACACACAATCTCCACTGTGAAACATGATGGTGGCAGCATTATGTTGTGGGGATGCTTTTTTTCAGCAGGGACAAGGAAGCTGGTCAGAGTAGATGGGAAGATGGATGGAGCCAAATACAGGCCAATCTTAGAAGAAGACTTGTTAGAGTCTGCAAAAGACTTGAGACTGGGACAGAGGTTCACCTTCCAGCGGGACAACGACCCTAAACAGCCAGGGCTACAATGCAAAGATTTGGATCAAAGCATAGTCATGTGTTGGAATGACCTAGTCAAAGTCCAGACCTAAATCCATTTAAGAATCTCTGGCAAGACTTGAAAATTGCTGTTCACGGACGCTCTCTATCCAATTTGACAGAGCTTGAGCTATTTTGCAACAAAAAAGGGGCAAAAATTTCATTCTCTAGATGTACAAAGCTGGTAAAGACCTCCCCAAAAAGACTTGCAGCTGTAATTGCAGCGAAAGGTGGTTCTACTCAGGTGGCTGAATACAAATTCATGCCACACTTTCCACAGATTTATTTGTAAAAATAAAAAAATGAAAAACACTTATTTTCCTTGCACTTCACAATTATTTGCCACTTTGTGTTGGTCTATAACAAAATCTAAATCAAAAATTTATGTTTCCTGAAAGGCTCCATGACAGCATACGTGTGGGTAGCCCCGCCTCCATGATTACCCAATAGGACCCAACTCCCATAAATCTTTGCTCCTGGCTACTATCAGTGTTCCTTTTTTGTCCTCCCCAGTAGGACCAGATGGTTTCTTTCCCGGGAAACAAAACTTCATGACGATCGATTGGCTGAGAGTTTTTCCTCCGATAGGCCCTGACTGTTAAGCAGGGTATGGAGTGTATTTGCAGAGTAGCGCTGAAGAAAGGATTTCCTACCTGAAGTGCGCACGGTCTGTGTCCCGTTGTTATGGGTGACCATTATCTGCTTGGAGGTGCGGCTTGTGTGTTCCAGTCCGTTCGGCCAGGTGATCGTTGGTGGAGTGGTGAGCCTTTTGTGTATCCATGGCAGCAATGTATTTGTGTGTTTGCCCTTTTCGTTTGTCTAAATCGGTCTTCTCTATGCTGTTTGCGGACGCTTCCGCGTTCCAGCAAACCTCTCTCTCCTACTTCCGGGTTACACAGGCGTTCTGCGCATGTGCGAACCCGATGTGAAACCGAGGCTTGGTTCCCGCGCATGCGCCTCGCTTCTGACGTCGGCAATGACGTCAAGGGCGCCACTTTTAAAAATCTTTGGAAGCTGTCAGAACCCTGGGAATGTTTGCAGTGGACGCAGCGACTTCCCGGGGCTGACAGTTTGGCGGTTTAAGGTAAGAGCATGTCCCTTAAGCTAGGGAAATGCTTACTCTTAAAAAAAAAAAAAAATGCATTTTTATTTCTCTTTGGTTTGTGGTATTTCTTGATCTGTTGGTTTGTTTGGAATATGGACGCCTTACTGCCTCCTAGTGGCCAGCCCGCTCATGTTAGGTAGGTTGCTAGCATTCATGTTTTTTTATAATGGAGAGAGTTTTGCATAGGTAGGATTGACTGTGTGTCTTTTTTCTCTTTCTGTCTGTTTTGTCTTTACAGCCCTTCTGGGTCTGATCCACAGCTTAATGCCTCTAGACGCAGTGGATCATCAAGATCACACCGCCATAAATCCTCAATGTCTAGCCAGCATAAGTCAAGGTCTGAACAGCGTGACAGGAATTATTCTCACCCCCCCTGCTGCTCACTTCAGCAGGCGGACGGAAAAATCATGCTGGGGGTGCAGGATGCCTGTTCCATTAGACAAATCCCTATGCGATCACTGCTTCTCCAAAGCTGCAGATGAAAGGGATGGTGCAGACCAGCGTTTGGAGTCAATAGTAAGACGGGTTGTGAAGGAATCTCTGCAGGAGAGGGATGCTCTACAGTTGTGTGAATCCCCGTCAGATTTGTTGGTCCCTCCAACTGGAGAGAACCCATTGCAGGAGACATGGGAATCCTCTCAACCAAGTCGCCTATCTGCTCCCATCTCAGACAGTGAATCTGACTTGGAGGATCCTGGTTTAGGATTTGACTATGGACTGGTGCCTTCATTGGTTAAAGCAGTGAGAGAAGCTCTGAAGTGGGAAGATCCTATTACTTCCCCACCAAAGCAGAGAAAATTCTTTAAACAGCTCAATAAGGAGCGACAATATTTTCCTTTCCTTTCGGAGTTGGGTGACATTATCACAGAGGAATGGAGCAAGATGGATAAAAAGGGTTCCATGCAGTCAGAAATCCTGAAGCTATACCCTTTTAAGGAAGAGGCTGTGAAACACCTGGAGTCAGCTCCACTGGTGGATGCAGCTCTCATGCGTTTGGTGAGATATGTAACCCTCCCTTTAGAAGATACGGTATGTTTTAAAGATCCTTTAGAAAGGCGGAACGACTCAGACCTAAAAAGGATCTACCTGACTTCTGGAATGGCTTGCAAACCAGTGCTTGCAATGGCAGCGGTATCTAAGGCCATAGAATCCTGGACTGATACTGTGGAAGAATTCCTGAGGGGTATTTCTATCGAAACAGCCAAAGACTCCCCCATTCAAGAAATCAGAATGGCGTCTGCCTTTTTGGGGGAGGCATCTATTGATGTTATTCGCCTGATATCTCGGGATATGTTAGCAGCTGTCTCAGCACGCCGTGCGTTATGGCTCCGTCCATGGCTGGCGGATCCAGCATCCAAACAGGCCTGGTGCCGTATTCCTTTTGAGGGGACATCTTTGTTTGGTAACAAGCTGGATACTGCCATATCCCGGGCTACAAGTGGGAAATCTGGGTTTCTTCCCCAGGACAGATGTCTTCAAAATCAAAAGCGTCCAATTCCTAGAAGACAGGGCCCTGATCGTGCCAGGGAGGCACGTAGCTATAGACCTGGTTGAGAATTCTCAAGGTCATGGAGATCCAGGCAGTCTTCTTTTAAAAATGCCTCAAAAGGGGGTTTGTCCGGCAAGCAGGATTCCGCTAAATCCTTTTGAAATTTTGAAACATGGAGGCCAGTAATAGATTTGACCCATCTCAATTCCTTCATTCACAAAGAGAAGTTCAAGATGGAATCTCTGCTTACCATCCAGCAGTCAGGGGGACTGGATGATTTCAGTCGACTTGAAGGATGCTTACTTCCATGTGCCCATGGCAAAGGAGTTTCAACAGTACCTCCGCTTTGCGGTAGGCAATCAACATCTACAATTTACATGTCTTCCCTTTTGGGTTAACAACGTCCCCAGGGGTCTTCTCCAAAGTTCTTTTGGCAGTTGTGGCCCTTCTCAGAGTCAAAGGTGTTCGTCTCCACCACTATCTCGACGACCTACTTCTGCTATCTCAGAACAGAGAGCAACTCTTGGAGCACAAAGATCTAGTCATCTCCACTCTACAAGAGTTCAGGTGGCTTCTGAACCTAGAAAAGAGTCTTCTAGATCCAACTCAGTCCCTCGTTTTTCTAGGGGCACAGTTCAACACGGTGGAAGGTACCATTGCCCTTCCAGGAGAGAAGGTTGGAGTCATACGAGACAGGATTTATGCAGCCCTTGCGTCATCCCATCTTTCGGCTCTCCAATGTCTGAAGATGATTGGCACAATGTCAGCCACCATTCCCATGGTAAAGTGGGCCCAGTGGCACACTCGTCCCTTTCAGAAAGGGTTTCTACAACAGTGGGACTTATCCAGCCAGACACAGCGCATATTCCTCACTCCAGCCATGAGAACGTCTCTTCTTTGGTGGCTGCAGGGGAAGAACCTGCGCAACCACCATTCGGACTTCCATTCACCATTCATCTCATGGGTCACGGTAACTTCAGATGCCAGCAACCGAGGATGGGGCGCTCACTGCCTTTCGGATGTCGCTCAGGGCAGGTGTACATTTCCATCACAAAGAGTTGTCTCCAATGTTCTGGAGTTAAGGGCGGCCTTCCAGGCGCTTCTGTCATTCCACCATCTGATAGCGAATGCCTCGGCCATGCTAAGGTTGGACAACACAACCGCGGTGGCTTACATAAGGAAGCAAGGGGGAACTCGCAGCTGGTCTCTGTTACAGGAGGTGGAGCCGATAATGAACTGGGCTCAGAAGAATTTGTCCAACCTTTCTGCGGTCTACATCCCAGGGGTGCAGAATGTTCAGGCGGACTTCCTATCGCGATGGACAACAACGAATGGCCCATACACAGGGAAGTATTCGATTGGCTTCTGACTTTAGGATTGTCCCCGGAGGTCGACCTGTTCGCTTCCCCGTGCAATCGGAAGCTTCCCAAATATTACTCAAGGTTCAGGGATCCTCAGGCATATGGGATAGATGCCCTCACAGAACATTGGATGTTTCAGACAGCTTATGCCTTCCCTCCAGTTCCGGTGATCCTGCCGTTCCTTCGGAGGCTCAGGACAGAGAAGGTGGAGATCCTTGCAGTGATTCCATTCTGGCCCAACAGGCCTTGGTTCCCTCTACTGCTGCTCCTCAGTTATCAAGAGTTGGTTCCCCTGCCTCTCAGGCCGGATTTACTATCTCAAGGCACAAGGTTACATCCATGCCCATCATGTCTACACCTCAGGGTGTGGCTTTTGAGAGGGAAAGGCTAGAAGCTCTTGGTTGTCCGGAAGAAGCTATTTCAACCCTTCTCAATTCCAGACGGGGGAGTACTAACGGAGTATATGAGCGCATATGGTCCAAGTTTTCGGCCCATATGTCCTCCAGAGAAAATTCTTGTAGTTCTCCAACAGTACAAGACATACTGAGCTTTCTCCAAACAGGCCTTGATTTACCTTTTTACCTTCAGAGGGCATACAGAGCAAAGGGCTTGGCTCCTCCTGAGGCACTAACGGCTCATTCAACACGGAGTATCTCAACATCATGGGCAGCTTCTCAACATGTTGCGCCTGAAGTTATTTGCAGAGCGGCCTCTTGGTCTTCCATTAATACTTTTGTTTCTCATTATTGTGTAGAGCCAGGGGCTCTGTCTTCTGTTAATTTCGGTTTGCAAGTTTTGTTGGTTGACAATGCTAAATAAACTTTTGTTCTTTGCTCGACATTTTGCCCACCCGGGTGTATTTGGCGAGTTATTTCCCACACGTATGCTGCCATGGAGCCTTTCAGGAAAACTGAAAATTTATATCAAATACTTACCGTAATTTTCCTTTCCTGATGGGCTCCATGGCAGCAGGAGTTCCCTCCCTGGAGTAGGCTAGTTACGGAACACTGATAGTTGCCAGGAGCAAAGATTTATGGGAGTTGGGTCCTATTGGGTAATCATGGAGGCGGGGCTACCCACACGTATGCTGCCATGGAGCCTATCAGGAAAGGAAAATTACGGTAAGTATTGATATAAATTTTCAGTTTTTTGGTTGTAACATGACAAAATGTGGAAAATTTCAAGGGGTTGAATAATTTTTTTCAAGACGCTATAAGTGCTTAATACATATAAGATATACTAATTTTATGTACCTTCTTATCTTTTCCATCTAGATGGTGTTTTACACGTGTGGACCAAATGAGGCCATGGTGGTATCAGGTACAGCTGTGATGATGATGATGATGATGATGATGCTTTTTGTTCTGTTTGCTCATTTTCAAATTCAGACTCCTGTTTTCATATTGCGTAAATCGTATCAAAAGCCAAAACTTTAAAAAAAGTGTTTGGGCTAAAATAAGAGCTGGTAAACTGCCCCCCCCCCCCCCCCCCCCCACCTGTATTCAATTGGGGCGATTTTCCCCTTACTTCCTGGGCTGTAGACTCAACAGGGAGTAAGATCTTCTTTTTGGTATGTGAGGGAAATCCTGTCTGAAAGATGTCAGGAGAAAGTGTCTCCATAGGAAGATGTTCTATCTATTCCTGTTCTGGTGGCAGTTCAAAATTCATTTCCAACAACATTGGTGAGCAACACAATTGGAGAGAGTAATTCTCCTAATGGGTACAAAGACGAAAATTAAAACTTGATGGGGTTTCTAACCCCTCACCACTCAAAATCTGAAATATAAAAAGGCAAAACCTTTTTTTTGTTTAATGTTTTTTGAAAGTGAGAAAAGTATAGTAAAAAATGTGGCATAAAAGGTAACCCGTTTCTCAGGTTGCCAGAACAATACATTAGTGATGCTTAGAATAATCGCATCCTCAGATACCGAAATCTTAATATCAGAGATCCCCCTGGAATAGTCATCAAGCTAGTAAGTTCAATTTAGAACCATATTGAACCAAAGTAGCATCAAAATGTATTGCAGCATTTACAAACAATAACAACCACCCCATCCTAGAACTGGCCTTTGCAGCAAGGAGCACCTAGGACAATGCATGTCAAAAAAACAACAAAGAAATATTCCCAGTTCTCTTGCCAGCCTGCAACAATCCAAATTGACCTTGGCCATTGGCCGGCTGTTTACCCACGTGATCGGCTGTGATCATTTCACATCCGATCACTAAAATGTAAGCAAACCCCGATCTCGTTCCCTGGTTCCCCTCCTCGCACACCGATCACGTGTAAGGAGCAGATTGCGGTAACATCTCGTTACCTCTTACAGTGTACACCAATCATACTGATTGCGCCCCCCCCCCCCCCCCCCCAATAAAGAGGACCTGTCACTCACAGTCCATCTGAGTACCTGTCCCAGTCCATCTGAGTACCCGAGTACCTATTTGCAGTCCATGCCTCATAGAATATATACAGTGCCTTGCGAAAGTATTCGGCCCCCTTGAACTTTTCAACCTTTTGCCACATTTCAGGCTTCAAACATAAAGATATCACATTTTTATTTTTTGTGAAGAATCACCAACAAGTGGGACACAATTGTGAAGTGGAACGAAATCTATTGGATTCTTGAAACTTTTTTTAACTAATAAAAAAAAAAAAAAAAAAAATGAAAAGGGGGTGTGTAAAATTATTCGGCCCCCTTGCGTTAATACTTTGTAGAGCCACCTTTTGCTGCGATTACAGCTGCAAGTCGCTTGGGGTATGTCTCTATCAGTTTTGCACATCGAGAGACTGAAATTCTTGCCCATTCTTCCTTGCAAAGCAGCTTGAGCTCAGTGAGGTTGGATGGAGAGTGTTTGTGAACAGCAGTTTTCAGCTCTTTCCACAGATTCTCGATTGGATTCAGGTCTGAACTTTGACTTGGCCATTCTAACACCTGGATAAGTTTATTTGTGAACCATTCCTTTGTAGATTTTGCCGTATGTTTGGGATCATTGTCTTGTTGGAAGATAAATCTCCGTCCCAGTTTCAGGTCTTTTGCAGACTCCAACAGGTTTTCATCCAGAATGGTCCTGTATTTGGCTGCATCCATCTCCCCCCCCCCCCCCCCCCCCTCAATTTTAACCATGTTCCCTGTCCCTGCTGAAGAAAAGCAGGCCTAAACCATGATGCTGCCACCACCATGTTTGACAGTGGGGATGGTGTGTTGAGGGTGATGTGCTGTGTTGCTTTTACGCCAAACATATCGTTCTGCATTGTGGGCAAAAAGTTTGATTTTGGTTTCATCTGATCAGAGCACCTTCTTCCACATGTTTGGTGTGTCTCCCAGGTGGCTTGTGGCAAACTTTAGACAAGACTTTTTATGGATATCTTTGAGAAATGGCTTTCTTCTTGCCACTCTTCCATAAAGGACAGATTTGTGCAGTGTACGACTGATTGTTGTCCTATGGACAGACTCTCCCACCTCAGCTGTAGTTCTCTGCAGTTCATCCAGAGTGATCATGGGCCTCTTGGCTGCATCTCTGATCAGTCTTCTTGTCTTAGCTGAAAGTTTAGAGGGACGGCCAGGTCTTGGTAGATTTGCAGTGGTCTGATACTCCTTCCATTTCAAAATGATCGCTTGCACAGTGCTCCTTGGGATGTTTAAAGCTTTGGAAATCTTTTTGTATCCAAATCCGTCTTTAAACTTCTCCACAACAGTATTGCGGACCTGCCTGGCATGTTCCTTGGTCTTCATGATGCTCTCTGCGCTTTCAACAGAACCCTGAGACTATCACAGAGCAGGTGCTTTTATACAGAGACTTGATTACACACAGGTGGATTCTATTTATCACCATCAGTCATTTAGGACAACATTGGATCATTCAGAGATCCTCGCTGAACTTCTGGAGTGAGTTTGCTGCACTGAAAGTAAAGGGGCCGAATAATTTAGCACGCACCACTTTTCAGTTTTTTTATTTGCTAAAAAAGTTTAAATTATCCAATAGATTTTGTTCCACTTCACAATTGTGTCCCACTTGTTGGTGGTGATTCTTCACAAAAAATTAAATTTTTATCTTCATGTTTGAAGCCTGAAATGTGGCAAAAGGTTGAAAAGTTCAAGGGGGCCGAATACTTTCGCAAGGCACTGTATGTTAGGGTGTTTGCTTTCCAAATTGGGGTAATTTTGTGGGTAATTGCACTGTCCTGGTGCTCCAGGACCTTCAAAAGTGTGATGGGTAGGAATGAGATGTGTTATTTATGCTCCTAGGTACTACTTCAATGTTCGGCCTCTCTATGTGACCAGGCTGTGTAAAAGTCCTACACGTGTGGTATCGCCATACCCGGGAGGAGTAGCAGAATGTGTTTTGGGGTGTAATTTTTGCTTTATACATGCTATGTGTTAGAAATATCTTTATAAATTTACAACTTTGTTAAAAAAAACAAAAAAAAAGTTCATTTTTTTCCAAAAACTTCTGGAAAAAAATGACTCATTATGCCTCAGATTATATGTTGGGGTGTTTGCTTTCCAAAATGGGGTAATTTTATGGGAAACTCCATTGTCCTGGTACTCCAGGGCCTTCAAAAGTGTAATGCGTCATTTTTGCTCGTAGATCGTCTGAAGGTACTACTTCAATGTTGGTGTTCTGTATGTGGCCAAGCTGTGTAAAAGTCTCACACATGTGGTATCGCCATACTCGGGAAGAGTAGCAAAATGTATTTTGGGGTGTAATTTGTTTTATGCATATGCTGTATGTGAGAAATAACCTGATAATATGACAGTTTTGTAAAAATAATAATAATAAAAAGAAAATCTTCATTTTGCAAAGAATTGTGGGAAAAAATTACAACTTAAAAAAAACCTCACCATGCTACTTACTTAATACCTTGGAATGTCTACTTTCTAAAAAGGGGTCATTTGGGGGGTATTTGTACTTTCCTGACATGTTAGTGTCTCAAGAAATGAGATACACCTGATGTACTGAAGGCCTGGTCAGATGTGATCAATTTTCAGTGATTGGCAACATAGTTTGTAATGTAGACTCTATAACTTTCACAAAGACCAAATAATATACACTAATGTGGGTTATTTTTACCAAAGATATGTAGCAGTATAAATTTTGGCCAAAATTTATGAAGAAAAATTACTAATTAGCAAAAATTTATGACAGAAACAAAGAAAAAGGCATTTTTTTTTCCCCAAAAAATTTACATTATATTATATTTTATTTATAGCACAAAAAATAAACCCACTAGTGATTAAATACCACTAAAAGAAAGCTCTATTTGTGTGGAAAAAGACACAAGTTTCATATGGGTAGTGTTGCATGACTGTGTAACTGTCATTCAAACTGTGAGGGCGCTGAAAGCTGAAAATTGGTCTGGTCAGGAAGGGGGTGTAAGTTCACTGTATTGAGGTGGTTAAATCAGGATATACAGCACAGTGTTTGTGCTGTGTAATTTTTCCCTCTCTATGCTGTAAAATTCCTGGTTGATCCTGTTCGTTCCTGTGTCCAACTTAGTGCGCTGACCACGGTAATTATTGCTGCTGATCTATGATATTGTGGTCAGTTTACACGCCTCCATCATCCCGCAGTCTCTCCCTCTCCCACCTCCCTCCTCCATGCTTTTCCAGATTGGGAGTCTGTGTGTGTGTGAGCCATCTCCTCCCTGCCCCTCCCCCCATTCTGCTATGGCTGTAAAATCACAAATCCCAGTATGCCCTCTGTTACAGGAAGATATATTGTACAGTGTCTGTTTTTTTTTTTTATTATTATTATGCAGCGAAATACCTTATTTCAGAGTGCCACTGTGCACTCACGTGACCTCCCGCGGCTCTCCTTCCAGCTGACATCAGAGGGGCATTTCAGCCCCTCCCACTGTAGTCCTTCGATTGGCAAAGGAGAGTGACGGGAGATCATGTGACCGCACAATGGTGCTGTAAAATGTATTTCTCTGAATATTTTTTTAAAAAGGCACAGTATATCTTCCTGTAACGGAGCAGATTCCAGCATTTGTGATTAGTGACTTTACAACCGCTTTAATTTTATACTTTAACAGCATCCAAACTTACTCCATAAGGCAGTGCTAAAGATGATGTAAAGGGAGCAGTAACTCCTAGCACACAAACAAGTTGAAGTTAGCTGAAATCTGACTGATTACGATGTGTAACTGCACTGTGTGCTTAGTGCTATGTGCACTGAATAAGAATGTCTTCTTGGAAGCATATTTTTTTGATTTGCTCAGATGAGACAGGTCTTATTTCCTGTGGTGCCAGAAGAAAATTACCCTGTTTAACATCTGAAAAACACGTGCAAGAAATAACAAAGTGCTTTAGGTAAAGTGTTTTTTCAGTAAGAAATTAATTGATGTATCATGATTCGTGTGTCTACGATGTGGCATCGATGCATACGACCAGAAAAATCGTTTGGCAGGTGACATCTCGACTTGCCCCGCCCCTCCTGGAGAGTGCTCCGAGCATGTTGTTAAAATAACTGTTCTTAAAAAAAAAAAAAAAAAAAATCCTGTGTTAAAATCAAGTGCCCCGCTGTATGTGCTCTTTAAACAAAAAAATATGGAGCTTCATACCTCATTTCTCAGAGTGTGCGTGTGTGTGTATACAATATATGCCGCTCATGTGACTACTTGGCCCGCCTCTCCTCACGTTTCTCCTGACAGCGGGGAATTCTCAGCCCCCGTCCGCCTCTCTTCTGATAGCTAGAGTCAGTGGGCGGGGCCGAGAATTCCCTGTTGACGTCAGGAGAGAGGTGAGTCAGGCGAGAGACGAGTCAGGCAGTCACATGAGTGGCATGTATTGTACATGCACAATGAGAAATGAGGTATGAAACGCCATATTTTTTTAAAAAGCACATACAGCGGGGCACTTGATTGTAATATGGATTTATTAAAACAGTTATTTTAACATTAAGTAGAGTACAAATGGGTTTTTACTCTACTTGCACCTCATACACGTTCTGTGCTGACAGTTCCCTGGCTTTCCCATTTGCACATTCCACTGTATTAACTCCTAGTGGGCTGGGAGGTGCAAACGGAGAAGCCAGGGAACTGTCGGCAGAGAGACAGTACAGGGAACTTCACGGGGCTGTTTGTCAGCTGTGGTTTCTATCCCTCTTGATGGTAGCACTGTGTGTGAATGCCTGTACCCTGTAGTGCAACAGATTACTGCACTTTTTAAGGGAGTGAGGTTATTTTTAATTCAAGGTGGAGTTCCAGTAAATTATTTGGTTATTAAAAGTCAGTGGCTACAAAAAAAGTGTATTTTTCTGACTTTTAATAAAAAGACACTCACTGGCCCCACAATCCAGAGATGTGGCCACCCAAACACTCCCTTCTCTCCCCCACCTATCCACGGTGCTAGCACTACTACTGTGAGCATCCAGCTGTGACAGCTTGCAGCTTTTACAGCCAGGTGCGCTGTCCTGCATAGCCCGGCAATCTTTTGGGACCTGTGATGTGTCCTAGAAGATTGCAGGGAGGAGGGGCCACCCAGGCGGCCCAAGCGAAAGTGGGGGCTCATTGGTAATCCTTGACCAGATGATGATAATCAAATCGTGAGACCAGTGAAGATGCGTACCTCTACCTAACAGTCAGGAGCTTTTTACCTGTGAGTCTCGCTAGTGTACCAGTAAATTTAGAGCCCAAAATGGCTAATCGAAGGTACACTATTGAAGAGGTTATACACCAACAATATTGCGCAAATGAAAAATTAAAGAGAAAATCAAAAAATGTGGAAATATATAAGTGATGAGCTGCCAACACGCTAAAATTAGGGATTTTTTAGCTGGAGAACATGTCAAAAATATAGTGTAAGCGCTCAACTTGTATATATTTCTTATAGTGCTACAAAATGATATGTGCTCAAATGTATATATAAGGTTACCCAAAGGAAGGAGGTTAATACTATAAAAATACAAAAAATATATAGAAATATATAAAGTGACTTATACATATATATATGTATATAAACCAAAAAAATGGTGACTAGTGGATGTTTTATCCCAAAGGAGAAAAAGGTGACTGTAGATTTACATAGGAAATAATCACAGTGATAAAGTCCATAAATGGATATATAGTCCAAAACAATCGTGCAAAGTGTCAATAACAGCCAGGGTTCTGTGATGTTATGACCGAAGAAAACAATATTTCACCATGTGACGATCCCACCACCGTATAGGGTACAGGCTTACCGGATCTATATGACCCTAGCAGACATACGCCTCAGGGGTCAATCAAAGCTTGTGATCCCAGCCACAATGGTGTCAAGGATTAGATGTATCAGTCATGGCATATACGATCCCAACAAATGACTAGATGTGGTCACTATTCCTCATGTGCATATACAAGTCCAACAACGACTCAGGCATGGAAGATGAAGAAACAAAGCCAACATGGCATAATAACGTTTTTAAAAAAAACTTTAATAAAAAATTTAATTTGCTAAAACTCACATTTCCAAGATGAACAATCAAGCATGTCAGAGAGAAAAAAATGGCAGTAGCGGAGTCCTCCCGACGCGTTTCGACCCACCGGTCATCATCTGATGTACTGAAGGCCTGGTCAGATGTGATCAATTTTCAGTGATTGGCAACATAGTTTGTAATGTAGACTCTATAACTTTCACAAAGACCAAATAATATACACTAATGTGGGTTATTTTTACCAAAGATATGTAGCAGTATAAATTTTGGCCAAAATTTATGAAGAAAAATTACTAATTCGCAAAAATTTATGACAGAAACAAAGAAAAAGGCATTTTTTTTATGATCCAGATGATGACCGGTGGGTCGAAACGCGTCGGGAGGACTCCGCTACTGCCATTTTTTTCTCTCTGACATGCTTGATTGTTCATCTTGGAAATGTGAGTTTTAGCTAATTAAATTTTTTATTAAAGTTTTTTTAAAAACGTTATTATGCCATGTTGGCTTTGTTTCTTCATCTTCCATGCCTGAGTCGTTGTTGGACTTGTATATGCACATGAGGAATAGTGACCACATCTAGTCATTTGTTGGGATCGTATATGCCATGACTGATGCATCTAATCCTTGAGACCATTCTGGCTGGGATCACAAGCTTTGATTGACCCCTGAGGCGTATGTCTGCTAGGGTCATATAGATCCGGTAAGCCTGTACCCTATACGGTGGTGGGATCGTCACATGGTGAAATATTGTTTTCTTCGGTCATAACATCACAGAACCCTGGCTGTTATTGACACTTTGCACGATTGTTTTGGACTATATATCCATTTATGGACTTTATCACTGTGATTATTTCCTATGTAAATCTACAGTCACCTTTTTTCTCCTTTGGGATAAAACATCCACTAGTCACCATTTTTTTGGTTTATATACATATATATATGTATAAGTCACTTTATATATTTCTATATATTTTTTGTATTTTTATAGTATTAACCTCCTTCCTTTGGGTAACCTTATATATACATTTGAGCACATATCATTTTGTAGCACTATAAGAAATATATACAAGTTGAGCGCTTACACTATATTTTTGACACACTATTGAAGAGGCCTACACGTTTCTGAGCGTGAGAGATAGTGAAGAGGAAGTCACTCGTCTGTCAGAATATGATCCTGTAGACAGCGGCTCCATGACAGATGGCTCTGATGACGGAGTTGTGGTCCCTGCCAAGGTCAGGCGTACCAGACCCCGATCTTCTGTTGTTGAGGTGCAGGAACCTCATGGCTCTCGTATGGAGCAGAAAAGTACTAGTGCTATTCATTCCTTCTGGTGAACTGGCAAGCACCAGCAGCCTAGTACACCCAGCACTGCAGTAACACGTGGTGACGTGGCGAGTCCCATAAGTGCAGTTCAAGCTGGGGAGGTGGCAAGCACAAGTAGTGTCCCACTGCCACCAAGAAGACGACAAACACAGGCCTGTCGAGCCCATAGTGCCCTTCCTGTTGCATTCTCCAATCCTAATTGGGAACCCACCACTTCTGTAGCACCCGTACTTCCCTCATTCACTGGCCAACCCGGCATTCAGGTGGAAACAGTTGACTTTACATCACTTCATTTTTATTTGCTGTTTTTCACTGAAGATCTCTATTGTGGACCAAAGCAATTTGTATGCTGGTCAATACATCACCGCTAATCCCCAGTCCTCCCTTGTCAGAGCTTGGAAACCAATTACGGTTCCCAAATTTAAGATCTTTCTGGGCCTATCCCTCCTCATGGGCATAACTAAAGAGTGAGTTGCAATCATATTGGTCCACTGACCCAATTCACTATATGCCCGTGTTCTCTGCCACCAGGGCACGATACAAGCAGATCTTGCGATTCATGCATTTCAACAACCATGAACACTGTCGTCCTCGGATACTATTGGCTCTACAAGATTTGACCCCTCGTAAACCACCTTAACCACTTCATCCCCGGACCAATTGTCAGCCTAAGGACCAGAGGTCTTTTTACAATTTCGCACTGCACTGCTTTAACTGGTAATTGCGCAGTCATGCAATGTTGTACCCAAACAAAATTTGTGTCCTTTTTCTTCCCACAAATAGAGCTTTCTTTTGATGGTAATTGATTGCCTCTGCGATTTTAAGTTTTTGCGCTATAAATGGAAAAAGACCAAAAATTTTGAGGGGAAAAAATATATTTTCTACTTTTTGTTATAAGAAAAATCTAATAAACTCAATTTTAGTCATACATTTAGGGCAAAATTTATTCAGCCACATGTCTTTAGTAAAAAAAAAAATATCAATAAGCGTATATTTATTGGTGTGCGCAAAAGTTATAGCGTCTACAAACTAGAGAACATTTTCTGGAATTTACACAGCTTTTAACCACTTGCTTACTAGGCACTTAAACCCCCATCCTGCCCAGACCAATTTTCAGCTTTCAGCGCTGATGCATTTTGAATGACAATTGCGCGGGCATACAACACTGTACCCAAATTAAATTTTTATCATTTTTTTCCCACAAACAGAGCTTTCTTTTGGTGGTATTTAATTACAGCTGGGATTTTTATTTTTTGCTAAACAAACAAAAAAAGATGCAAAATAAAAAACAAAAACAAAATCATGTTTAATAGTTTTATAAAATTTTGCAAACGGGTAATTTTTCTCCTTCATTGAAGTGCGCTGATGAGGCTGCACTGGTGGGCACTGATAGGCATAGTTAAGGCGGCACTAATAGGCACAGATAAGGCAGCACTGGGCAAAGATGGGCACAGATAAGATGGCACGGATGGGTGGCACTAAGGGGCACTGATGGGTACCACTGATTGATGGGCACTGATAGGTGGCTCTGATAGGTGGCACTGATGGGCGGCACTGGTAGATGACACTGATGGACACGGATATGTGGCACTGGGGTGCAGCACCGTTGTTGAGGCAGATTGTGGGCACTGACGGGGGGCACTTATTTATTCCTGAGGTGGCACTGGCAGGGGGCAGGTGGGCACTGGTAAGCTGGCCGTGATCTGGACTGATGTCCCAATCACGGCCGCCGGTGATCGGCTTTTTTTTTTTCTCCTCGCGCTATCAGCGCGAGGAGGAAAAATAGCCGATTACCGGCTCCGTTTGTATCACATGATCAGCTGTCATTGGCTGACAGCTGATCACGTGGTAAGGGGTCGGGATCGACCCCTTGCTCGGATCCATGATCAGGCGAGTCTCATAGACTCGCCGATCACAGAGCGCGCCCCCTCATGCATGCTCTATTGACGTCGTCCTGGCAAAGGAGGTCCGCTCTGTAGCCGTCATTTGGCTATAGCGCGGATCTCTAGTGGTTAATTTATGACTGCCTATCTCATTTCTTGAGGTTCTAAAATGGCAGGGCAGTACAAACCCCCCCCCCCCCCCCAAATGACCCCATTTTGGAAAGTAGACACCCCAAGGAAATTGCTGAGGGGCATGTTGAGCCCATTGAATATTTTATTATTTATTTATTATATTATGAAGTGATTGAATAATGACACAAAAAAAAAAAAGTTTGCAAAAAGTTGTCACTAAATGATATATTGCTCACACATGCCATAGTTATATGTGGAATTGCGCCCCAAAATATATTCTGCCGCTTCTCCTGAGTACGAGGATACCACATATGTGGGACTTTTTGGAGTCTAGCCACGTATGGGACCCCGAAAACCAAGCACTGCCTTCCGGATTTAAATATAAAACGCTACCAAAAAAACTGTTAGCGATCGCAGGGATCAGGCCTCACTCTGCGAACGCTGCATTTATGTGTTTAGTGTTTTGTAAGTGACAGTGATCGATCGATACTGCACTTGGGTGGGCTGGGTTTTGGAACCCTAAACTGCTGGGGACGCTAGTATAGATCTGATCAGTCAGATATTGATCTGTTCAGATTCTATACCACTACGGGAGGTGTATGCTTTGCGCGTGGGTGTTAGCGGTCCTGGCACTAACCTATCGTTGCCTGGGGCGATGCAGACCCTGACCCTAAAACCTAATTGATATCACCCGCCGGGTGATCAGGGGGTTAAACCTTTATTGGGTAATAAATGGTGGGTGCCCTGATGCTATAAAAAGCAAACTAACCTGTGTTTACGATACACAGCGGGGGAAGCTTCTCATTCGCCAGGAGCGATCGAGAGAGGGTGGCCAGAAACCAACGGCCATCCCCTCATCCCGAATCGTTCCTGCAGTGAAATGGACTGCCGCATCCAGCGGGAGGGGGTCCCACCCGCTGGAAGGCGATCGCGTACGTGCTTGTGCCTGTCTGTGCCATTGCACCGACGTACAATGCCATGCGGCGGTCCTTAAGTGGTTAACCAACGTTTTACAGACTTGTTTACTCCCTATCAAGTTGTCTGCATTGATGAGTCCTTGATTAAGTTTTCTGGCAGCTTGTCTTTCAAACAGTATCTTCCCAGCAAGCGTGCCAGATATGGGGTCTAGATGTATAAGCTCTGTGACAGGGCCACAGGCTATACATGTAGTTTTATGGTTTAGGAGGGAAAAGATAGCCGCATAGAGCCGCCGAACTGCCCAGATTACATAGGGAGCGCTGGCAAGATTGTGTGGGACTTGGTGTTGAAATGGATAAGAATTGCAAACTAGTTCGTGGTTATCTGCTGCTATTTCCAATTAAAAAGTATTAATGTGCATACACATTAGAAGTAAACACTCTCTGAGACCTGTTCAGCTTAGGCTACTTCTAACTTCTGATTTATTCGTGGGAGGTGTTGATATTTTATACAGAAAGATACGTCATTGCTATGTCAGTCTAATAGGTACATCTTATTGGTTAAAATATGAGAGAAATGGAGAAACTTGATTCTTGAAGTTTGGTTGAAGCTGGTTCTCTTATCTCAAATGCATTCTTCTAATGCGTGGGATGTAGGAAGTGGACGCCATCTTAAACTCTGAACACAGTCAATCTGTATACTACATAATAAGTAAGGAACATGTATACACATAAGCAAATAGACATTTTATGATTATCATTATTTACATTTAGATTCCTTAACAGTCCCCCCTAAAATGGCTATTTTCTTCTGTACCTCATCTAAAGGTCCTACTCACCTGGCCCATTCTCCTCGGCTTAAAAAGAGTTGCTGTATATAGTTAGGCAGCAACTAGTTCACTACCCCCCTTGATACAGCTGGAGAAGGGCAATCGGGTGCTATCTATCCCTATAACCCTATAGGATTGTGAGATTTTGGACAGGGAGTGACTGTAGAGGAGTGAAGGTTTGTCATTCTCCATCATAATAGGATCCTCTTCTTCTTGGTGGAGAAATGTAGGGGGGCTGTTGTCTACAGCTTTGCTCATTAACTTCTTTACGAAAGGTAGAATACAGCATACAATCGGGGCTAAAAGAACCAGGATTATTAGTACCGTTACCCCTATCTGGGCGAGCACTTATTGCCACCCACTCATCCAGCTAAAATATTGATTCCATGGGTCTGTAATACCTGAGTTCTTCTTCAACTCCAATGACAAATCTAATTTCTTTATAGCTAAAGTTACTTAAACCGGTATTATCAGGAATGTAGGTGCAACAGAGCGGCACAGTGGTGTAGTGGTTAGCACTCTCACCTAGCAGTAAAAAGGGTCGTTGGTTCGAATCCCAACCACGACACTACCTGCCTGGAGTTTGCATGTTCTCCCTGTGCCTGCGTGGGTTTCATCCGGGTACTCCGGTTTCCTCCCACACTCCAAAGACATGCAGGTAGGTTAATTGGCTTCTGTCCAAAATTGGCCCTAGTATATGAATGGGGACCTTAATATGTGGGCTCCTTGAGGGTAGGGACCAATGTGAGTGTGTAATGTACAGGGATAGGGATAGACACTCACTCAGTTTGAACTGGATGGACTGGTGTCTTTATTCAACCTTACTAACTATGTAACAGGTTCCGGTTTTTTTTTTTTCTATCATTTTACAGACACCTCCTTGGAACTCCTATAGCATCTATGTACACATGAGGGTCAAAGCTTCCGGAGAGAACTGCTCGCTTCCTCCTCTGACTGTGTGCTGGGTCAGTGTATGTATCAGGAGCATCTTTTGCTAGGATATGGAGGGGCATAATGACCTTTTTAAAGGGCACATTCACCGGTCCAGATACCCTCTAATCTGGTCCTATGTTCCAACCCACTGTCCCTCCCAGGAACCACAATTCTGTCCCCAGTAATTGTCTGTAAAACACACATATATATCCTTACCATCAGGGATGTCACTGTACCAATGGCATTGCCATGAAAGAGTCAAATGGACAAGGTACTATGTCACAGTAATCAAAGGTAAAGATGGTCACATATGTACCTGAAGAGTTATACCAAAATGTAATTATTAGAGATGCACCGAAATTTCGGCCGCCGAAACATATCGGCCGAAAAGGCCCTTTTCGGCAATTTGCTGAAAGGAAAGAATGGCCGATAATTGAGCCAAAAATGGGGCGGGGCCTGTGGTGGAACTCCGCCCCCGCCCCGCCTCTGGTGCCGCCCATGATGGGGGTGTATAGCCCAGGAGAGCCGCCGCCGTCTGGTTGAATAGAGCGCCGGGAACATCACAGCTTTAATTTCAATAGCTGTGTGTTCCCCGTCGCGCGCCGTCACACACAGCCCCTCCACCTTGTCCGGGGAACTTTGGTAGACAGATCACCTGTCCAGATTGGACGGGTGATCTGTCTATCAAAGTGCCTGGACAAGGGGGAGGGGCTGTGTGTGACGGCACGCGACGGGGAACACGCAGCTATTGAAATTAAAGCTGTGATGTTCCTGGTGCTCTATTCAACCAGACGGCTCTCTTCGCTGCACTGGGGCATTGCTGGCTGCATCACCTGGGGGGCATTGCTGGCTGCATCACCTGGGGGGCATTGCTGGCTGCACTTATCTCTTTTATCATGTCGCCAGTCTCTGACCACCTCCTGTACCATGTCCCCAGTCTCTGACCACCTCCTGTACCATGTCCCCAGTCTCTGACCACCTCCTGTATAAAAATATTTTTTAAAAACAGTCATTTTCGGTATCGGTACTGTTTCGGTTTTCGGCCTAGTGTATTTTTCATTTTCGGTATCGGTTTCGGCACCAAAAAACCCATTCGGATCATCCCTAGTAATTATGTTATTTTTTGTGATGGCCACCTCCTGGGCCTCCCTCCTAGACCAAACAGAAAAAGGATATGCAGCATGGTCGTCATGAAGTGGGCGGGATCTTGTCCTCGCGGGGTTGGAGCTTTCTTGCAGTGGGAAGCGTGTATTCAGGTGTCCTTCCCGGGCCAATTCGACTGAGGTGGCTGTGGTCAGCAAAACTTGGAATGGACCATCATATCTGGGTTCAAGAGAATGTTTTCTCACAAATGTATTTACCAGCCCCCAATCTTCAGTAGTTGGTGTGTTCCTGTATCTAATTCAAGATCTGGAATGGAAGAAAACACCAGGACATGCATTTGGGTTAATTCTCGTGATAATGCAGTTACATAATTAGTCAACACATCAGATTGCAACTGTAACTGTTGGGGAAAGTGACAGTCAAGTCTGGGGGCTGAACCAAACAAAATTTTATAAGGGGATACGGCATGTTTCCCCCCCGGGGTGTGTGTCTGACACTGAACAGGGCAATGGGCAAACTGTCTGGATGACTCATGTTAGTCTTTTGGGCCATCTTTAACATCCTGTTTTTCTAATGTCCCTTTCATCCTTTCTACCTTCCCGCTACTTCCAGGGTGGTAAGGGGTGTGTAGAGCCAACTGAACCCCCAGTGCTGCCCTAATCTTTTGTAAGGGTTACTGTGAAGGCTGGGCCTGATCGCTCTCTATCGCCTCTGGGACCTCAAATCTACATACCATCTCACTCAGTAGTTTCTTAGCTGTGGTCCTGGCAGTCATGTCCACCTCCACTAGGGCATATTCAAATCTGTCACTCCTTTGGCATTTGGGAGTGATCAATTTGTATCCTCTGGAAGGGGTATAGAGCTTTTGCCAGGTGCTTCTGTGCCTTTTCTGTACATTCTGGGTTACATTTGTTGCAGATAGTGCATGATCTGCAGAAGTTGTTGGTCAATGGAGTAACTCATAAGTTCATAAGAGTCTTTAAGTGGGCAGCTCCATTTGCCCATTGCACCATGGCTGGGTACATACTCCTGGGTAGACAAGGCTTCTTGTTGCACTCGAATAGTCCATCTCTGAGAGTTCCTCCTCTCCGTTTCCAGCTTTCCTTCTCATCCGGACTTGCTGCTTCCTGTAATTATTTCAGATAAACTGTCCACTGGGAGAGTCTGCAGGATAAGCACGGAGCGGTCTTCTACCACCCTGCTGTCCACTTCCCGTGGACCACTGGCTGTCTGTTTGGCAGCTGAATCGGCTAGATTGCCTCGAGCTTCCTTCAAGTTGAGTTTGTCGTGTGCTTTACTTTTAGAATAGTCACGTGGGTTGGGAGAAGCAGGGCGTCCATCAAGTCCTTTGATGGCTGAGCTATGTTTCACAGGTGTTCCTTCAGCCGTCAGGAACCCTCTGTCCTTCCAGATAACACCAAAATAATGTGCAACGCTGAAAGCATATCTTGAGTCTGTATGAATGTTGGCTCTTTCCCTCTGCCAATTTACATGCTGTAATAAGTACTTGCAGCTCTGCCACCTGTACAGACATCACCGGTGGTAAGGTTTCAGTTTGGAGAACCGAGTTTTCAGTGGTGACCTGGATCCTGCAGGGGTATTTCACTCATGGTGGGGAGATGCGTGGTTTCCAGCCGCATTAGTTTGATGCAGTCATGGGGTGACAAGTCAAGACTCGACTTCTCCTCCTTTCCCTCCTCGAGAAGTGGAAGAAGGGTGGTAGGTTTCAGCGTTTGACAACGTAATAGAATAATGCTGTCTAAAAGGTAGGAACACAGGAGTCTCAAGTGTCTGGCAGTGGACAGATGTTTCGGCTGAATCTTGGTGGAGTATGGGAGCAATGTCATGAGGAGCAAGCAGAACAAGGCAGAGTCCGAGGACCAAGCCCGAAGTTTTGTCAAACAAGGCTTGTGCAGCAAAGACAGATCGCAGACACAATGAGCCTCCTCTTGCTATCGCCGACAGGAATAAGCAGGGCGTAGGCAGATGCCATGTGATTGGGTGAGTACTCCTGTAGCATGTCCCAGATGTTCGGATACAAAGGGCTTGAACGTTTTGTCATAGTCTGGGAGCCCTAGCGCCAGAGATGGTGTGTTTGAGGCCTCAAAGTTGGCTATTGCTTCAGGAGACATCTGGAAGGGGTCTGATTTCAGGGCGTCATACAAAGGTTGCATCAGTAGGGAGAGTTCTGGAATCTATGCTCTGCAATAGGAAATTAGTCCAAGGAAGGAATGAAGGGGCTTCTGGCCTTGTGGCAGTGAGATGTCAAAGATTGCTTTCGCCCTGTCTTCAGTGAGGTGTCTTGTCCCATGGGACAAGACAGTGTCCAAGAAAAATGACAGATGTTGAGCACCACTGCAATTTGGGCTTTGAGGCTTTGCAACCCTGTTTGGCAAGATAGCACAACTGGCTTTCTGAGGTGACTTCAACAGTGGGTAAGTCAGCTGCACAGTGGAGAAGGTCATCAACATATTGGAGGAGAATCTCTTCCAGGTGATCCTCTTATGTGTCAAGGACAATAGCCATAGCTTTTGCAAACTAGCTTGGAGAGTTCTGTGCACCTTCTGGCATAACTGTTTAGCTATGTTGTTTTCGTAGGTGAATGCAAAAGGTACCAGCAGGATGGGTGAGGGTGGACACTGAAGAGAGCGTTTGCATGGTGCACCACTGTGAGGTACTTTGCAGTCAGGGACACCCCCGCAAGTAGCTGGTTCTCTTTTAGGGGTTCTCTTCTTCCTAGAGAACAGAGGTGTGTTGCATGGAGGTGCGCAGGGTATCAGGGCTCCGTTTGACACGAGGGTCTGTGGATCATAGGCACGCAGGGATTCTGTCAAGTACTTCCTGCGGTAATGAACTTGGAGTTATTGCTCCATGAAGTGTCATCAGGAGAGGCAGAGAATACAAAGCAAATGAGTCTTCCAAGGATAGGGGAGTATGTAACTTCACCCCCCCCCCCCCTTCAGGTGTGAAAATGATTGACGCCTGTAGTCTGGACAGCACATCAGCTCCTAGTAGATTCAAGGGACATGTAGAGGACACGCAAATCAGGAAATGTCCCCACTTGGCATGGCACCCCATCCACTCCCACGCAGGAAACATCCAATAGTGGAAAGGAAAGAATTATCAGGCAGGTCCTAAGCCCTCAACACAATCCTGGCTACACTCATGTCAATGAGAAAAGTGGTAGGTTTTCCTTGTATAGGTAACGTGACCTTTGCTAGGGGTCCCCCAGTCTCATTTGAGGACACTGTCATAAGGGGTGACACGGGTTTGCCCATTTCCTAGCGTGAGTTGGGGCGTGGTGGTGGAGGTTCATGTCCACGTTGCCCTTCACGGGGATTCCTGTCTTGTCTCGGATGTCTTGGGGCTCTGCATACTCTTCTGATGTGACCCCGCTTCCCACAGTTGTAACAGACGATCTTTTCCCTGGTATTGGGCAGTGGTGGTGGACGAGTGTAGGCGGGATCTTCGTCTTATGTTACCATGAGGGGCATTGTTTTTTTTTTTTTTTTTTTTCCCCTTTTTGATTTTCTATCCCTCTGGCCACCAACAGTAAATCAGGCATTTTCAGTGAGCGATATTCAGGGCGGACCACCATCAGGCTTTCTGATATCCTCTGAGTCCTGAGACAAAAGCAGATTGCGTGTGCCTTTTTCATAGAGGGAGAAGCCCAGATCATCAAAGGCCTGTATGAGTCTAGCATAATACTTCTCCAGACACCCCTTTATCTTGGGCAATATCTTGGATTGTGGTGGTCTGATCTGCCAATTTCTCCTTTGCCCAATCACGGAGTTGTGCACAGAACTCCACGCCTGAGGTGTAGGAAGTGGCACTTGTAAGGCAGACATCATAGTAGGGCCGCCTGCATAACCGGCCAAAAGACATGTCCTGCTTTAATTTGGCATAGGCTGATCAAGTCTCTCCAGGCAGCTGAGTAAGTTTCTTGTATCTGCACTATCCTGCGGTAGAAGGGCATTGGCTGTTTCTCTGGGTCAGGCAGACTTGTCACTAAGGTTGCTGCTTGTGATGGGGTAAAAGCGACATACATCACCGGTGCCCCTTTTGGTAACCGAGACTGGTGTTGGGGCGGGGGCTGAGAATGGGCACTGTTTCTTATGGTTGCCAGCATATGTCTGAGATCCTCTCGGAACTGTGAGTCCGGAGCCGGATTGGGGGTTAAATCAGCAGGTGGCCTTGCTGCCTGTTGTTGGCCTTCCCACTCGGACACTTCTTCATCATTAACCTATCCGGCCTGTGAAGGTAGTGCTTCTGTATTGGGGAAGGCAGGTGTGTGGTAGGAACCATCCTGGTTTAAAACAGGAAGGACTGGGTATAGACCATGGCTGGGCCTTCTGGGTGTACCAAGATGGCCGCCGGTAGGAAGTGCACTGGGCTGGGCAGAAAGTGAAGGCCTGGGTGCTCTAAGATGGCTGCCGGGTGGAGTTGTCACAGCGGGTTATGCTTGGGCTGGAGTGGTGAGAAGGAAGTGGGTGTTAGGGTTGCCCCTCCCCTCCTCTGTTTCAGGTTTTTGCATAACACGGTGATTCCAGCATATCATCAACTCTGTGATACAATTGTCAGCTTTCTTAAAAGGGAAGTAAACCCTTCCAAACAACTTGGACCTATAGGTAAGCCTAGATTAAGGCTTACCTGTAGGTCCAAGCAATATCTCCTAAACCTATATGGTTTAGGAGATATTTGCCCGAAAATGGGCACCGCTGTCTACGGCGCATGCGCCGTAGACAGCGGCGCGCAGGCGCACTAAATGCGGCAAATCCAAGAATGGATTTGCCAAATTTGTCGACTCCCGTGCGCATGCGCGGGAGTGACGTCATCGCGGCTTCGCCGTATGACAGCAACGGAGCTGCGAGGCGCGACTCCCGTGCGCATGCGCGGGAGTGACGTCATCGTGGTTGCGCCGCTGTCATTGGTCGGAGCTGCGAGACGCCACCAGCAAGATGGACGCGGCGGACTACAGGGATCAGCGGCGACTTCGCTGGCTCCTGTGTCAGGTAAGTGACACATAATGAGCTACTATGCGATGCATAGTAGTCCATTATGCTTTACCTTTGCAGGGAAAAAAAGAGGAAGTAAACCCATCAGGGTTTACTTCCTCTTTAACTTCCTTTATCACACAGGATTTCTCTCTTTCTTTAGCAACATAACACAACTTTGTTAACTATTTCAACATCTTCTCTCCTCTTCACAATATCACATGCTAGCCTCCCTCTCCCTCTCCGTCTCCCTCTCCGTCTCCCTCTCCGTCTCCCTCTCCGTCTCCCTCTCCGTCTCCCTCTCCGTCTCCCTCTCCGTCTCCCTCTCCGTCTCCCTCTCCCTCTCCCTCTCCCTCTCCCTCTCCCTCTCCCTCTCCCTCTCCCTCTCTTCCCCTCAGCGGATGGCTTCAGAGGAGAATACAGGCAACTAATGGGTTAATACTACTCTGACTGCTGTCTTATCAAAGAATTCCTAGAGTGGGGGCTCGCATCCCTGCAAGTGATCCTGTCTCCTTGCACACTCCTGGCTGTTCTATCTCTTCGAGAGTCTGCCCAAACCCAGTTTCACTGGGTAATGTACATTTAATCTCAAAACTAGCACGTCAGAGGTGGTGGGGAGCAGTGGCTTATGGCCCAACTGATCCTTCAGGTAGCCACCTTCTCTCACCTTCACCAATCTCCAACCCTCCTCGTGTATGGCAAACAGTAATCCACAAATACACTCAGGACAGGACATTACACCTGACACTCTTTGAACTGCAAAGATAGCTCTCGTGAGAAGTTCACCTGAGTTGCAAAAATTCCAGCAAGCCTTCGTTCAGTCTGCCCAATCCGCAGCTGAGATTAACCCTCAGGAAAAGCTCACCCGAGAAAAACGTTTATAGACGTTTGCAAGACTGCCCTATTCTGCAAGCCTTCGTTCAGACTGCCCAATCCGCAGCTGAGATTAACCCTCAGAGGTCCTCCAACCTCAAGTAACCCATCTATAAACGCCTGCAGAATTCCACCCCACCACTAGAGGCAGAATCTAGGGGTGAGGATGGACACACGCCTGCAGCTGCACTTTCAGTCTGCTAAATTTGCAGTCCTTCAGAATGACAGACACTGAACGGATAATAGTCAGCAGAAAACCATTGGCAGGTTTGTTAAAACGGCCCCAGGCGAGAAATAAGTTGCCTGCCTCTTTGAGCAATCGAACGGAGCCAACAAGACAAAATCAACCGGCCCAACCAGAGAAGTCGTACAATGGTAAGAATCAATATGCTTACCGTACTGTTAGGGCTGCGTGCTTAACCCCCTTCTCTGATCTGGCCAGCTGTTCAGTCCTGGAATGCGGTCTCCCTTCGATTTGAAGCCTGGAGCCCCCACATTCGGCGCCAAATGAAATGGATAAGAACTACAAACTAGTTGGAGGTTATCTGCTGCTATTTCCAATTAAAAAGTATAAATGTGCATGCACATTAGAAGTAAACACTCTCTGAGACATGTTCAGCTCAGGCTACTTCTAACTTCTGATTTATTCGTGGGCGGTGTTGATATTTTATACAGAAAGATACGTCATTGCTATGTCAGTCTAATAGGTACATCTTATTGGTTAAAATACGAGAGAAATGGAGAAACTTGATGCTTGAAGTTTGGTTGAAGCTGGTTCTCTTATCTCAAATGCATTCTTCTAATGCGTGGGATGTAGGGAGTGGACACCATCTTAAACTCCGAACAGAGAGTCAATCTGTATACTACATAAGTAAGGAACATGTATACACATAAGCAAATAGACATTTTCTGATTACGACCATTTGTGGCGCCGTACCTAGTTCCCCGTAAGGCCAGACGCTGGTACATTCTTCTTCTTCTTGTTCATGTTCTTCTTGTTCATGTTCTTCTTGTTCATGTTCTTCTTGTTCATGTTCTTCTTGTTCATGTTCTTCTTGTTCATGTTCTTCTTGTTCATGTTCTTCTTGTTCATGTTCTTCTTGTTCATGTTCTTCTTGTTCATGTTCTTCTTGTTCATGTTCTTCTTGTTCATGTTCTTCTTGTTCATGTTCTTCTTGTTCATGTTCTTCTTCTTCATGTTCTTCTTCTTCATGTTCTTCTTCTTCATGTTCTTCTTCTTCATGTTTGCTTTTCAGGTACGCCATTCCGTTGCAGCTCGGATTTATTTATCTTGACAGCAACATCGTTTGCTCCCACGATACATAAAGCCGTGCTGTCGGAGGTGATTTCACCACCACAGTTTAAAAAAAAAAAAACAGCATATATGTCAAAGCATGGGGGCAGCAGGGGTGGAGGAGTGATTTGCTCCTAACTTTTGGGGCGGATACCCCCATGCTTCGGTCTATATTTTATAGGCCATTCAGCTGCAGCACTGATTTATTTATCTTGACAGCAATAGCGTTTGCTCCCACGAAAAATAAAGCCTTAACTCCAGCGCTGTAGGAGGTGATTTCACCACCACAGTTAAAAAACAAAATGGTGCATGTATGCCCAGCATTAGAAGTGGGTTTATGAAGGGAGGTATTCTAATGGTGGGCATACCCACCGATCAAATCAAGCGGTCGGCTTTCATGTAAAAGCAATCCTAGCGGCAAACTAGCCTTTGGACTTATTTTACAAGCAGTGGGAGGGAATGTCCCGTCCCTCCCCCCCCCCTCCCCCCACATCTTCCATGGTCTTCTCTGGCTCTGCTGTCAGGGAACCTGGGAATGCAGCCGGTGGTTCCACCAGCTGACCATAGAGCTGATCAGAGACCAGAATGGCTCCCATCATCTCTATGGCCTAAGAAACTGGAAGCTACTGGCATTTCATGACTTAGATTTCGCTGGATGTAAACGGCATCATTGGGAAAGCATTTTATCACACCAATCTTGGTGTGGTCAGGCGCTTTGAGTCCAGAGGAGAGCTCTAGGGTCTAATAGATCCTAATTTTTTCAAAAAGAGTAACTGTCACTACCTATTGCAATCATATGGGATATTTACACTCCCTGAGATAAAAATGATTAAAAAAATGAAAGGAACAGTTTAAAAATAAGATGATAAAAGAAAAAAAAAAGTAAATGTAAAACCTTGGACAGAGGGGTGGCAGTGGACGTGATATATTTGGATTTTGCAAAAGCGTTCGATACAGTTCCACACACGGCTCATGTGTGAGGTAAAGTCTACAGGTTGGAAATATCAGTTTGTAAATGGATAGAAAACTGGCTAAAAGACAGAATTCATAGAGTAGTGGTTAATGATTCTTACTCTGAATGGTCTAAGGTTATCAGTGGTGTACCCCAAGGTTCAGTGTTGGGACCCTTACTTTTTAACATCTTTTATAAATGATATTGGGTCTGGGATCAAAAGTAACATTTCCGTGTTTGCAGATGACACCAAGCTATGCAGTGGAAGAACGTCCTTACAGGATGTCTCCAATTTACAAGCCAACCTCAATGCTCTGTCTAATTGGGCGACTATGTGGCAGATGAGGTTTAATGTTGATAAATGTAAAGTTATGCACTTGGGGGCTAAGAATATGCATGCATCATACATGCTAGGGGGAGTACAACTGGGGGAATCCATAGTGGAGAAGGATCTGGGCGTTTTGGTAGATCATAAGCTCAATAATAGCATTCAATGCCAGGCTGCGGTTTCCAGGGCAAGCAAAGTTCTTTTCTGTATTAAGAGAGGTATGTACTCCAGAGAGAGATCATTTTGCCCCTATTCAAATAATTAGTAAGACCTCATCTGGAATATGCAGTTCAGTTTTGGGCATCAGTTCTCAAAAAGGATATCGGTGAACTGGAGAGAGTGCAGAGAAGGGTAACCAAACTGATAGAAGGCATGGAGGAACTCGGCTATGAGGAAAGATTAGAGGAACTGAATTTATTCACTCTTGATAAGAGGAGATTAAGGGGGGATATGATCAACATGTACAAATATATAAGGGGTCCATATAGGGAACTTGATGTCGAGTTATTCACTTTACAGTCAACAAAGAGGACAAGGGGGCACTCTTTACGTCTAGAGGAAAAGAGATTTCATCTCCAAATATGGAAAGTTTTCTTCACAGTAAGAGCTGTGAAAATGTGGAATAGACTCCCTGCAGAGGTGGTTATGGCCAGCTCAGTGGATTGCTTTAAGAAAGGCCTAGATTATTTCCTAAGTGTACATAATAATATAACTGGGTACTAACATTTATAGGTAAAGTTGATCCGGGGAAAATCCGATTGGCGCTCAGGCAGGATTTTTTTTCCCCTGCTTTAGCAAATTGGATCATGCTCTGCTGGGGTTTTTTGCCTTCCTCTGGATCAACTGTGGGTATAGAATTGGGTATATGGGCTGGTATGATATTATATTATAAAAATTTTTTTTTTTTTTTGTGGTTGAACTGGATGGACTTGTGTCTTTTTTCAACCTGACTAACTATGTAACTATGTAAAAGCACCCCTTGCGTTTGCAAAGGAGAACGCAAGCATCGGTCTGGCGTCAAATGTAAACAGCAATTTTGCCATGCATGTGACGTATCGCCATGAAGGTCATATTGAGGGCAGTAATTTTAGCAGTAGACCTCCTCCGTAAATCTGAAGTGGTAACCTGTACAGGCTTTTAAAAATGTATGTAGTTTGTCGTCACTGCACGTTTGTGTGCAATTTTAAAGCCTGTCATGTTTGGTATCCATGTACTCGGCATAAGATCATCTTTTATTTCGTCAGACACTTGGGCAAAATATAGTGTGTTTAGTGCATTCAAATTTAAAGAAGTGTGCCCCCCCCCCCCCAAAAAAAAATACGTTTAAAAACCCGCTGAGCAATACTGTGCAGAAAAAAATGAACCACCCACAATTTTAATCTGTAGGGCCTTTGCTTTAAAAAATATATAATGTTTGGGGGGTTCAAAATAATTTTCTTGCAAAACAAAAAAAAGCGTCGGACAGGGCTTTGTCTTCAAGTGGTTAGAAGAGTGGGTGATGTGACATTAAAGCGGGAGTCCGCCGGGAGTTCCGCCGTTTTTTGTTTTATTTTAAAAGCCAGCAGCTACAAATACTGCAGCTGCTGACTTTTAAAATAAGGACACTTACCCGCCCCAGCGTGCCCGCGATGTCGACACCCGAAGCCGATCTCTCGATCGTCTCTTGGGTACTGCCGCCGCCATCTTGGGTATGGGAATCAGGAAGGGGAGCCTTTCGGCTTCATTTCCCGGTTCCCTACTGCGCATGCACGAGTTGCGCTGTGCAATAAGGATGGACCCGCTGCCTCTGGGATCTGTGTTTCCCAGCAGGCAGCAGGGGACTTTTGGAAAGGGGTGTAATCTACGCCCCTTTCCGCAGAGAGCTATCCAGGAAGTGGGTGCAGATACCTGTACTGTACAGGTACCTGCACCCCCCTCCCCCTGAAAGGTGCCAATTGTGGCGCCGGAGGGGGGGAGGATTCCACTTTAGGGTGGACCTCCGCTTTAAGCTTCTAAATGTTGTGCATAAAATGCCAGGACAGTTCAAACCCCCCATTCAATATCAAAAAAAAATTTGTCCCAAGTATAGTAACAAAAACATAAAATAAAACATTTTTACAAAAAGTTGTCACTAAATGATATATTGCTCACACATGCCATGGTTATATGTGGAATTGCACCCCCAAAATAAATTTTGCTGCTTCTCCTGAGTACGGGAAAACCACATGTGTGGGACTTTTTGGGATATATAGTGTGTGTGTGTGTGTGTACAGTGCCTTGCGAAAGTATTCGGCCCCCTTGAACTTTTCAACCTTTTGCCACATTTCAGGCTTCAAACATAAAGATATAAAAATTTTATTTTTTGTGAAGAATCACCAACAAGTGGGACACAATTGTGAAGTGGAACGAAATCTATTGGATATTTTAAACTTTTTTTTAGCAAATAAAAAACTGAAAAGTGGTGCGTGCAAAATTATTCGGCCCCTTTACTTTCAGTGCAGAAAACTCACTCCAGAAGTTCGAGGATCTCTGAATGATCCAATGTTGTCCTAAATGACTGATGGTGATAAATAGAATCCACCTGTGTGTAATCAAGTCTCTGTATAAATGCACCTGCTCTGTGATAGTCTCAGGGTTCTGTTGAAAGCGCAGAGAGCATCATGAAGACCAAGGAACACACCAGGCAGGTCCGTAATACTGTTGTGGAGAAGTTTAAAGCCGGATTTGGATACAAAAAGATTTCCCAAGCTTTAAACATCCCAAGGAGCACTGTGCAAGCGATCATTTTGAAATGGAAGGAGTATCAGACCACTGCAAATCTACCAAGACCTGGCCGTCCCTCTAAATTTTCAGCTCAGACAAGGAGAAGACTGATCAGAGATGCAGCCAAGAGGCCCATGATCACTCTGGATGAACTGCAGAGAACTACAGCTGAGGTGGGAGAGTCTGTCCATAGGACAACAATCAGTCGTACACTGCACAAATCTGGCCTTTATGGAAGAGTGGCAAGAAGAAAGCCATTTCTCAAAGATATCCATAAAAAGTCTCGTCTAAAGTTTGCCACAAGCCACCTGGGAGACACACCAAACATGTGGAAGAAGGTGCTCTGGTCAGATGAAACCAAAATCAAACTTTTTTTCCCACAATGCAAAACGATATGTTTGCCGTTAAAGCAACACAGCTCGTCACCCTCAACACACCACCCCCACTGTCAAACATGGTGGTGGCAGCAGCATCATGTTTTGGGCCTGCTTTTCTTCAGCAGGGACAGGGAAGATGGTTAAAATTGAGGGGAAGATGGATGCAGCCAAATACAGGACCATTCTGGATGAAAACCTGTTGGAGTCTGCAAAAGACCTGAAACTGGGACGGAGATTTATCTTCCAACAAGACAATGATCCCAAACATACGGCAAAATCTACAAAGGAATGGTTCACAAATAAACGTATCCAGGTGTTAGAATGGCCAAGTCAAAGTCCAGACCTGAATCCAATCGAGAATCTGTGGAAAGAGCTGAAAACTGCTGTTCACAAACGCTCTCCATCCAACCTCACTGAACTCGAGCTGTTTTGCAAGGAAGAATGGGCAAGAATTTCAGTCTCTCGATGTGCAAAACTGATAGAGACATACCCCAAGCGACTTGCAGCTGTAATCGCAGCAAAAGGTGGCTCTACAAAGTATTAACGCAAGGGGGGCGAATAATTTTACACACCCCCCTTTTTCATTTTTTTTATTAAAGTTTCAAAAATCCAATAGATTTCGTTCCACTTCACAATTGTGTCCCACTTGTTGGTGGTTCTTCACAAAAAATAAAAATTTTATATCTTTGTTTGAAGCCTGAAATGTGGCAAAAGGTTGAAAAGTTCAAGGGGGCCGAATACTTTCGCAAGGCAGTGTGTGTGTATATATATATATATATATATATATATATATATATATATATATATATATATATATATATATATATATATATATAAATAATATTTATCCCTATTGTTTTCCCTCCAGGCTTCTGTCGCAGCCCCCCAGTTATGATTGCGGGTGGCCGTGTGTTTGTTCTGCCCTGCATACAGCAGATTCAGAGGTGAGCTATTGCAGAATTTCCTTTCTGCTCTTGATGCATATATTAAAGGGTCAGTTCACTAATATTTTCGTTTTTTTTAAATATTTTTGTTTGGGGGAAGTTTGAGAGTTAAACCATTCAACTGTTTATCATATCTCTAACTGAACTTAAATTTGATTGCACACATGTATTTGAATCTTTAGGATCTCCTTAAATACGCTGACCCTGAATGTAAAGAGTGAGAAGGTCTATACTCGCCATGGAGTCCCTATATCTGTTACTGGCATTGCTCAGGTAAGTCGAATCGGGAACACCTTAATTACAACTGTCATGAGGGAAATATGTGGGAATTTATCCTTTTTCAGATGTAGCCATCAACAATGGCAGTCACATGATTTCACTTGTGACAGATTTTCTTTAATGCCAACCAGCTGTAAAGAAGCTACGTCTTTCTTCACGTTGTTGTGTCCTCCTGACCTGGCCTATATCTTATGATTATAATTGTTGCAATGATTGTACCGGTATTAAAGCCCGTATGTTTACTGAATAGAAATTCCTCTGGAATAACCATAAAAGGCATAATTGAACTTTCAGTTTAAGGCCTCATGCACACGAGACGCTGTTAAACACGTGTTCAGATGCATTTGGACACTTTTTTTCAACTGCTCCTGAACTCATTTAATGTTATCCTATGTGTCCATGCACACAGTCTCGTTTTTTGCCTTTTTTATGCAGTTGCGTTTTAACCTCATTTTTCCAGAAGCAAAAAAATAGGTTCAGACGCAAAAATTTCCAAGTTTCAGATGCGAAACGCAGCTTAACACGGCACCTGCATTTAGCCGCGTTTGCGTTTATAAGCGTTTTTAAAGGAACCCAATTTTTTGGAACTGAAAACTCAGAAATATGATTGAAAAGTCAAAGTCAAGGACTTTACTGCATCTGAGAGTGACATTTTGCGACCCATATCTTGGGGCCACTTATTGCCAGGAACCCCAAATTCGGTATACAGACACTGTGGAACTGGCACTACAATATATCCAAATTTGAGGTTCCTATCACCAAGTGACCCCAAGATAGGGGGCCCCAAATTCGCATCACAAAATGTCATGCACTTTTCTGCATCAGAGATACATGGCCTCAAAGTCAACTGTGACCAACTGTGACCATCAATGTAATTTGGTCATTAGGGTTGGGTGTTATGGTAAGTGGTTATCCGTTTAGGGTTATTGTTTAGGATTAAGGGTTGGATTAGGTTAGGGTTAGTGTAAGGGATAGGGTTAGCTGTTAGGGTTAGGGGTAGGGTTAGGGGTAGGGTTAGTGGTAGGGTTAGTGGTTAGGGTTAGGAAGAATGATTAGGGTTAGGATTCTGGATATTTTAATAAGGCATTAAAAAATATTATACTACCATATACAGCAGCAAAGAATTAAAATATATTAATACATATTTCACAATAAAAATATATAAAAAAAATTGGCCAAATTTAAAACCATTATGAAAAATCTAACATAGATTTGCTTTTAAATAAAACAATTTGAAACTAGAAAAAATGAATAAAAAATAAAATAAAATAAAAAATAACTTTTAATATTGTTTTATATTAGAAATAATGAAAACATTTTAAAAATTGCCACAAGAAAATTTTAGATATTTTAAAAAATTGGATAATTTGCTATAAATAGACATTTAATTTTTTTTTAAATGACAGAGAAAAAAAATGTATCTGTACATCTATAGATGTATTTTATAAATATATACACATACCTGATCGTTACCAACAGACATTCCTCTGGTGACACACTGTTTCTCATATTGGTGTCCATGAACGTCAGACCAGGTCGTACTTTTTCTAAGAGCAGATCAAATGTGACAATGGACATCCGGCTAAAATTAAAAAACTTGCCGGGGTAGGTACACAGCTGCACATACATGTTTGTGAAACATCCAACGGACATTCGCTGTCCCATCAACGGATGGGTCCAATATCGACGAGCTCTGACTCTGGACCTCTCACGAAATTTGCGACGACGTTGCTGTCTCATCAAGAGCAGTATCAGGAGCATTTCCTGACATATATTCAATATGGGATCCATTTCAAAATATATACCACAGAAAGAGAGGCAAATGCAAGTGTACAACTGCTCTCTATGCTGCTGCTGCTCACTCTGATCAAAATAGCAGAAATAGTTAAAAAAAAAACATGCTTTGAGAGCTTGGGGAGGGTCTACATGATGTTATCTTTATAAACGCAAACGCGGCTAAACATGGCTAAACGCAGCATGCAAACGTGGCAAAACGCGCATTTCTAGACGCACGTTTCAGCTTTTTTTGAGCAGAGTTTTTACCTGCGTCTCGTGTGCATGAGGCCTTAATTTGGCTACATTTTCTGCTTTAAGGCCTCCTCCCCTCCTTTTCTCCAAATGGCTCTTTTTTCCTTTTTTTCCTTTTTCTCCAGTCCTAGTAGACTGTGGGGTTGTTCAGTGTGCAGTGGGCTGCTGGCTATGAAGTCACAAGCTGTCTCAGCCAGTGCCCACAGTTGAGGTGCCGGGAACAGAAGACGGAGGGAGGTGATGGCTCGGGTGAGCACATCGCTGGATCCTGGGACAGGTATGTGGCTGTTTATTAAAAGAAGTTTGGGGTATAGGGCTTTTATTTTTTTTTTCCTGAATGATACTTACCTAGGTGAATGCAACATCTGTCCACCGCCAGCTCTAACACTGAGAAGTGAGTGATCAAACATCTCCAATCGCTCAGTACTCAGGGCGTACTGTGACTGTCGTGCCCCAGCATGCGCTTACTGGATTGCTGGGCTGTGGAGGGAGTGAGAGCAGCTGGCTCACGCTCTTATCGGCTCGCTAAGAGGCTGAGCTGGGTGCCAGTCTAGGCATGTGGGCTGATTCCAACTTCATTGTTGCGATCTAGACCAGCTGTGTGATGTCAGCCGACAGGGGGCTTCAGCCCACTGTCTGCTGAAAACCGGTCAAAGGAGTGCACTTCTGTGATCCACAGGCGAAGTACAGCCAAAGCCTGGCTGGACTTCTCCTCTAAGTCATCAGCTACAGTTTTTGTAGCTGCTGACTTTTAATAAACACAAAAATGTCTGGCACTCCTCTTTTAAAATCCATTTTTTATATTTAAAGCAAATTCACCCATCCATCTATGTCTCCATGCTTTATTATGTTGAGAAATCACTTTGAAAAATACCCACTAGCATTTCTAACCACTGCCATCTTCAGTAAGGGCAGATGATTCATGTACCATTTACTTCCTGGAATCCATCTACCCTTAGCTGAGGCAGTGCTAAACTGACAAAGTCCCTCCTAGATAAAAGAAAAATGTCTATGAACCCTCCTGGGAGCAATAATGTCCTTTTTGGCCTAGGCCAGAAACCAGGAAGCAACTGAAGAAATGTAAAAAAAAAAAAATATATTGAAACAAGTAAATATAATATAATATACCTTTTGTATCTATTTACTAAAGGTAACAGCATAAAGATTAGGAACTGTTCAAGAAGCTGTATGGCCAAAGCTCTTTTGGCCATAATTCTCCTGTGGGTCACAATAGTATGCTTAGTTCTGCACTCCTTGACCCAGATTCAGCCGACGGCATGCTAAAGTCCATTGTTGGCTAACGTCGCATAGCTGGCTCAGCCTGTCAGCGCACCGCTGAGAGCCTGAGCCAGCCATTCCCTCTCCCTCTACAGCCCAGCACTCCAAAGAGCACTGTAGGGGTAGAGCACAGAGCGGTGATTGACAGTTACTACTCTATGCTCAGAGCAGAACCGAGCGATCGGTAGCTCTGCACGGAATAGGATTCATGCTGTAGGCATCTCTACTTGCTGTACACTTATTTAAAGCGGAGATCCGCTGCTAACTTTTAATATTGGAACACTCACCTGTCCTGCAGTCCAGTGATGTCAGCACCGCAGCTGATGTTTACATATGGGATAGATTCAAAGGACTCGCTTCACAGTACCAAAACCCAATGGGGTATTCTTATTCTCTACCTAAAATCTATAAACAAGTACACTTAGAATCGGCAAGATCAGTAATTACTTGTCTGAGACCAGGGGAATTTCTTGCATTTTGCAGTAGGAGACTAACCTTTTTGATTTCTCACACTGACATTTGGCTTATGTTCAACCACCAGCGTATTTACAAACATGCTTACACCCCCAACTTGGGCTTTTAAGAACTTGGGAACCTAGACCTTCTTAAGGATTTGTCCCCACCACAACTATCTGTAAATGAATACACAATGCTTTAGACCTTCAGCTGGGTGTTCATCCTGCTCTTCAGCCCCTCATCTAGAATACCTTAGTCTCATGCTAGTCACGGCCCAAGCAAATGTTTTTATTTGGCAAACTTGTCTCTCTAAGATCCCATGCTCTGACCTCAAAGTGGAATTCCACCTCTAAAGTGGATGTAAGCCCTTATATATATATATATATATATATATATATATATATATATATATATATATATATATATATATATATATATATATATATATATATATATACACCCAGTGAAGTGATCAGCCTCAGATGATACACAGGGATGAAATAAATCTCCCTACATAAGTTTTACATGTATATCTGCTGTCTTCAGCTTTGTATATTCTTTAGGAAATTCAGCTGGTGTTAGATTGTCTCTTCCTGTTCAGCATTGCAGTGAAGCCTGGGCATACAGCCAAGACAGCTGATTGGAGGAAAGGCGTGCACACACACCCCCTCTCATAGATAGAGACTTTCAGAACTGTTTGTTGAATAGTTCTGCTAATATATTTATAGCATCATCCCCAAAACAAAACTTAGGCTGCTTTTATCTCCGTTGATGGAGAATTTTTCAGAAGTTATCAGGCTGATAACAGAAGAATGGAGCAGGAGACGGCTATGGGACATAGTGCTTTGAAGAGAGATGAGAAAACACTGCAGATATGTGCCCGGCTCAAATTTCATGAATCTGGTTTCAATCTAACTAGCCTTAAAAACGTCCCCCCCCCCCCCCCCCCCCCCCAAAACCTATGCTGACTTTCCTCTGTAAAAAAAGATGTGTGTCCTTGCCTATTTTCATCCTGCTCCGGTCCCTGTTGCGTGATCTTCTCTCTCCTGCAGCTGAAATGACCTCATCAGCCAGAGGATATCACTCTCTTCCTGCCACAGTCTATAGCTGTAACAGGAAAAGTGGAGTAATCCACCTGGCTATGCTGTGTTGCCGGTCTGTGCCAGGGACTCGATGGGCAAAAATACATGTGTCTCTTGCAGGCAAATTCGCATACATTTCTCTAAATTGTATATTTGGCTATTTGTCTATTGTTTATCTAAATAATACAAACCTCACGTAGTGTTTCACTTAAAAACTGTTCATTCTGACCATTTAAATCTCTGCACTGTATTCTTATAGGTGAAGATCCAGGGGCAGAACAAAGAGATGCTCGCAGCTGCTTGTCAGATGTTCCTAGGTAAATCAGAAAACGAGGTGGCTCATATCGCTCTGGAAACCTTGGAGGGTCACCAACGTGCCATCATGGCCCACATGACTGTGGAGGTAAGCTGTGATTTGGGCATCAAGAATTGTAGTAGAATTGGTGCTGCTTTCATTGATTGGTATTTAGAAAAACATGATCCTTCACTGTTCTTACACTGCTGAACTGATGAAAAGTGAAATATATCAGTTTTTTCTTGGGTATTGCACCTTTCTTTTTTAGATTTGCCTTAAGGAGGAACTGTAGTATGCAATAGCAGCTGCTCTTGCACATTATGGTGAACTTAGCTGTGGGTTCGCCCTCCCCCAGCAGCAACCCGTTCCTGATCCCTTTCACTGTTCCACCACTGTTTCTATTAGGGATGCAGCGGAACCTGTTTTGTGCCAGCAGGTATGAGTACCGATATGTGTGATCAAGTACTCACTGATACAAATTACTGTTACCTTTTCAGTGCAATTTGAGCCCATACAAAATAAATGGGCTCAAATCACACTGCAAAGAATTGCATTTGATTTGAACAGGAATGTGGTGTGATTCCTGTATGAATTACATGCAGTTTCCTGCATCGCTCCTGTGTAAAAGCCCAGGCTGAAGTCTCTGACATGCCTTGGTTCACACAGGAGCAGTGCGGGAAACCGCATGTGATTCGTACAGGAATCGCACCACATTCCTGTTCAAATCACATGCGATTCTTCGAAGTGTGATTTGAGCCCATTCATTTTGTATCAGTTTTAGGTATCGGAACATTTACATGAATAAAAGTACTAGTGCAATTGCTTTTGTATCGGTGCAACCCTAGTTACTTCAGTATGTTCTCCTATGGATCTTTCGCTTCCGATATGTTCTCTGTTCCATCATTGGGTGGCCAGATATAATGTAACTGGATTTACATCGTCCAGACTTCTGTGATGGCAGCACCTAGCAGCAATCGTGAGTTTTCAGATATCTATATGAGGGAGGCTTATACTGATCAACTTTATGCCTAAAATATGTTAAAAGTGTATCTCAAGGCACCACCTTTTTTTCTTTAGCGTATATCACGAGACACAGAGCCACCATATTATTCCTTACCCATAGGTAAGCATGATTCAGACGTGTTCGCACCCCACACGTGCAGAGCCCGTCAGGAAGTCGGCTCGGCATTGCACAGCACTAATCGCAGGCAGTGAGACATTTTCCCGATCTGCGGCTGCAGAGATCGAGAACACGCCTGAGCTCATCCTTACCCATAGGGTTATGCGCCACCTTCAAGTTGTTAAACATTGGGTAAAAAGACAGGAAGTCCTCTCCTATATAACCCCCACCCATACAGGAAGTCCCTCCGTTTTGTAGCTAGAAATAAACCACCACACAGAGGGGATGGATCTCTGTGCCCCGTGATTTACTGTTAAGGAAATGTATTTTACAGATCAGTACAAAAGTGCAGTTTAATCACTTTTTCTCCAGTGAAGGCTGAATTGCAGGCAGTGATAGCAGCAGTAGGGATCTGCCAGAGCCTTAATGAGGAAACGTATTGTCTGTGTAGGAGATAATTTTGACAAAAAGGGAGACTGAGCAGACTTCCCTCAGCTATTTGTTTTTGCTGAGGATGCACTTATTTTTTTAATATAGTGCCTTTTAAAAAGTATTCATACCCCTTGAAATGTTCCATATTTTGTCATGGTGCAGCCAAAAACATAAAAGTATTTTATTTGGATTTTATGTGATTGACCACAAAGTGGCACATAATTGTGAAGTGGAAGGAAAATGCTAAATGGTTTTCAAAACTTTTTACAAATAAATATCTGAAAAGTGTGGCATTTGTATTCAGCCCATCTGAGTCTATACTTTGTAGAACCATCTTTCACTTTAATTAAAGCTGCAAGTCTTTTGGGTATATCTCTACCAGCTTTGCACAAAATGTTTGCCCATTCTCCTTTGTAAAATTGCTCAAGCTCTGTCACATTGGATGGAGAGTGTCTAAGAAAAGCAATTTTCAAGTCTTGCCACGGATTCTCAATTGGATTTGGGATGGACTTTGACTGGGCCATTCTAACACATGAATATGCTTTTAAACTAAACCATTCCATAGTAGCTCTGGCTATATGTTTAGGGTTTTGGAAGGTGAACCTCCACCCCAGTGTCAAGTCTTTTGCAGACCCTAACAGTTTTTCTACTAAGATTGCCCTGTATTTGGCTTCATCCATCTTCCCATGAACTCTGACCAGCTTCCCTATCCTTCCTGAAGAAGAGCATACTACATGATGCCACCACTACGTTTCACAGTGGGGATGGTGTGTTCAGGGTGATGTGCAGTGTTTTCTGCCACACTTAGTGTTTTGCTTCTAGTCTAAAAAGTTACATTTTGGTCTCATAACCAGAAGCACCTTCTTCCACATGTTTGCTGTGTCCCCCACATGGCTTCTTGCAAACTGCAAATGGGACTTCTTATGGTTTTCTTTCAACAGTGGCGTTGTTCTTGCCACTCTTCCATAAAGGCCAGATTTGTGGAGTGCACGACTAATAGATTCTCTCCCCTGAGCTGTGGCTCTTTGCAGCTCCTCCAGAGCTACCATGGGCCTCTTGGCTGCTTCTCTGATTAATGCTCTCCTTGCCCGGTCTGTCAGTTTAGGTGGATGACCGTGTCTTGGTAGGTTTGCAGTTGTGCCATACTCTTTCCTTTTTTGCATGATGAATTGAACAGTGCTCCGTGAGATGTTCGAAGCTTGGGATATTTTTTTATAGCCAATCCTACTTTAAACTTCTCCACAACTTTATCCCTGTCTGGTGTGTTCCTTGGCCTTCATGATGCTGTTTGTTCACTAAGGTTCTCTAACAAACCTCCGAGAGCTTCACAGAACAGCTGTATTTATACTGAGATTAAATCGCGCACAGACTCTATTTACTAATTAGGTGGCTTCTTACGTCAATTGGTTCCACTAGATTTTAGTTAGAGGTATCAAGTAAAAGTGGCTGAATTTAAATGCATGCCATGCTTTTCAGATACCAATATTTATTTGTAAAAAAATTGATAACCGTTATCATTTTCTTCCACTTAACAATTATGTGCCACTTTGTGTTATATGACATAAAATCCCAATAAAATAATTTAATTTTTTTTTGTAACATGACAAAATGTGGAAAATTTCAAGTTGCAAAGTTTCTTTGGCTAGTATCTTACACTACAAGAAGCTGTTAGGTTTCTTTTTTTTTCTTCTCTTGAGAGGAACGTGGGAATGGTAAGGTTAAGGCCCCTTTCACACAGGGTGAAATCATCCAAGTGGAGCCGTCTGCTCAGTGCGGGATCTCTCCACTGATCCCTGCTGAGCAAGCAGATGACAGGTCTGCTCTGCTATGCAGAGCGGACATGGACACAACCCACTGCTGTCTATGGGCCGGTCAGATGGAAGCGGACTGCATGCCTGTTTCCATCCAATTGTCATCTGATCCACCAGTCAGGTGGCAAATGTATGCCCATCCGTCCATTTTTAGCGGAATTAGCTGCCCCATAGAGAACAATGGGTGGTACGATGGGGTCTGCCTGAAAAATGGACAGGCGGATCCAATCGCTCCACTGGTGTGAAAAGGGCCATAGAAGTTCATCCTCTTACATTTGTAAGGGACCAGATACAAGGCTGTCCTTGAGTATGATCCAGGGACAGTTTGCAATCCTTTTTTTTTTTTTTTCTAAGGATTATTGCTTTTCATTCTTTATGACCTGGTTAGTTCAAAAGGTCACACACATTGTTCCTCCGGGCAGGTTTCTGGCTCCTATATTTGGTGCTATGTGAAACCACAATTTTTTTTTTTTTTTTTTAAACAAATCAGGACCTTTGATAGTTTTTTGATTCTGAAGGTGTTGTTCTTGGTTGCTACTGCTTCAGCAAGAAGAATGTCGGACTTGGTCGCTCTTGTGGAGGTCTAATAAACACACGGACCTCCGTCATCAGACTTGCGGAAAGTGGTTCATTTCTTACATCTGAACCACTGTGCTGTTTTTCCCGATTTGTACAAGTACAAAAATCTGCAAAACGAAAAAACTGGAAGGCTTGCTATCTAATTTTTAAAAAAAAATAGGAAAAAGGGGTTCCCCTAGTGGTGGTCTCTACGACAGTAGAGTAAAATGGAAAATTTTATTAATTGGATGGATTCATATAAAATCATATCATAGAAAAATAGATGACATGATAAACAAAAATAAAGTACAAAAAAGCTGGTAAGCTCCTCACCCATACAAAATACAATTGGCTATAAAGATCGTCACCCTACGCGTTTTGGAGCAATGGGAGTCTCCTTCCTCAGAGATAGATAGATATATAGCATAGAGCGCAATTCTAGTAGTGTCAGGGCTGGCTTAGACCTTCCTTCTCTGGGCTGGCTGCTCAGCTGTCGGCTAATTGCCAGCTCCCATCTCTCTCCACAGTTACCAGCTGTTCCTTATCCAGCTGGTCTGACCTGCCTACTTAATGCTGTCCAGCTCACTTCATATCTGCCTTCGCCTTGGTCACATCACAAGAAACCATCTCTTGCGGTTCTGTTCAAAGACTGGATTGCTGACATCCCTTCTGGCTCCTTATCCTGCTTTCTGTTGCTCTACTTGGATCCCTGACTTCTGGCCTGGCTGATTACCCAATCTGGTTATTGAACTCTGAACTGGCTGACTACTTGATCTGGTTTCTGGTCTCTGGCTATGCTTTGACTACGCTTTCTCTATTTGCCTTTTTTATTTTATAAACAAGTGTGATTTAATTTTACTTCTGTCTCGGTCTGATTCATGGTTCCTGACAGTAGGCAAAGGCCATGAATTCAGAAGATGCAGTCAATCGACTTGTTGGTAATATTTTTTCCAGATTGGATGAGCAAGATCACCGCATGGATCAGTTTGCCTCAGCGTTACAAATGCTCCTGAGTCACACAGCTCACCTGGAATCCCCCACTGTGGCTGCTCCGATACAACCTGAGTCGCAGGCCATCCCTGCTACTGCGCCAGTCTCTGTGCAGGCACCCACCTCGAGTACTACCTCTATAAGAGGTATGTCTGGTTCCGCTCCACTTCCCCAGCGATTTGGGGAGCGATCCAGTTCAATGCAGAGGGTTTCTCAATCAGGTTGAGATATACTTCGAGATGCGGCCCCAGGCGTTTCCCACGGAGAGAAGCAAAGTAGGTTTCATGATATCTTTGCTTTCTGAGAGAGCCTTGGTCTGGGCTAACCCTCTATGGGAGATGCAAAAACCTGTTGTCTTGAGTTAACCTCAGTTTGTGGCCTCCTTTTAAAAGGGTATTTGACGTTCCCGCATACTCCGCTTCTGCTTATATCCATGCTGTCCATCAGAGTACGAGAACTGTTGCCGACTATGCCAATGAATTCCGTACTCTGGCAGCAGAGGTTGCTTGGAACAATGAGGACCTCGTAGCTGCTTTTTCTCATGGTCTCTCGGATTCCATCAAGGATGAGATAGCAGCTCGAGATATACCCACTGAGCTGGAGAGCTTGATCTTGTTTGCCATCCTCATTGACTCCAGACTCAGAGAAAGACTTTCTCTTAAGGAGCGCTTGCAGAAGCCTCCTGTATGTTTGCCTCCGAGCTTTGTAGTCCCATCCATGCCTCCCTCACCTCCCATGCCTCCTGGTACCGAGTCGGTCAGTGAAGAGGAACCCATGCACCTGGGCTTCACACGTCTCTCTGTGAATGAAAGAGCCTTTAGGAGGAGGGAGAGATTCTGCCTTTATTGTGGCCAGGCAGGTCGCTTTTTGAAGTCTTGTCCTACCCTTCCAGGGTGTACGCCCGAGCCTTGAGGTCCTGTCATGGACAGACCTTAAATGGCATTGTTTCGTCCCCAGTTATCCAGAAGAATAAGCCCCTGGTTTCGGTCACCCTTTCTTGGGCTAAGTCGTCCATCGAGATACAGGCTCTAATCAACTCTGGGGCTGCAGGCTTGTTCATTGATGCTGCATTTGTTTCACAGCACTCTATTCCGCTGCAGCTGCGTGACGCTCCACTTGCCATTGAGGCTCTTGACGGGAGACCGTTACAGCCTGCCCATGTGACTCATGAGATGGTTCCGTTGTCCATGGCTGTAGGGGCTCTTCACCATGAGATAATCCAATTCCAATTTATTTCCTCACCCTGGTTTCTGCTGGTTATTGGTTATCGTTGGTTACATAGGCACAACCCATCTTTTGATTGGCTCCGTGCTGAGGTTCTCTCCTGGTCACCACAATGCAGTGAGACATGCTTCCTGAAGGTATCCAAGGTCCTGTGCACCTCTTCACTCCCCTCCCTGCCGGAGGAGTACCACGATTTTAGCGATGTCTTTTGATAAAGGTCAAGCCGGTAGTTTGCCTCCACACCGGTCTTATGATTGTGCAATTGACCTTCTTACCTGGTGCCATACCTCCTTGTGGCCTGGTTTACCCTTTGTCGGTCTTGCAGGATAAGGCCATGGAGGAGTATATTGCTGACGCACTTTCTCGAGGTTTCATCTGCAAATCCTCGTCTCCTGCTGGTGCTGGTTTCTTCTTTGTGAAAAAGAGCGGTGAACTGAGACCTTGTATAGATTATAGGGGTCTCAATCGTGTCACGATTAAGAATGCCTACCCGATACCATTGATTAGTTATTTGACCGCCTCAAGGAAGCAACGGTTTTCACAAAGCTTGACTTGAGAGGGGCATACAATCTCGTGCGCATTAAGGAGGGCGATGAGTGGAAAACTGCATTTAATACCAGAACAGGCCATTATGAATACCTGGTAATGTCTTTTAGCCCGACAGTTTTCCAGGAATTTATTAACAATGTCCTCCGATTTGTTGCAGTTGTGTGGTGGTTTATCTCGCTGATATCCTCATATTTTCCAAGTCCCTGGAGAGCCACCACACTGATGTCTGTCGTGTGCTTCAGAAACGAAGATGGAACAATCTCTATTGTAAACTGGAGAAGTGCGAGTTCAATCGTGAACTGGTTTCATTCCTGGGCTATGTCATTTCCACGGACCCAGAGAAACTTTCGGCATTCCTACAGTGGCCTCGACCTGTGGGTTTACATCCTCTGCAGCGTTATGAGTGCTATGCATCTGTGTGGCTACTTTTCCCAGAAATTGTCACCTGCTGAGTGCAATTATGAGATTGGTGACAGAGAGCTGTTGGCGATCATTTTAGCCCTGAAAGAATGGAGACCTCTCCTTGAAGGTACCACTGTGCCTGTTCTTATTCTTTCTGACCATAAGAATCTTACATTCTTGTCTGAGGCTAAGCGACTCTCTCCCAGAAGGGCGCGATGGGCTCTTTTCTTGTTTAGTTTTAATTACATTGTCTCATTCTTACCCGGTACTAAGAATGTAAGGGCTGATGCCTTGTCACAACAGTTTTCCTCCACTTCCAAGTCTGACTCAATTCCGGTTCCTATGATTCCTCCTGATCGTATCTTGGCTACGATTCACACCAGTCTTCTCCTGTTGGGTGACAAAATTCTTGCTGTTCAGGTCCATGCTCCTCCTGAGAAACTTGTGACCGCTGCTTTTGTTCCAAAGAGTATCTGTACTGCTGTGCTCCAGACTTGCCATTCTCCCAAGGCAGCTGGCCATCCTGGGAGGAATCAACTTTTTTGGGCCATTTCCCAACAATTCTGGTGGCCTAGTCTAAGGGCTGATGTTACTGCTTTTGTAGCTGCCTGTCCCGTGGGTGCTCAGAGTAAGACTCCACGACACCTTCCAGTGGGCCTCCTACAACCCATACCCAGTGGAGAGAGGCCCTGGACTCTCCTGTTAATGGATTTAATTATAAGGCAACACTGTTATCCTTTATGGTGGTTGACCGGTTCTCAAAGATGTGTCATTGTATTCCACTTAAAGAGGAAGTAAACCCTGATGGGTTTACTTCCTCTTTCATTCCCTGCAAAGGCAAAGCATAATGGACTACTATGCATCGCATAGTAGCCCATTATGTGTCACTTACCTGACACAGGAGCCAGCGATGTCACCGCTGTCCCCTGTAGTCCGGCGCATCCATCTTTTCGGTGGGGTCTCGCAGCTCCGCCGCTGACATTCGGCGGAGCCGCGATGACGTCACTCCCACGCATGCGCACGGGAGCCGACACGCGCGGCAGCTCCGTTGTTGGAAATGCCGCGCTCAGTGCGCCTGCATGCTGCTGTCTACGGCGCATGCGCCGTAGACAGCGGTGCCTGTCTTCGGGCAAATATCTCCTAAACCGTATAGGTTTAGGAGATATTTCTTGGACCTACAGGTAAGCCTTAATCTAGGCTTACCTGTAGGTCAAAGTGGTTTGTAAGGGTTTACAACCACTTTAAGAAGTTGCCTATCTTTAAGGAATTGGCTTCCATTTTTGCTCGGGAGATCTTTGGCTTACATGTCTCAGACGGGCAGTCAGTTTGTCTCCCGGTTCTGGTGAGCCTTTTGTGAACAGTTTGGAATCCAGCTTGCTTTCTCTTCTGCATATCGCCCGCAGTCTAAATGGGCCACAGAACGAGCCAATCAGTCCTTGGAGCAATTCCTACGTTGCTATATTTCTGACCACCATAACTGGTCAGACCTATTACCATGGACAGAGTTTGCTCACAACAGTGCCTTGAATTCTGCCTCCCGATTGTCTCCATTTATGGCGAATTATGGTTTCCAACCTTCCATGTTGCCTGACTCGTTTGTTCCGCAAGGGAATTCCTGCATTAGAGGAGCATCTCCGTGGTCTTCGTTCCACTTGGGTACAAGTCCAGGAGGCTTTGTGTCATGCTAATGATAGGTACAGACTTCATGCTGACTGCAGACGCCTGCCTGTGCCTTCCTGCCAGGTTGGGCGCAGGGTCTGGCTGTCATCTCTCAACGCTTCGTGTTCCCTCACTGAAGTTTGCACCTCGGTTTATTGGGCCTTTCCGTATCCTTCGCAGGATTAACTCAGTGGCTTACGCGTTGGACCTTCCTCCTAGTATGCGCATCTTAAATGTGTTTCATGTCTCCTTATTGAAACCATTGATCTGCAACCGATTTGCCACGTCCTCGCCCTATTCAGGTTGAGAACCATGAGGAGTATGAGATACAATCCGTTGTTTACTCCCGTAGGTTCTGTGGGCGCATACAGTACTTGGTGTATTGGAAGGGGTACGGTCCGGAGGAACGCTCCTTGGTTTCATCCTCTGACGTACATGCCCCTGTCCTCCCCCACGAGTTCCATAGACCTTTTCCCCTCAAGCCCGGTGGCCCTCCGAGGGAGAGGGGTCATTGAGGAGGGGGTACTGTCAGGGCTGACTTAGCCCTTCCTTCTCTGGGCTGGCTGCTCAGCTGTCGGCTAATTGCCAGCTCCCATCTCTCTCCACAGTTACCAGCTGTTCCTTATCCAGCTCGTCTGACCTGCCTACCTAAAGCTGTCCAGCTCACTTTATATTTGTCCCCTCGCCTTGGTCACATCACAAGAAACCATCTCCTGCGGTTCTGTTCAAATACTGGATTGCTGAAATCCCTTCTGGCTTATTCTGCTTGCTGTTGCTCTACTTGGATCCCTGATTTCTGGCCTGGCTGATTACCCGATCAGGTTATTGAACTCTGGACTGACTACTCAATCCAGTTTCTGGACTCTGGCTATGCTTTTGACTACGCTTTCTCTATTTACCTTTTTTATTTTTTAAACGAGTGTGATTTAATTGTACTTCTGTCTCGGCCTGATTCATGGTTTGACAAGTAGAAATACAAATTGCAGGACATTAGGACGATGGAATAATTCACAGAATTTTTTTTTTTTTTATGTCAATATACTTGCATATCAGAATATAGTACTATACAGATGTAGCGTGGGGTTTGTTTAAAAATAAACCGAGCAGGTCAGGTAATATAGATGGCTTTCCAATTTCCAAGGTTCCCACAGATAGATGATAGTAACTTACTCCCCAGTGCTATATTTAATATCTAATTTTTAATCCAGTCTGTATCCCTACTGTAGAGAGTCATCACCTATTTGTGCTCGTGCCCATGGTCACTGAAACAAAGTAAGAGGATATCCAAAATTTTAGAGTTATCCCCAGAAAAAAAGGTGAGGGAAAGTCTCCCAATGGGAACACTTGTTCTGCAAATGACTGACTCAATGGAGAATTTCTCTCCAATTTGGGAGAATTCTAAAATGTTCTTTTGTCTCTGGGGTAGGAAGTCCAAAGGAAATGTGGCAAACAATCAATATACATGCACGTTAAATGCACATACAGTGGGGGAAATAAGTATTTAATCCCCTGCAGATTTTGTAAATTTGCCCACTTACAAAGAAATGAAAGTGTGTATCATTAGTACTTGTGTATTGTGGGTGCACGCTGGTCTGTGAGTACCTGTGTACTGTCTTGTTGAGTATTAGTGTCAGGAAGCTAGTTAGGTAATTTGGACTGGGTATAATCTCTAATCCTCATTAAATTAATAGGTACGATGACTGGCGGGTGTGGAGAGGTGACTCGTTGTACATCTTGCGGCATGTATGCGTTCCTTGATCATCTGATCGAGGGCGAATACTGCTGTGCAAAATGTAAGCACATTGTTTCTCTGGAAGCCCAGATTCTGAATCTGGGGAAGCAACTGTCAGTACTGAGAGGACCCTCCACCCTAAATGAGAGCCAGGAATGTGCCGGCAGGGGCCAGCACAGAGGTGGGTGGAGACAAAGATGCAGAGAGTAGATGGGTGACAGTGTCAGGAAGGTTAGAGGCAAGTGCCAGGGAGGCCGATCCAGGGCCGGAGCATCCCAATAAGTACACTCCATTGAGCGACATTGGTGATCCCAGTCAGGGACCAGCACTGCTGGAGCTGAGGGATTCTCCTAGCTGCCAGGGGAAGAACTCCAGTGAGAGTGTGTGTGGGGGGGGGGCGAAGGGAAAGGAAAGACAGATTCTGGTGGTAGGGGACTCAATTCTTAGGAGGGCAATCTGTAACAAGACCTGAAGTGCCAAACTGTATGTTGTCTGCCGGGCGCTCGGGTTCGGCACATCACGGATCTGGTGGACAGATTTCTGGCAGGGGCTGGGGGAAGACCTTCTCTGTCGACAACCGGTACTATAGAAGGGACGGACTGCACCTAAATGAGGAGGGTGCAGATCAGCTGGGATTAAGGATGGCCAAAAAGTTAGAGGGGGTTTTTAAACTTGGTGAAGGTGGGGAGGGTCCAGAGATGGTCAGCGTGGAGCGTAGTCCAGAGGGTAATATTAGGGGCATTAGTGGTAGGGTAACCAAAGCACATAAACCCAAGGTAAATATAGTAGCAAGTCCTAGTTGTAATCTTGGAACACCCAAGAGGATAGCATGTGACCGGTCAAAATATATTAATGCATTAAAATGTTTGTTCACCAATGCCAGAAGTCTGCCAAGCAAAATATGTGAGTTGGAAGCTCTGGTGCATCAGGAGAGCTATGATGTAATCGGTATTGCTGAAACTTGGCTTCATTCCCCACATGACTGGGCTATTAATATTCCTGGCTATGCACTCTTTCAGAAAGACAGAGTAAAAAGGAAAGGTGGAAGGGTCTGTTTGTATGTGAGAAGTGATCTCAAAGCGAGTGAGAGAGGACCTGGTGGAGGGAGAGTGTGATAAGTCTGTAGCGCTATGGGTGGAACTGCATACAGATGTGCGTAGATCAAAGTTAATCATTGGAGTTTGTTATAGACCACCCAATGTTAATGAAGGAGACTCCGCTCCTTGCACAGATAGAAAGGGCTGGGACAGTGATACTAATGGGGGATTTTAACTACTCAGAAATTGACTGGGGTAATGGCAACAATTTATAAAACTATTACAGGACAATTTTATGGTTCAGTTTGAGGCCCCAACTAGGAATGATGCTCTGTTGGACCTGGTAATCTCAAACCATGCAGAACGTAAAGGAACACCTGGGTAGCAGTGACCATAATATGATTTCATTTGATGTTAGCTGTAAGCAAAAATCACATACGGGAAAAAAACACTTAAAGCGGGAGTCCGCCGGGAGTTCCGCTGTTTTTTTTTTTTTTTTTTTTTTTTCTTTTTTAAAGCCAGCAGCTACAAATACTGCAGCTGCTGACTTTTAAAATAAGGACACCTTACCCGCCCAGCGCGCCCGCGATGCCGGCACCCGAAGCCAATCTCTCGATCATCTCTCGGGTGCTGCCGCTGCCATCTTGGGTATGGGAATCAGGAAGTGGAGCCTTTCGGCTTCATTTCCCGGTTCCCTACTGCACATGCGCGAGTCGCGCTGCGCAATAAGGATGGTCCCGCTGCCTCTGGGATCCGTGTGTTTCCCAGCAGGCAGCAAGGGAATTTCGGAAAGGGGCGTAATCTACGCCCCTTTCCGCAGATAGCTATGCCGGAAGTGGGTGCAGATACCTGTACTGTACAGGTACCTGCACCCCCCTCCCCCCTGAAAGGTGCCAATTGTGGCGCCGGAGGGGGGGGGGGGAATTCCAATGAGCGGAAGGTCCACTTTAGGATGGACCTCCGCTTTAATTTCAAGAGAGCAAATTTTCCAAGGATGAGGGCTGCTCTCCAGGACCTAGACTGGGAGAGAATATTGGCATCAATGGGCACAGAACAGAAATGGGAATTCTTCAAAAAGACTGATCTCACAGCAAAGTATATTCCCATGTGGAAATACGTTTAAAAGGCTAAAAATAAAACCGATGTAGCTCACGGCCAAAGTTAAAAAAAGCTTTTAAAAAAAATATAAAAATGAAGGAACGCTAGCGTCGTTTAAATGTTAAAAAGAATATAACAGAATATGTAAAAAAGAAATCAAGGATGCAAAAATTCAAAATGAAAGACCGATTGCAAAAGATAGTAGGACAAACCCCAAAAAATTCTTCAAATAATATATTAATAGTAAAAAGGTCAAGTCTGAGCGTGTAGGCCCTTTTACAAAATAATCTGGAGTGGGTGACTGGGGACAAAGAGAAGGCTAATTTATTAAATACTTTCTTCAGCTCTGTGTATACAAAGAAGCATGGGGGAGCTTATGCCCATAATGGGGGTGGTAGTGACGCAGCCCCAAATCCACAATGGCTCAAAAGTGATATGGTCCAGAAATATTTGGACAGAATAAAGGTGGTTAAAGTACCTGGACCTGATGACTTACACCCACGGATCCTAAAAGAATTGAGCTCTGTAATTTCAAAGCCATTGTATCTAATTTTTCTCAAGTCATCTTCCAGGACGGCACACCTGAGAGATGAGAGGCTCCTCCCTACAGGAAACGCAATCAATCGACAGCTGTTTTAAGTCCCCACTTGATCCTCAGTTTTTCATTGTTTCTCCCTACACAGCGAAACTGTTTTTATTTTTTTTCCCAAATGACCCGAAGCCTGGGGCTGGTGATCTCCCCCTGGGGGCCGGACCACAAGCTTGGGAAGCCTCTGGGTCTGGTAGGATATTCTGATCCTTCCTGGGGGGGTTCCCCTATCTTTTCCTCAGGGAAATTGGAAGAGCCCCCCTGAAAGTTGAAGGACCCAGGGTACAGTGGTGTACCCAGAACTTCAGGGGCCATTATCCTGTCTCCCCTCCTTACCTGTCCAGGTGGCTGTTCAGACGGGGGTGCTGGCCATCGGTTCTCTCCAGGGGGATCGTGTCCCCTACTCCTGGGCCCCCGGTAGCTCACGTGGGCTGCTGGAGAGGGCACGGCGACAATCACCCGCATCATTTTCAAACTTCGGGAAAATGGCGGTGGCATTCTTACCCAGGAGGGAATGCTGAGAGTCAGCAGGAGCAGGTGCCCACATCCTCCTTTTGCTAGAGCGAGGAGGCACCAGTTCACAACAGTGGATGTCTGCCTTAACCACCTCGGATGGCAATGAGGAATGGAAAGCATTGCACCCCCCCATGTGTATATACTGACTGGTACAGTGCAGGACACAGACTAACCTTGCACCTCCCTATGGGGACAGAAGTTGGGGGGGCACTTTGGTGGCTATCCTCCTTGCGTGTGGACCATAAGGATGGAAAAGCAAAAGGGGAAGACGGCAATGGTGAGTACTTTCCTTTTGCATTGGGAATTTAGCTGCAAAATCCCCAATTCCAGCCAGAGGGTTTCTGGGTATTTGAGATAATCTCCCCTGGGGTCTGGATTCAAATAGCCCGCAGCTCCCTCTTACATCAGAGACGCTGTATGGTGGATAGGTGGTGCAGAGGAACGAGTGTGCCTAAACCACCTCCGATTGGAAAGAGATAGGTAGGCCATTGCTCCCCTTCCCCGTGTATATACTGACTGGTGCAGTGTAGAACCTGGGGTCGGGATACAAATAGCCCAGACGCCACTGCAAAAACCACCAGCCACAGCTCCCTCTTACAGCAGAGACACTGGTTATCGCAACAGTAGGTTGCCAGCCTCTCCCTACATGCCCAGTTGTGGTACATTAGTAAGGATGAATATAGCGTACAGAGTGGACCTAGAAGATACAAAAAGGTTACTTACAGGCCAGGTATACCACTGAACAAGTTATTAATTGGGCAGTGATTGGTGGATTCAGAAGCTCCCCTGGTCAGCAGGTGCACTAGGTTACTGGCCCTATTAGACCAGCTGCTAGGAATCTGAAGTTGCTTCAAGATGCTTAAAAGCTGACCTAACATTCAATGATGGGCAGGAACCAAGCTTCTGTGTGGCACAGTAGGGGTTCCCTTGTGATAGATCCTCCTTTTGGGGGTTGCTTGCTATAGGTAACTTTCATAAGCTCCAACCTCCCACTCCACCTTTACACTGTGGTTATATTATAGTGTACGAGTAAGAAATTTTTTTTGTTGCCTTGGGCTACAATCCACTCAGTGGCAGATCTAAAGGCGATTCGCCATAGATCGCTTCCTATATCCTTTGGTAACCACCTCTTCTAGAGGCTGTCTTAAATTTGTCTCTAGGGCTGGGCTCATTGAGACTTTAGTTGATAATCAGCCCCACCTGGGTATGAGCTGGCTAGCGTTTGCTCAGTCTATGGAGGTAAGGTAGGACAACAACTATTATAGTAGGGTGTCCAACCATTTTAGGATTTGTTCCTTCACTGGTGGTGAAGGTTTAGTATCTACAGCCCAGATTATGCCTATGAAATAAATTGCCTGTTGGTTATTTCATAAAGGCATAGACCATGACTCCTCATTGGCTGCACACCAGTAGACCTCAGTAGTGAAGGTTTGTCCTTGCTGGGATGCAGCAGAAATGCACATTGAGATTTGTGACATCTCTACTCATAAGGGCTATATTGCTGTACATCAGAAATGCACTGCACTGAAGCTTGTTAGCCGTCCTTTATATCCTAAAGGTACTGCTTTTTTTTGGCTACAGATCAGAAAAATACAACAGTGAAGGTGGTCTGTACTTTCAGGTTTTGTGCTGCACAGCAGGAATGCACATCATTGAGTCTGACATCTCTGCTCATAATGGTTATATTGCTGCACATCAGACATACACAAGATTGAGGTCTGCATGTGGGGCTTTGCGTCCTGTATTACTGCCTTGTTGGTTACTTATCAGAAAGGCAGCAGTGAAGTTTGATGGTCCTGATTTGTTGGGCTGCATAGCAGAAATACAAATTGAACCTGGGCTAGGGGTAGTAGATATACTGCCTTTGGTAATTGGTGCAGCACCGCAAAGTGGCGTTGTGCTGATTCAGAAAGTGGTATTAATGGCAATGGCTGCTGAGTTTAAGCATGCGATTTGATATGTTGAGTCGCATGACAAATCATTTCACTATGGATGTGCTATCTCTATTCAGAGCGTTTTATTGTTGCACATCAGACATATACAGGATTAAGGTCTGTGGGGTTTTGTGTCCTGTTTTACTGCCTTATCAGAAAGGCAGCAGTGAAAATTGATGGTTCGAATTTGTTGGGCTACATAGCAGAAATACAAATTGAACCCTTGCCAGGGGTAGTACATATACTGCCTTTGGTAATCCGTGCAGCACCACAAAGTGGTGTCGTGCCGATTTTTAGCCATGCAATTTGACATGTTGAAGTCGCAATGCCAAATCGCTTCAATATGGATGTGCTATCTCTATTCAGAATTGTTATATTGTTGCACATCAGACATATACAAGATTGAAGTTTGTCTGTCCTTTTTATGTCTTGCATATACTGCCTTATTGGCTGCATATCAGAAAGGACACAGCAGTGAAGGTTGCTTGTCTTTTTCCGATGTTTATTTTTATTTATTTTTTGTTTTTGCTGCTCAGCTGAGAGACACATTGAGGATGGTGGCATCTCTGCTCAGTATTGGTATATTGCTACACATTAGACATACACAAAGATTGAATGTTTGTGTCCTGTATGTCCTATATTTACTGCCTTATCGTTTGTATATCGGGCACAGCAGTGAGCAGTGTTCTCATTGATCTACCTTTCTGCATCTTAGGGATACACAGCAGGGGGGTTGTTGGCTGCACTCCTCCAAGGAGTCACAGCATTGGGGATCCCTCACTTGTTCGACCTGGAAATTGCTATTTTCCCTGCGACCTGTGTAATCTTGAGGTCTGTGGATCCAGGAATCGGACTGCTGGAGTCGCACACACGAATGGTACCCATTGGAAGCCATAGTGTATGACTTCTCATGCGTCTTGCAGTCCCAAGTCGCAGGTTGGGTCGCACAGGTGTGGGAGCACTAAGCTTATCTGTCCCTTTGGTTGAGGTTTTGCTACGCAGCAGCAATACTCATCGTGGAGTCATTGTCTTATTTTGCAGCAGACCAGAAACATTGCATCTGTAAAGGCTGTCTGTTTTTTGTTTATATTCCTCAGTGTCTGTTTTTATGTTGCACAGCAGAAATACTCAAGATTGAAGCTTGTTGGTGCTTTCTGTTTCATATTGCCTTGCCTTGCCTTACTGCTCTTCAGAAAAACACAATGCTGCAGGTTGCTTGTGTCCTTTCTCAGTGTTGGTTCTATCTGAACTACACTACAGAAATGCATGACAGAAAGGATTGTCTTGTGTTCCATATTTTACCCTGTGGCATAGCAGAAATGCACAACATGGGAGTTGGTGTTCATATTTATCTTATAACTGTATTTGGTGGTTTGTCAGAAATTTGCAACATAGAAGTTTGGGTCTTTCTGTCTTTATATTTATAGCCTTGTCTTGCTGTAAAACCCAACAGTTAAGGGGGTATCCTGTCCTTTCTGTATTTATATATCAGTTTTGACCTAGCTAGCTGCTCTTCACAAATACGCAGCCTTTTGGGGTTTGCTTGTGTCTTAATGTTTTTACATCTTGGCAGCACATCAGAAAACAAGACTGTGAGGACTGTTTGCCTACATTGAGGTTCAGATTTGGGTCTCTTCCCATATTTGATATATCGGTTTAGCTAGTCACACTCGGGTACACAACATTGTTGTATATGCTTGTGTCCTTTCTCTCTAAATCTATTGTGCCGTGCTCACAATCTATGATCTTTTTATTTGTGATATTAATAATACATGTATTACCTTTTGTATTTCAGCCTTCTTTTCCATGGAGGGGCCAGGAGTTCTGGCTGCAGATGTCAAATGTCACATGTCAGAAAGCCTCGACCCCCTTACATTCAGGGATGCCAGAACCATTTCCTAGGGTTGAAGCCCTGTAGGGTTATGGGACACTGGAGGAAGGGGATAATGAATCGCCCTGTTTATTAAGAACTTGGAGAGTTCTGTTCAGAGGAGTATTAGGGCCTGAGGATGAAGTATAAAGATGTGTACCTGATCGAATAGGTTTCGGCTCGGTGCATGGCCTTCATTTCGCCCTTCTAGCAAAACTAGACATAGCAATATGGGTAGTCTACTCCTGCTAGGGACTTTAATCTCCTGAAGTAGGCTCTCAGGCGTAAGTAAAGCCATAGATTGGGCATGCCTTAAACCCAGGGATCAAGCTTAATCTATTACCCTTAAGTAGGCTTCCCTTTAGTCTTTGCTGACGTAAAGATAAAAAGGAACAAAAAAGGTTTGTCTGTCAGGGCCCCCCTTTTTTTGCGGTTTTATTTCCCTGAACAGGGTAGTGTTAAGACAGGCTCTCTTATTGATTAACCACTTGCAGACCGGCCCATTTTGCTGGTCAAAGACCAGACCACTTTTTGCGATTCGGCACTGTGTCGCTTCAACTGACAATTGCGCGGTCGTGCGACGTGGCTCCCAAACAAAATTGACGTCCTTTTTTTCCCACAAATAGAGCTTTCTTTTGGTGGTATTTGATCACCTCTGCGATTTTTTTATTTTTTGCGCTATAAACAAAAATAGAGCGACAATTTTGAAAAAAACGCATTATTTTTTACTTTTTGTTATAATAAATATCCCCCAAAAATATATAAAAAAAAATGTTCCCTCAGTTTAGGCCGATACGTATTCTTCTACATATTTTTGGTAAAAAAAATCGCAATAAGCGATTATTGATTGGTTTGCGCAAAAGTTATAGCGTTTACAAAATAGGGATAGTTTTATAGCATTTTTATTAATAATTTTTTTTTTTTTACTAGTAATGGCGGCGATCTGCAATTTTTATTGTGACTGCGACATTGTGGGGGACCCATCGGACATTTTTGACACATTTTTGGGACCATTGTCATTTATACAGTAATCACTGCTATATAAATGCAGTGATTCCTGTGTAAATGACACTGGCAGTGAAAGGGTTAACCAGTGGGTGGCAGTGTAGGGGTTAAGTGTTCCTAGGGGTGTGTTACTAACTGTGGGGGGGTTGGGCTTTCATTTAGTGTACACTGATCTCTGCTCCAATCACATGGAGCAGAGATCAGCGTCACTAGTTGCTAGGCAGAATGGAGAAATGTTTATACAGAATTTCCTCCATTCGGCCGCTCCGTGAGACGATCGCGGGGATGCCCGCGGCAATCGAGTCCGCGGGTCCCGCGACCGGACCCACGGGGGTCCCGACATGCGCGGGAGCGCGCCGCCAGCGGCGCGCTCCCGATAGCAGGGCTGCATTGAATATTGGACATACCTGTACGCCAATATGCCTGCCCGTGCCATTCTGTCGACGTACATCGTCGTGCGCTGGTCGGGAAGTGGTTAATGTAGTGTTCTTGTCTTACAACACAGGTCTCTAAATTTATCTTTTTAGTGGTTCTAAGTAGCACCTATAGGCACAATAGGCCATGGTTGTTAGATGTGTGAGACAGGCAACATTGCTAACCTACAGTACAAGTTTAACATGTTTTCTGATTCCATCTTTAAGAGCCCATTCCAACTAGATACTGCACCTGAAGCGGAAAAGGCAGGGACATCTGTGGAGCAGACCTGCAGATCAGCCGCATGATCCAGCTAAGATACCTCCACTCCATATGCTTGATGAAGGTAAAGCTCACTGCAGAACCAAGGTTCGCCAAGAGGGTCTTGCAGTGGCCCCACCCTAAGGTAGGCCTGAGATACATGTTTTATCCCCTCGGGTGTGCCGTCCTGGAAGATGACTTGAGAAAGGTACCAGTTACTTACCCGTAGCTGTCTTTCTGGGAAATCTTCCAGGACGGCAGGCCTACTTCCCGCCCGTTGGAGGGAAAATTGTAGAACACTAGGCGAGTGCCTATGAGGAATGATTTCCCTTGTGAACCGGGTTCAGGACTTCTCTACAAACTGAGGATCAAGGGGAAGGGTGGGGACTTAAAACAGCTGTCGATTGTGTTTCCTGTAGGGAGGAGCCTCTCATCTCTCAGGTGTGCTGTCCTGGAAGATTTCCCAGAAAGACAGCTACTGGTAAGTAAGTGGTACCTTTAGGGACTCATTAATGACAGGAATAGTACCACTGGATTGGTGCAGGGCCAATGTGGTGCCTATATGTAAAAAGGGAACAACGTCTTTACCAAGTAACTATAGACCTGTTAGTTTAACTTCTATAGTTGGGAAGATACTGGAGGGATTAATAAAAGACCACATAGACGAGTTCTTGCAGAAAAAAAAATATTTTAAGCAACAGACCGCATGGATTCATGAAAGACAGAAGTTGTCAGACAAACCTGATTTCTTTTTATGAGGTGGTAAGTAAAACCTTGGACAGAGGGGTGGCGGTGGACGTGGTATACTTGGATTTTGCAAAAGCGTTCGATACAGTTCTGCACACATGGCTCATGTGTAAGGTAAAGTCTACAGGTTTGGAAATATCAGTTTGTAAATGGATAGAAAACTGGCTAAAAGACAGAATTCAGAGAGTAGTGGTCAATGATTCTGACTCTGAATGGTCTAAGGTTATCATTGGTGTACCCCAAACTGATAAAAGGCATGTAGGAACTCGGCTATGGGGAAAGATTAGAGGAACTAAATGTATTCACTCTTGATAAGAGGAGATTAGGGGGGGGGGGGGGGGGGGATATGATCAACATGTACAAATATATAAGGGGTCCATATAGTGAACTTGGTATCGAGTTTTTCACTTTACAGTCAACAAAGAGGACAAGGGGGCACTCTTTACGTCTAGAGGAAAAGAGATTTCATCTCCAAATACGGAAAGGTTTCTTCACAGTAAGGCCGCGTACACACGGGCGGACTGTCCGCCCAACCTTGTCCGCTGAACAGTGTTTGGGCGGACAGTCCGCTCGTGTGTGGGCTTTCAGCGGACAGTTTCAGCGGACAGTTGGACGGACAAAGTCTTTCGGAAATTCCGAAAAACTGTCCGCTGAAACTGTGTTTGAGCGAACAGTCCGCCCGTGTGTGGGCTTGTCCGCTGTACTTTCGAAATGAGCGGACTGTTCCCGCTCGGAAAGTCCGCCCATTTCGAGCGCGTGTACAGGTAGGCGGGGCCCGCGAAGGATACGTCGCGGGCTCCGCCGCCTGGAATGGGCTTAAAGGGAAACCCCAACGCCGAAAAAAATCGGCGTGGGGGTTCCCCCCAAAGTCCACACCAGACCCTTGTCCGAGCACGCTACCCGGCCGGCCAGGAAAGGGGGGCGAGCGAGCGCGCCCCCCCTCCTGAGCCGTACCAGGCCGCGTGCCCTCAACATGGGGGGGTGCCTTGGGGAAGGGGGGGCCGCGCGGCCCCCCCACCCCAAAGCACCTTGTCCCCATGTTGATGAGGACAAGGGCCTCTTCCCGACAACCCTGGCCGTTGGTTGTCGGGGTCTGCGGGCGGGGGGCTTATCGGAATCCGGGAGCCCCCTTTGAGAAGGGGGCCCCCGGATACCGGCCCCCCACCCTATGTGAATGAGTATGGGGTACAATGTACCCCTACCCATTCACCTGTGAAATAAAGTACAAATAAAAACACAACACAGGGGGAAAAAATATTTTATTGCACAGCCGGGGGTCTTCCGTCTTCGGGGGTCTTCTCGCCGGACTCCTCCGCTATGTGTGTGTAGCTCTTTTGCCAGCGGAGGAGTCCGGCTTTCTTCCTCCCCGCCGCCGGCCTCTTCTCCCGACTTCGGGGGTCTTGTCCCCCTCTTCGGTTCTTCTGCCGGGCCACCGCGCCTGGTCCGGTGGCCCGGTCTTCTGTCGCCGTCTTCCGTTCTTCTGTCGCCGCCTTCGGTTCTTCTGCCGGGCCACCGCGCCTTCTTGTAGCTCTTTTACAGGCGGTGGCCCGGTCTTCTGTCGCCGCTGTCGCCTTCCGTTCTTCTTCTTGTTCTTCTTCTTCTTCTCCTGGAGATGTTGACTCGACGAGCTCTCCGGCCGGAATGCCAGGGACGCGCTCTGCGGTCACTTATATAGTGACAATGGGGCGGTGTCACATGGTATATGTCACATGGGTTGGTCACATGGTGACCCCGCCCCCTTACGATGTCATAGTCCCCATGTGACATCAACCCATGTGACCAACCCATGTGACATATACCATGTGACACCGCCCCATTGTCACTATATAAGTGACCGCAGAGCGCGTCCCTGGCATTCCGGCCGGAGAGCTCGTCGAGTCAACATCTCCAGGAGAAGAAGAAGAACAAGAAGAAGAACGGAAGGCGACAGCGGCGACAGAAGACCGGGCCACCGCCTGTAAAAGAGCTACAAGAAGGCGCGGTGGCCCGGCAGAAGAACCGAAGGCGGCGACAGAAGAACGGAAGACGGCGACAGAAGACCGGGCCACCGGACCAGGCGCGGTGGCCCGGCAGAAGAACCGAAGAGGGGGACAAGACCCCCGAAGTCGGGAGAAGAGGCCGGCGGCGGGGAGGAAGAAAGCCGGACTCCTCCGCTGGCAAAAGAGCTACACACACATAGCGGAGGAGTCCGGCGAGAAGACCCCCGAAGACGGAAGACCCCCGGCTGTGCAATAAAATATTTTTTCCCCCTGTGTTGTGTTTTTATTTGTACTTTATTTCACAGGTGAATGGGTAGGGGTACATTGTACCCCATACTCATTCACATAGGGTGGGGGGCCGGTATCCGGGGGCCCCCTTCTCAAAGGGGGCTCCCGGATTCCGATAAGCCCCCCGCCCGCAGACCCCGACAACCAACGGCCAGGGTTGTCGGGAAGAGGCCCTTGTCCTCATCAACATGGGGACAAGGTGCTTTGGGGTGGGGGGGCCGCGCGGCCCCCCCTTCCCCAAGGCACCCCCCATGTTGAGGGCACGCGGCCTGGTACGGCTCAGGAGGGGGGGACGCGCTCGCTCGCCCCCCTTTCCTGGCCGGCCGGGTAGCGTGCTCGGACAAGGGTCTGGTGTGGACTTTGGGGGGACCCCCACGCCGATTTTTTTCGGCGTTGGGGTTCCCCTTTAAGCCCATTCCAGGCGGCGGAGCCCGCGACGTCTCCTTCGCGGGCCCCGCCTACCTGTACACGCGCTTGAAATGGGCGGATTTGCCTCCTCCTTACGTGGGCGAGTCCGTTCATTTCAAAAGTTGAGCGAACTGTTTGCCCAACCTTGTTCGTCAAACAGTCCGCTCGTGTGTGGGCAAGTCCGCTCATGCAAATTTTGAGCGGACTGTTTGATGAAACTGTTTGCCGAACAAGGTTGGGCGAACAGTCCGCGCGTGTGTACGCGGCCTTAGAGCTGTGAAAATGTGGAATAGACTCCCTGCAGAGGTGGTTATGGCCAGTTCAGTGGATTGCTTTAAGAAAGGCCTGGATTATTTCCTAAGTGTACATAATATAACTGGGTACTAACATTTATAGGTAAAGTTGATCTGGGGAAAATCCGATTGCTTTAGAAAATTGGATCATGCTCTGCTGGGGTTTTTTGCCTTCCTCTGGATCAACTGTGGGTATATTGGATCGTATGATATTATTTATTTATTTTTTTGTGGTTGAACTGGATGGACTTTTTGTCTTTTTTTTTTTTTTTTTTTTTTTTTTTTTCCAACCTAACTATGTAACGATACATGCACTTTAAATGCACATACAGTGGGGGGAAATAATTATTTAATCCCCTGCAGATTTTGTAAGTTTGCCCACTTACAAAGAAAAGAAGGGTCTATAATTTTTAACATAGGTGTATTTTAAATGGTTGAAACAGAGAATATCAAGCACAAATCTAGAAAAAACACATGTTATAACTTGAGTTGCAGTTCAGTGCGTAAAATAAGTATGTGATGCCCAAGCAAACCCTTGTTTGCAAGCACATAGGTGTAAGATTTTTCTTGTAGTTGTTTACCAGATTTGCTCACCTCCCAGGAGGAGCTTTGGTCCACACTTATTTACAGATCTTCTCTAAATCCTTAACGTAGATGTAAACCAGATTCATGAAATTGGAGCTGGGCACATGTAGCTGCAGTGTTTTGTTATCTCTCTTCAAAGCACTATGTCCTGTAGCTCAGGGGTAGGCAACCTGGGGCCCTCCAGCTGTTGTGAAACTACATTTCCCATGAGGCATTGCAAGGCTGGCAGTTACAATTACTTCCAGAGGCATGATGGGACTTGTAGTTCTGCAATAACTGGAGGGCCCCAAGTTGCCTACCCCTGCTGTAGCTGTCTGCTGCTGCGTTCTTCTGTTATCAGCCTGACAAGTTCTCTGTCACATATGATAAAAGCAGTCAGTTTTGTGTTGGGAGGATGCTATAAATGGATTAGCAGAGCCCTGAAATATACAACGAACTGAGCTGAAAGCCTCTACCTATGAGGAGAGGGCGTGTGTACCTTTACTCCAGCCTGCTGTCTTGGCTGTATGCCCAGGCTTCTCTGCCATCTTAACCAGGAAGAAAATGTCTGCTAATAAGAAGAGCACTTTCTAAAGGATATATACAGTTGAAGACAGCATATAGATATGTATAACTTTTATGTAGGGAGCTCCAGACCGAGGGCAATTGATGGTTATTTTGTATTTCTTCCACTTGCCAATAATTGCTCCAACAGTTGTCTTCTTCTTGCTGATGGTCTTGTAGCCCATTCCAGCCATGTTCATGCCTACAGTCTTGACCCTGACTTCCTTTGACAGCTCTTTGGTCTTGCCCATAATGGTGAGGTTGAGCCTAGGTTCACACTTGCAGCAGGATTGAATTTGTGCGAGTTCAGCTGGACTCGCACGATTTCATACTTGCATGTCAATCGGACTTCGGGGGGGCGATTTCAGAGACTTCTGTGCAGGTTCCTGCACAGATGTCTATACAAATTGCACCCCAAAGTCGCCAAAAGTAGTACAAAAACTACTTTTGGGAATCGGTGCGGCGCCGCAAATTCGGCATCGCACTGATTCGGCCGGTGCCATTGAGAATCTGAGAATAGAGAATCTGGACAGTTGCACTCCGATACAAATGCCTTTATTGTGTAAAATAACAAAAATTCATACAGCAGCAGGGTACAGGATGAAATATCTGACACGTTTCAGGCCGCGTACACACGGGCGGACTGTTCGCCCAACTTTGTCCGCTGAACAGTGTTTGGGCGGACAGTCCGCTCGTGTGTGGGCTTTCAGCGGACAGTTTCAGCGGACAGTTGGACGGACAAGGTTTTTCGGAATTTCCGAAAAACTGTCCGCTGAAACCTTGTTTCAGCGAACAGCCCGCTCGTGTGTAGGCTTGTTCGTCAAACAAAGTTGCGCGCATGCTCAAAGGATTTTCACGCCGAAAGCTATAATGCAGTGTATAGGACGTCGTATTTTTCGTCCCGTCGTACGTGCTGTTCACGTCATCGCGCACGGTTTCAGCAAACTGTTCGTTCGTCGTGTGTGGGCATGTCCATGCTAATTTTGAGCGGACTGTTTGCTGAAACTGTTGGACGGACAAAGTTGGGCGAACAGTCCACGCGTGTGTACGCGGCCTCACACTCTCAGTAGTGCTTAATCATAGCTACACCAATTTGTATACTTAACGAGTTGTTGGGAGCACCTTCTTAAATTGACAGGGCTAATTTGTGTACCACATGAGCACATACTGTAGCCATTCTGTGGGAGCTAAATTTATTGTTGACTGGTATGGGATCAAATATTTATTTTGCTGACTGAACTGCAACTCCATTTATAACATTTGTATTGTGTTTTTTCTGGATTTATGGTGGATATTCTGTCTATCATTTTAAAATACACCTATGATAAAAATTATAGACCCTTCATTTCTATGTAAGGCTAGGTTCACACTATTGCGATGCGGGAACGCCGCGAATCCGCGGCGTTTTCCCGCATCGCTCACCTCCCGCCGGCAGTTCACACTGCCCTATGCGGACGGCTGGGGGTGTCAATGTTATGTTAATGACACCCCCAGATCCGTCGGCATATCGCAGTGCGATCTGCCGACTCGCACAGGAATCGGATCGCATGGTGTGAACCCCCATGCGATCCGATTCCGTTGCGGACCCAAAAAAGGGTCCTGTGCGAGTTTGCTGCGGGACAGCTGCGAGTTCAGCCATACTATCTGTATGGCTGAACTCGCAGTGCTACGGAGATCGGATGTGATTTGCTGTGCGAATCACATCCGGTTCTCCCCCCGCAGCGGTGTGAACCCAGCCTAAGTGGGCAAACTTGCAAAAAAAAAGTTTCCCCCACTATGTAATATTATGTCAAGATTCTTGATGAAATTAAATATTAATTGGGGGTCTTTGGTCAGGCACTTCTTATGGGGTCAGAACCGTCTCGTAATTGTGCTTCTGCATTGTCATCCTGCACTCCTGGTATAGACTACAAGCTGTTGTGCTGACAAATTGCGCAGGTGTGGTCCACCAATGTCGCTACCAGGAAGCTGGTCCAGAACAATGATGTGCATGTAAGCAGGAAGTGGCTGAAGGGCTTGAGGATTTCAGCAGTGCTGACATAAGAAAAAAAAAAAAAAGATGAAAACAATGTATGAATAGAAACATGGCAATAGTTTATTGTACACTGTGCTTTAGAAAAATAAATGTCTCCCAGGGAGGGTTTAGATCCAGTTTACATAAAACATTTTCTCATATTCTCCAAAAACTTTTTTTCATCAGGAAATCTACAAGGATAGGCAGAAGTTCTCCGAGCAAGTCTTTAAAGTGGCCTCTTCGGACCTTGTAAACATGGGAATCAGCGTTGTGAGCTACACCTTGAAGGACATTCATGATGACCAAGTAAAAAAAGAAAAAAAAAAAAGTTAAGACGTGAATAGAGCACTGGAGATTGGTTTCAGCATCTCATAGTTTTTGTCTTCACGTCTTTAGGATTACCTACACTCTCTGGGAAAGGCTCGGACAGCTCAGGTACAGAAGGATGCCAGAATCGGTGAGGCTGTGGCCAAGCGAGATGCTGGAATTAAGGTGATTACTGATGTCTGCTAATTATTGAAAAATTGAAGTCCTCTGTTACATAGCAGAGGACTTCATCATCCTCATCAATTATACACTAAAAACTGAACTCCAGGCAAATAAGACACACATTACTGCCGCTTTGTATTAATTACTACATCATCACATGTATTTATTTAACTGTAAATATCTGAGTTTGACTTGGTATTAGCCACTTGTAATCCTCTCTACAGCAGAGTTCAGTGCTTATGTGCTAACACGGTACGATGTATATGCTGATAAGAGGAGCTAGCAGAATGACTGAGATGGGCTTGTCAATGTGTTGCTTTTGCTTTTACCAACAAGTCACAGGCTAGGAGAGGATCAAGATCTGTAAATATTGCATAACTGCAGCAGGAAAAAAATGATGCCTTCTCTTTCAGACATTGCTGTGCTGTATGGCATATTAGCATAGATCTCAGGATGGGCAGGCATATAAGTCTTTTGGCAGGAAAAAAATGCTCTCCTATGTGTATATCATCTATGTGTTTATCTGTTAGCCTGGAGTTCAGCTTTAAATAATTCCTTGTATGGAATGACATGATTTTCTGTGTTTACAGGAAGCAGCGGCCCTACAGGAGAAAGTTTCCGCCCAGTACATCAACGAAATTGAGATGGCTAAAGCTCAAAGAGACTTTGAGCTGAAGAAGGCCATGTATGACCTGGAAGTAAACACCAGGAAAGCAGAGAGTGACCTAGCCTTCCAGTTACAGGTATAACCATCAATACCTATTGTGCCTCTACATTAGAGGACGCAGCTAATCTTTTGCCCACTTGTCTGCAGGTGGCCAAGACAAAGCAGAAGATTGAGGAACAGAAGGTTCAAGTCCAGGTGGTGGAGAGGACTCAACAGATTCAACTACAAGACCAGGAGATCATGAGGAAGGAGAAGGAACTTGAGGCCAGAATCAAGAAACCAGCAGATGCAGAGCGGTACAGACTGGAGAAACTGGCTGAGGCAGAGAGGTTAGCTGTATTCCCTTTACTGCTGTCCATGTTCTTTGCTCCTTATAAGTATGTTTACCATCTCTTGTCTTCTGTCTGTCTGCAGGATGAAGCTCATTACTGAAGCTGAGGCAGAAGCTGAGTCCATCAGGGTAAGCAGACTTGCACTATATGGCCAAATATGTGAACATCTCCATTTTGAGTTCAGGTGTCTCTAGTAAAGGGTACTGTTAATGCTACACATACATACAGAGGCATTTTAGCCAATTGTGCCCTTCCAACCTTTTGCCAACAATTTGGTTACAGATATTTCTCTTATTTCACCGACCGACACAGCTTCTCTCTTGGACCATTGGGTTGTATACCTTTCCCTTTAGGACACACTAGGCAAAGTTGTAACACAACACTCAGAACATTCAGTTCCGCGCAGGGGGCGGTCCCCTAGGAGGTATTAACCCTCCGCCCTGCCTTGCAGTAATCAGTTTTATTTTGCCTAGTGAAGGAGACAGACCTGGGAACCCTGTGGGCCCATAGGTGTGTGTTTTTTTTTTGTTTGTTTTTTAATGCAGAAGCTTTGCTTTTTTGCACAAGATGAGTGATCCTGTGATCTTCTTCTATCAACAGCCGGCTGGGTGACGGGCTGGTTCACTTATCCCTGTAGTCTCCCCAATCCGGCCATCTAGCATGTGTAGGTCGCAGCTACATCTCAGCAGGCCATGACATACCTCAGCTCCAAAGGTGGTTGTGAGCTTTTATGCTCCGGGGCATACATATGACCGAGCTACTGATGTCTGTGTCACAGTATGCCGAGGCCAGTAGCTACCTGTACTGATCAGGAGTAGATCTACAATGGAATGTCTCCCAGCTCTTCAGGACTGGTAAGTACAGCTCTCCCTGTTCTAAAGGGGCTGAGCTGCTGGGCATTTCCTGGGAGGTCAATTCGGGGGCTCCCTCACCTCCCTATCTTCTCTCCCCTGTCCCTATCTTCCCTCCCTCCCCCCTCGGGTGGGGGGGGGGGATGCTGCATGTGGCTGCTGAGTGGTGTGTGTGCGTGCCTATATAGGGGCTCTCTGTGGGCTCTCACCTAACATGGGGGGGGCTGGCTGAATGGCGGTGGTCCTGGGACCTGTATGGTATGCCCCTGGAAGGTGCCTGTGAGGGTCTGCTGGGAATGGTGCAGCGCTGTGGCTTTGCAGGTTTTTTTTATTTTTTTATATCTAAATTATGGCAATGTTTGGCAGCCATTTTAGGTGTGGGCAGAGCAGGCTGACTGTCTGGGCTTCAGCGGGCATTTTCTATGTGATTCCTATTCAAGGCACTGGCGGCCATTTTCTGGAAGCCTGAACATATTTCAGTGTTCCCTGACAGCAGCATGGCTCATGTGCTCACAGCCTTTTTTTTTTTCCTGTGTTTCCTGTCTGTGTACTGGACGCTGAGCGGCCAGTTTATGGAAGCCTGAGCATTTTTTCTGATCGTTTTAGCGAACGTTCCAGCGGTTATCACCAACTCAGTTTTTGGTTTACTCTGCACCTGGGCGCACTCAGGGACTACAGGCACCACTTGTGGACAGCGCAGAATTCCCCAGGGTGGTAAGTCCGGTGGGAATGAGCCCCTCAGTCAGAGGCAGCAGGGAGGGTGGGCCTGTCCCAAGTCCCCTTCGGGTGGCAGACAGGATAGGGTCAGCATGGCTCAGAAACTAGTGTTTCTTCCCCCAAAGTCCAGGCAATGGCAACCGGGTCACCTGCAGACCGCGCAGTGCCCATGGACACCCTGATGGCGGTCCTCAAATCGTTCATTGCTAGATGGAGGCGGTGCATAGGAAGATGGGTGCAATAAGGTGGCCTCTGTTCCATGTGTGTGGAGAAAGATTGACATGCTGCGCTTTCCAGAAAGTGGTCTTTCTAGTGGCCCTCATCTCGACCAGGAGGGTTTCAGAACTGGCGGCCTTGTCTTGCAGGTCGCCTTATCTGGTTACCCATAAGGATAAGGTGGTGTTGCGTTCGCAACCGTCCTTTCTACCGAAGGTGGTCTCGGCTTTTCACATTTTGAGAACATTGTGTTACCATCTCTCTGTCCTAGGCCAAAACACCCTAAGGAGGTGGATCTTCACGCTCTGGACGTGGTTCGGGCTCTGAAAGTGTATTTTTCTACCACTGCTCCCTTTCAGAAGTCAGACTGTTTGTCTAGGTAGCTGGTCCCAAGAAAGGCATGGCGGTCTCATCAGCCACCATTTCCAGGTGGATCAGACAGATTGTAGTACAAGCCTATGCTTTAAAGGGGCAGGTGTCCCTCTTTCCAGTTACAGCCCATTCCACAAGGGCAAGCGGAACGTCTTGCGTCCGACACAAAGTGTCTGTCGCTCAGGTGTGTAAGATGGCGACCTGGTCGTCTGTCCACACGTTTACCAAGTTCTACAAGGTAGACGTCAGTGCATCGGCTGATGCCTGTTTGGCCACAAAGTTTTTGCAGGTGGCTGTATAGTTGCAATTGAATATGCAATATTTTTAATTTTTATTTTTTAATTTTTTTCGATTTAAAAACACAGTACCTTTTAAGAATGCACTGTTGCGTTACGCCTTTTTTTTTGTTTTTGTTTTTTGTGCGGTTGTGGGTAGTTACTCCTGTTGAGGGTACCCTGATTTTGTGGTGGTTTCCATGCACTATTGTTTTGTGGGTACAGTTTTACTAGTTCCCACTTGCCATGGTGGATGAGGTTTTTATGCTGTTTTTCCCACCCCTCGTTTGGCACTGCTTGGGGACGTCCCAATGGTCTAAGAGAGGAGCCGTGTCGATCAGTGAATATAAGAGAAAATAGGATTTTTTGTACTCGCTGTAAAATCCTTTTCTCTGTAATTCACTGACCGACACAGCAACCGCCCCTCCTTTTTATCTTTACGTTATACTGCTTGTTGATGAACTGATTACTGCAAGGCAGGGTGGAGGGTTGATACCTAGGGGACTGCCCCCTGGGCAGAACTGAAAGTTATGAGTGTTGTGTTACAACTTTGCCTAGTGTCTCCTAAAGGGAAAGGTATACAACCCAATGGTCTAAGAGGAGCTGTGTCGGTCGGTGAATTACAAAGAAAAGGATTTTACGGTGAGAACAAAAAATCTTATTTTTCTGTTCTGTTAAGAATATGCCTCTGTGAAATAAATTGCCAGAAATTGGAGGCCCTGAACATCTCACTTCCAGACTCTTTGCTTAGCTGCTTACAAAGCAATTTTCTCTTTAAATGGTCAAAATCTTACATAAAATATCTTTGAATTCATCTTCCTAAAGACTTGTCAACTGCTTTTCAGGTAAATTTCCCACCTCTTCTCCATAATATAAAACAAGACTTAACTACTTTATTTGGGCACCTTCTCGTGGTTTGGAAGGTATAGCATCTTGAAAATGAATATTTTGCCACACATACTATCTCTACAGGCCTTACTCATTTGTATACCCTCTTCATACACCGACATTGAACAGAATATTCCCCCAATTCCTCTGGGCTCATAAACCTTGTCTCTCTTCCAGGATCCTATGCCTTGCTGAACTTTTGGGGGCATTTCCCTCTCAGATTTTGCAGGCTATTATGCTGTTTGTCACTTAAAGTGGTTGTAAACCCTTACAAACCACTTTGACCTACAGGTAAGATTAAGGCTTACCTGTAGGTCCAAGCAATATCTCCTAAACCTATATGGTTTAGGAGATATTTGCCCGAAAACGGGCACCGCTGTCTACGGCGCATGCGCCGTAGACAGCGGTGCGCAGGCGCACTGAGCGCGGCATTTACAAGAATGGAGCTGCCGCGTATGTCGACTCCCGCGCGCATGCGCGGGAGTGACGTCATCGCGGCTTCGCCGAATGACAGCGGCGGAGCTGTGAGACGCCACCAGCAAGATGGATGCGGCGGACTACAGGGGACAGCGGCCACTTCGCTGGCTCCAGTGTCAGGTAAGTGACACATAATGGGCTACTATGCGATGCATAGTAGTCCATTATGCTTTGCCTTTGCAGGCAATGAAAGAGGAAGTAAACCCATTAGGGTTTACTTCCTCTTTAACAAGGGTTATCAACTGGTGCCGCCATAGCACATTTAAACAAAGGGTATTAATACAGCAGGTGGCTTCCAAGATTTTGCTGCCGACTCTTCCTTGGTGCATAGATAACATTTCATCAGGAAATAAATCGCATACAATGATTGGTGTGACATTGAAGTATGTAGTGAAGAGATATCTTCATGCCTTTCACCATTCTTTCATACTCTCGGGAATCAGTCTTTTAGACCAGGTCTAAAAGACCCCTGCTTTAGAGAACTAATCTACGCTAAGATGTTTAGAGCCTATCACTTTAACCTGGGTAACACGTGGCCGCCTTTAAAACGCAACCACAGCTGCAGACTCTAGATTTCTGGGGCAGACCCTAGCTTCCTTGCTATATCTCCTTTCTCCCCCCAGCAAAAGTGTTTAATCAAAACCTTATATCTTTTTGAACAGGAATGTGTATCCACTACACCTTTAGACACTCTGTTTCCTTTATGTATACTCTCATTAATGGAAAAAAAAGGCTCAAACACTGTACTAGACATCTGCTCCCTCAGAGATGGCACATTACATAAGACGACAAAACACTTCTAACGGTCTCATATTCTATCCTTGTATGTGTGATTTTTTTATTTATTTATTTTTTTATTATTTTTTTTGCTCTGTAAAATGTATTGAATTGCATAATAGTTAAACTGGTAATACACATCTGTTATTCAGATCAGTCATGCAGCAGCTCTGAAGCTGCATGCAGTTAGTTGCTTGACCTTCTTGGACGTGGCACAGCTCACCCTTAAAACATATTGATTTTCAGTGAGCAGCAACATAGAAGTCAAAGCAGGAATAACTAGAATTTACCTGAGTTAATTCTAGGGCCTCTCAGAATTGCTGTTCACACCACTTGTTAATCGGGAATGGGGGGGGGGGGGGGATTGGATGTTTTCCACTTTAATAAAGTGATGCTCTCACTTTAAAAAGAAAAAAGCTTCCAGCTGATATAAAGTAAGGGACTTTGAGGTTCCTGCACAAACCTGCATCAACTCTCAACCCCCTTTGTTACAACTGAATGTTGTTCATTCTGGAAGCTGCACATTCCCATTGGCTAAAGAGGCACCCCATCGTAGTGATGGACAATTAGGATTGTGTGGGATACAGCAGGGAGTGGACAAGCTCTGACACTACCTAGAATAGTTGGAGCGGTGTCCATCAGTACAGCCGTATATAAAGGAATGAGGCTAAATGCACATACACATAGACATGGTTTCAGTCCACTGGATTAGTGATGTGTGATTTGGTTTCTCTATGCCCACCTGACCTTATAGTCAAAGATAAAAAAATAAACATTTTTATTATAGTATTTAACATAACATTGCTTATTAATCATATTTTCTTTTAGCCAGCAATTGGAGCTGCGGTTGTATAGTAAATTTTCCAACTTTTACCTACAGGTAAACCTATAATGAGGCTTACCTGTAGGTAAAAAGAATATCTCCTAAACCTGTACGGTTTAGGAGATATTCCTCTTGCAATGAGCCTCTGACTTCAGCGGCGCACAGGGGATTCTCGGCTGAAAGCCCGGCAGATGCCAGACTTTGCTGGAAAGAAGTCTCCCACGCGTATGCGCGGGAGTGATGACATTGCGGCTCCAGCCACTCACAGCGCTGAAGCCATGATAGCTGGAAGACCCGCCGAGGCAACATGTCAGCTACCTCCACGTGGACCAGCTGAATTACCGATGCTTCGTTCTAAGGTAAGTATGTCATAATGAGCTAGTATGCAGTGCATACTAGCTCATTATGCCTTTTTCCTTACAGGTGTAGAAAATTTTTTTGGGGTGGTATACAACCGCTTTAAGCTTCTTTATTACATGGGTACATGGGGTTTTTGTTTTTTGAGTCCTTACCTTTTTTAGCAATGCATGTTCCATTTTTTTTTTTTTTTTTTTTTTTTTTAATCTTTATTTAAATTTTTTCCATACAAAAAGTATAAAACATAGTATACATATACATATGCATCCTACTACCCCCCCCCCCCCTATAGCCCTACTACCTCTTCATATTACTTCGTTGATTTAAACAGTTTCCATTGCTTCCATTTCTTTCGAAATTTCTTTTCCCCGCTCTCCTCATCCTCTTCCCATCCCTCCATTCTATACATGTCCTCTACTTTACCTATCCATTCCCTCAATTTTGGGGCTTCCGCCTGTCTCCAGTTTTTTGGTATCAAGCTCTTTGTTACGTTTATTAGGTTTCCTATGAGGCCTTCTTTGTACTTTTGAGTTGGGGTGTCTGTACCATGGAAAAGACATGTCCATGGGTTTTCTAGTACCTGAGTTCCTGTTATTATTTTTATTAAAGTTAATGTTTCTCTCCAGTAATTTCTAATTTTTGGGCATTCCCACCAGATATGTGCCGCAGTCCCTTGCTGTCCACACCCTCTCCAGCACATCCCGAGTTGCTCTTCCTGATATCTCCTCATCTTGTCTGGTGTCCTGTACCATCTAGCAAGGCTTTTATAATTCATTTCTATTGTATTAAGATTTTTCGATGTCCCGTGTGTTAAGTGTAAGATTTTTTCTAAATTCTGTTTCTCCCCTCGTGGCCCTATTTCTTCTTCCCACTTTTTTATATATTTAGGTACCTCCGTCTCGTCCACTTCTCCCAGCATCTTGTATATCTGTGAGATATTTACTCTTATTATTTTCCCCTCACATATCCGCTCTAAGGCGTTAAGGTCTGTTCCACTTCTCAGTGGTTGTGGCAATGATGAGACAAAATGTCTGAGCTGGAGGTACCTCCATCCATCTATATCCATGTACTCCTGTAGTGTTTCTAACGTGTTTATTTTACCCGCATTTATTATGTGTCTCAATTGAATATCTTCTCTTCTAATCCAGTGTCCTCCCATAGTGCTCTTCCCCGGTGGAAATAAATTATTTTCTTTTAATGCCATTAGTGGAGAGTTGTATTTCCACTTATTATGCTTGTGAATTCCATCCCATATTCTAAAAACATTTTTTGTGAGTGCAAGTGTTGTTGGTCCGAGTGATCTGTGTTTTGGGGGTATCCAAATTTCCTTTCCTAATCGTGTCTCTGCAGCGCTGTGTTCTATTGCCACCCATCTTTTTTCATTATCTAATTTTGTCCACTCCACCACCCGTGTTAATACTATAGATTCGTAATATTTCTTAAAATCCGGTACTTTTAGACCTCCCCTCTCTTTTCCCAGTTGTAATACCTTTAAGGCTATTCTAGGCTTCTTATTTTTCCAGATGAGCTTGGTTATTAGACGTTTAATAGTATTAAAGTAGACTGGGGGAATATATATCGGTAACATCTGTAACTTATATAATATTTTTGGTTGTATGATCATCTTAAGGGCATTTATCCGGCCAAACCAGGACAATGGTTTCGTCATTATTTTTTTTGTGTCTTCTCTTACTTCGTCCAGTAGGGGGATATAGTTTATCTCATAGATTTCCTTTAATGAGGCTGCCAGCTTTATACCTAAATATTTAATTTCCTTTTTCCATAGGAAGGGAAATTTGCCCTTGATATCCTGTTCTTCCCCACTGCTCGTGCTGACACTTAAAACCTCTGTTTTTTTTAAATTTATTTTAAAATTTGATAAATCTCCATATTGCTCGATACTCTTTACCAAATTTGGCATGGAGATTCTAGGTTTTGTCACATAAAATAGGACATCGTCCGCAAATGCGGCTACCTTATGAACCTCTTCCCCCAGCTCAATTCCTCCTATATCGGGATTTTTCCTCACTGTCTCCAGCAGTGGTTCCAAAGTCAACACGAACAGTATGGGTGACAGTGGGCAACCCTGTCTAGTCCCATTGTACATTCTAAAGGGGTCAGACAAGTTGCCGTTTACCCTTACCACTGCCATTGGGCACTCATAGAGTGTCTTTATCCAACTCAGGATTCGGATACCAAATCCCATTTCTTTCAACGTGCCCAGCATAAATCCCCAGTCTACTCGGTCAAATGCTTTTTCTGCATCTATTGACAAGAGAAGACTGGGGATTTTGCTCTCTTGGGCTTTCTGGAGAAGCAATAGTGTCCTCACTCCATTATCCCTTCCCTCTCGGCCCCCCACGAACCCCACTTGATCTGGGTGGACCAAGTTCGGAACTATTTTTTTCATTCTAGTAGCTAGTATTTTTGCGAATAATTTTATGTCGGTATTTAATAATGAGATAGGTCTATAGTTTGAACATATCATACCTTCCTTCCCTTCTTTCAATATTGTGGAGATAATTGCTAGAGAGGCTTCCTTACCCAGTCCGTATTTTATATCTAGGCCGTTAAAATATGCACATAACCTTGGTGACAAAATTTCCCCAAATTTTTTATAATATTCTATTATATAGCCGTCCGGGCCCGGGCTTTTCCCTCCTGTTGTTTCTTTTATTGCTTGGTTTACTTCGGATGTTGTTATAGGAGAATCTAATTCCTGTACTATTTCCTGTGATAGTGTAGGGACCTTAGCGTTTATTATATATTCTTTGATTTTCCTCTTTCTAATATTCTCTTGCTGCTCTGTCTCCTTTTTTCTCACCCAATATAATTGCTCGTAGTATTCTCTAAATACCTCCGCTATATCTTCAGTCTTATATTTGATCTCGTTTTTTTTATCTATTATTTTCTCAATATAATTTTTTGCTTTCTTTTTCCTCAATATCCTAGCTAAACTCTTGCCATTCTTGTTTCCCAAGAAATATCGCTCTTTCGTTATTTTATGATATTCTCTCCTTACTTCTTGCTCTATTATTTCCTCCAGCTCTAGTTTTTTTATAGCTAGATTCCGTTGTAGCCCCTGTATCTGTCCCTTTCCATTTTGTTTCTCTATTTTGTGTTTTAATTCTAATCTCCTAATTTCTTCTCTTAATTCCTTTACCTTTTTATTCCTTTCTTTTTTTCTTTTTGCCCCAAGTGAGATATATATTCCTCTTATGTAAGCCTTATGGGCCTCCCATAGTATGTTCTCCGCCATCTCGTCCTTCCCATTTGAGGCAAAAAAAAATTGCAGCTCCTTTCTTATTGTTTCCTCTCCTTCTACGTCTAATAGATCTTTATTTAGTTTCCAGGTAAACGGGGGTTTCTTTACCTCTGGGATTTTAATTCTCATGGTTACAGGCGCGTGGTCCGACAGAGTCCTAGTTCCGATGTCCGTATCTACCACTTCCTCCAATAGCTGATGTTCCACCAGCCAATAATCTATCCTGGTGTACGTCCCATGCACGGGGGAGTAGAACGAATAATCTCGTTTCTTCGGATGTTGTATTCTCCACACATCTATCAGCTGTAGTTCGGTCATCCATTGTTTAATTACATTTCGCTGCATGTTCGCCGTCTCCCGTGCATGGGACGAACTATCCAGTCTCGGATTTATCGGAAAATTCAGGTCTCCTGCCACAATCACCCTCCCCTCCTTAAATTCCCAAAGTTTTCCCAGTATCTTTCTCAGATAAGTTATTGGATTCTTATTCGGGCTATATATATTTGCCAAGGTATATTTTATTCCCCATAGTTTTCCTTTTAGAAACAGGAACCTCCCTTCCGGGTCTCCCATCCTGCCCTCTACTATAAATTGGATATCCCGGCCTATCCCCACTGCTACCCCCCTTGTTCTACTTGAGACTGAGTCTCCATAGAACCAGGTCGGGTATCTTGGGGAGTACAGTCTAATTTTACTTTCATGGGTTAAGTGCGTTTCCTGTAAGAACACGATTTCTGCATTAAGTTGCTCCAATTCTCTTAGTATCTTAAACCGTTTGTTAGCTACATTTAGACCTCTCACATTATACGACACACAGTTTACCATTGTCATGTTGGAACCCAAATAATGCCCTTTACTCGAAATCTTGAGCTATAGGTTATTCTCCTCTCTCCCTCCCCCCCCTCCTCCCTTTTTCTTTGTCTGAGTACTTATGGAACTTAATAAGCACATCCCGTGGCATGTCCTCTTTTAGCCCAGGTGGTTTCCTCACTCTGTGTACTCTATCAATTTTTATCTTTTCTGCCTCTCCTCTCTCCAGTAGGGGGTTAAATATCCTCTTCATTTTTTCCTCCAGATCTTCTCCATTTTGCTCTGGTATAGCCCTTATCTTCAAATTTTGGCGCCTATTTTGGTTTTCTTGCGCCTCCATTTTATAACAACATTCTTTCTGTTGTCTTTGCAGCTCTTTCATTTGTGTTTTTAGCCCAGCTATCTCCAGTGTTTGTCTCTCCGCTTTCTCTTCTACCTCTTCTACCCTTTTTAACAGATGTCCCAAATCCATACGTACGTTGGAGACCTCACTTTTTATCAGGTTTTCCATTCTCTCGAACATTGCTAACATATCCAACTTAGTAGGCATTAGGGATTCACTCCTCAGATCTTCCCCCTCTGTAATCTCCGTCTCTATTCCCATGTTCTCCTGTATCTTTTCTCCTTGGGCCCCCTTTAATTTAGCTGCCTCTTTTCTTGCGCCTTTGTTTACCTGAGCTGTTTTTTTTTCCATACTGGGACTTCTGGTGTTCCCTTCTTTAGTTGTTAAATATTTCTGGATTGAGCTTGCGTTTGCACTTGAATTTAAACTTTCTCTGGGGGTTTTGGGTTCTGTTACTTTTTGGGATCGGCCTTTCATTATTTCTTTTGGGCTCACACCCCCTCCGGCTTACCCCTCTCCCGTGTGCTTATCCCTCTGGGATTTATAATATATTCCTCCTTCCCCTCCTCCTTTCCTTGTGTATGTTTCCAGACAAAAAAAGAAGGGAGAGACCTCTCTTTGATAGTCGATAACTCTGTTCTATGCGAGTGCAATAGATGTATATACGTGCTCATGGGTTACCCACAGATGTGTTCAAGCTCAGTATGTCTCTCATGCAGATTACTTCTTTAAACCGTCTCCCCCCTATTTTTTTTTTTTTTTTTTTTTTTTGAGCTATTGAGCTATTGCTTAATATCCATTAATATATATTCCATAGATAATATGCCAGGGGAGACTTACTTCAAGCTGGTATTTTTAGGAAAGCAGCACAGGAAGAAAAAAAAACAAAAAACAAAAAAAACTTCATTTATCTTCACATATCCTAGAGAAGATTTAATGACAGTCCTTTTTTCTCCCACAGGTTCTTAACTTTGCTCATTTATTCATATCAATACAGTTGCTATATGAACATTGTCTCTGCATGTATTAGTGCGTGTATTAGTGTCACCAATAAGCATTTTTAACCTTCGCTGTATATCTCACAAGCACTTGTTCTGTCTTGCTCTTGAACATCTCAAGGGTTAATTATCAGGCATGCAAACAGCTTTAGCGTCCAAGAAGGGGGAGGTAGAGAGGGCAGAGGAATGGATACACAACACAACAGGTCTCACAGCCGACAGATAAGGGACAGGATCACCTATTATCCTGTCAGCTTCAGTCCTCCTTATCAGGGGGGAGAGCTGCCCTCTCCAGCTGCCGCTGACTTTTTCACTGTGTCCAAGTCACTTTGTGCAAGTTGTCTCGTCCCGGAGGGAGAGGGAGGGAGGGAAGGGAGGGGGGGTTACTCTCACCAGCTGCAGTTGAATCTCCTGCTTACATCTCCCGTCCGGAGGTTGTACGGCCGCTCTCACCTGCCACTACCGCTCTCCACAACGGTCTCAACCTGCTCTGGGGGGGAGACAGATCGTCCTAATGAGGGGCCTCCACGCTGTGTCCCCGGTCTTCCATCTGGTTCCTCCACCACCGTGGATAGCAGTCTCTCTCAGCCCTCACGGCCGCCGCGTCAGGCTCCTCCCCCAACGCTCTGGCGTCACATCACTGCCTTCCCCTTCCCAGCCCCCTGCAATGCATGTTCCATTTTACACGCACACGCACACGCACACACGTGACATGCCCTTTATCAAGCAGCTCCATACAATGTTTCTTTCATACCAGCTAAAACGAAATGCAGGAAGCTTTTAATATGCCCTCTCTTTAGATAACCCACAGTGCCCTGTGAAGCCTTGATTTCTTTGTCTGCTATATAGGCAGTGGGTAATGGGGACACCACTTTGTTTTACAGGTCTCGCCTGTATGGATGGTAATAATTCTTGCTAATGCACCTAGGCAATAATGCTTAAATAACTCAATCGGGCAACTTTTTCAGAATCTGGATGTCTATCCAACTGTACTTTCTGATTTTTCTTCCAGGTAAAGGGAGAGGCCCAGGCTTACGCCATTGAAGTTCGTGCTCGTGCTGATGCTGAGCAGATGGAAAAGAAAGCACAAGCCTTCCAGGAATATCAGGAAGCTGCTATAGTGGACATGTTAATGGAGAAGCTGCCTTTGGTATAAAGCCTTTCTGGTTGCCAGAGTGTATACACTGCTTTCTGTTCTGTAATGATCATGTTGCACATCCCTACTCAGTGTTCACTTCTAATGGCACATTTGCCATAATCCAAAACTGCTAGAAGACTGACTAAAGCAGTCTTTTACATATTCAGGTGTATGAATGTCCCAGCAATGTGTGTTTTTAAGCTGATCGTAGACACTCCCCATTTCCAGCAAAAATAAAATGTCTGTGGACAATTGCAGATACCACTAGCAAAAATATATTTTTGGGGTGGTTGGTGATTTGGAAAGATTATAAAACCTAGTTTTGGCACAGTTTACACAAAGATGATGTCTGCTTTCATTATTAAGAACGTGAAATCTGACCCAGGAGTGCGTGTGTGTGATAGAGGGAGATCTATTTGAAGTGCTTTCAAACCAATAGGGCTGCCCTTTTCACTTCTTATACGCACATTTATTTATTTTTCTTTACCTTGCTGCCCTGTTTGCTTGTAGAAGCAGGGAAAAGCTCTGTGAGTTGAAGTTTGCCATTGCTAGAGCTTACACAGGGCTAGGGACTCTCTCCTGGAAGTATCAGGTACTTCACTTGGCTCTCAGGCTGTGATGAGCTAAAGGGAAGTGAAAAGAAGGGCAGTATTTGCAACTAGGAGACAGCAATTGGTTAAATATTTTTACAGTTAAGTAAAAGGGAAAAATCACAGTTGCAGTTGAGTAGAAGGGAAAATCAGAAAATCACTTTATTTTTTTTACATTTTTCTGCCCATTGTTCAACTTCAAGAGGGGTGTTTGTTTTCACTGGAGTTATTTAAAACCAAACCTCCCCTTTTTGTTACATTTATATTGCAAATCAGGACAGCATAAGGCTCAGCATTGCTATGTATTTGGTGACACTGGCATTTGTTTTTCAGATTGTCGAGGAGATCAGCAAACCTTTAACCAAAGTAAATAAGATTAAAATGGTGTCCAGCAGTGGAAGTGAGGTTGGAGCTGCCAAGATTACAGGAGAAGTATTGGACATACTAAACCGCTTGCCAGATACAGTGGAAAAACTGACTGGCATTAACATCAGTCAGGTCAGTGGTTCCCATAAGCCAATTGCTCTGGAGACCAGAACAGTTCATTTCTGCAGTTGTATCAGGAACCCTGATACTGTCCAATGGATGGCTGTGTCTCCACAGCTACAACTATATTGCTTGAATAACCAGATATCTTTTTGTAGGTTAAGTAAGCCTGTGCTTAGAGGCTGCCATTACTGACCTCTCCTGCTAAAAAAAACATAGGTTTGTTGACTATCAATGCTGAACATCCTGCTTCCTTAATTTTTTCTAAGGCCCCTTTCACACATGTGGACAGTGTCCGTATTTCATCCATCCGTTTGCAGATGAAATGCGAACATACATGCATCCCTATGGGATAGCGGGTGTCTGTGAATGCTGACACCCGATATCATCCATCTTCACTATGGTCCGATTCTGCAGACGGAGGAAAATCCTATTTTTCTATCCGTCTGCAGAGTGGATTGGATGAACACGGACGGACGGTCCGTGTTCATCCGATCCCTCATAGAGGAGAGCGGAGATCTGACCGGGTGGTCCCTGCGCAGTGTGCAGGGACCTCCCTGTCATCCGCCGGCTCAGCAGGGATAAACGGAGCGATCCCCGCAGAGCAAGCGGATCATTACGGATACGTCCCATGTGAAAGGGACCTTACTCACCAACCCAGAAGAACTACGCAGATCAGCATTCCATTTGCTACTTGGTTGTATTGATTCTCTGGCATAGAACGTAACGTACATGAGTTTAGAAATTGCAGCTGCCATTGTTATACAATAACAGGTTTCCTTTTTAAAGTTGTTCTTAAAGGCTTTTAGTTTATTTTCTTTTTTAACCTTAATGCATTCTATACATCAGGTGAAAAACCTGTGTCTGGTTCCCCCCCCCCCCCCACTCCTTTTATAGTTACATGAACCTGATTATGGCCAGTGCTGTTCACGAGAGCAGCGGCTCTTTGCTCTCCTTCCTCACAAGACAGATTGGCTCCTGTTCCTGTCAATCAAATCCTATGACTAGGGAGTGGGGAAGGAGGGGCCAAGCTCTGCTGACTGTGTCAATGAATACAGACAGCGGGGCTCATAAGTGAGCGGCATCCTATGGGGGCATTCGGCAGGGAGGAGGTGCCAGGAGCGCTGAAAGAGCAGGTAAGTATGACATGCTTGTTATTTTAAAAAATAATGTCCAAAGGTTTAGGCCACTTTCACACTGAAGAGCCACTATAACAGCACTAAAGCGCCGGTTGTTTTTGCAGTGCTTTAGCTGCGTTTTTTACACCATGTGACAACGGGACCTTTAAAAAAAAAAAAATGAAAAAAGACCAGTTTTGCGGCGCTTTTGAAGTGCTGCCCATTCATTTCAATGGATAGGGGCATTTTGGGAGCGTGATTTTATAGCTCTTCCAAGCCGCCTCAAAGATGCTGCTTGCAGGACTTTTCCTATCGCCCAGCAAGCGCACCTCCCAAGTATGAAAGCACACATTCAAGTTAATGGGAGGCAGTTTTCGGGCGCTTTATGGGCACTAGTTCTAGCGCTAAAGCTGCCTCCGTGTGAAAGGGGTCTTACAGTCACTAAGAAAGTTATAATTTTTGTTTTGGAGGTTTGAGCTTGTGGGCTGCTTTTTTTTTCTTTTTTTTCCCCCCCTACCTGGTTATTCATAATAAGCATGCAGCCACTGATCAGTAAGGACATCTGATATGCAACTAATTATTCTGCATAAGTGACTCACAAAGAAGAAGAGGAAGACCCGCCCAGAGTTTGCTTTCTATGCAAGAGGGGAAAGCTTTGCACACATAGGTGTGAATTTAACTAGGGACTTGCATTATATTGTGTTCCTTTAAGAGTCTAAACGGTTTTACTTGCTGTTGATTTGGAATCTTTTTTTTTTTTTTTTCTTTTGTAGACTATGCAGAAGAAACCTGGACGCATGTGCTAATGCTTGAAGGTCAATCAGTCCCACTGTATTGTCATCCCACGTATGTCTTACACCCTTGTTCCCCTTATGGTGCCTACAACAGCAGTCTCCTTGTCTTTCACATTGGTCTCCTTGTAATAAGGTGTTGTGTACAGAAGCACTTCTCCACAGCCGACTCATGCTTTTTTGATAGGCTCCCCCTGGAGCAGATTGAGGCCGCCTTCTTGTAATTTCAAAGACTTGGAACCTGTTTTTACAGTTATTGAGTTATGGGCATTCAACTTTTTTTTTTTTTTTTTTTTTTTTTTTTTTCTCTTGTCTCAGCTGGCAGTAATGATATGAAGTGTTTTTATCCTAAGATTGGATCTGATGTATAAAAATGTCCATGAGGACAACTGTATGTGTTGCCCATGCCATCCAATCACGTCCTCCCTTTTTATCTTTCTAGTGTTTGAAGGGAGAGTTATGGATTGTTAGGCAAGACATAGTCCTTTCAGGAATATTCAAATTAGGGCCAATTAAAAACTTTTTATTTTTATTTTTTTTATAGATTTATGTTTATCCTCCAAGCATGTTTAAATTTACTTTTGTCGACTGACTCACTAAGCTAGTTTACACTTGCAACCGGGGGAGGTGCAGTAAAAGTAGGTGGTTTCACCTCCCTCAACTGTCCCCTTAACCCAACAAAGTGGCTGGAGGCATTGTAAATGTGTTGCAACTGTCCTACAACCATGTGCAATGCACATGGATGCTGCACAGGCTAACAGGGTTAAAACAGGTGGTGAGGGGGCGACAACCTTCCAGCTGCCTGCCAAACACTGCGATCACTTTTCAGAGGGCTGCTGCACGTGTAAACGAGTCCTACCCTGGAAGGTAAATGCTTTCTAAGATTGGTTTTGAACTTTAGCTTGAGGTTATGTTTTAGGATTTGCTTCCACCCTACCCAGCCTCATATGCAGTAAAATAAAGATTAAATTTTTGTGACCTTCCCAGGGATGGGCAGTTTGTATATCCTTTCTGGTGTCTAGTAACCTTTTGGAATAAAACAGTGAAGGAAATGTTATCAAAACTGGAGCAGACAGAATCTAGTAGCTGTATCTGGCAACCAGTCAGCTCCTACCTTTCATTTTCAAAGTTTAACTGAACAAGCTAAAGATGGAAGCTAATTGGTTGTCATGCACAACTGCTCCAGATTTATTAACTCCCTCCGTCCCGTCCCCCCCAGTAGGGACCAGACTTGGTCATAGTCTGCGATAATTCAGTCTTTCTTAATGTGGTGACCTTTTTAGATGGGCAAGACCGTTATTTTTTATGGCAAGGCCTGGATCAAGCTTGACTTTCTCGAATGTCACCAGACAGGGCATACAAAACCGCTTCATCGCGAAAAGGCCAGGCAGTGTAATCTCCATTCATCTGCTTCTGAGGTCTGCGTTACAATGGGGATGTTTGGTCAGGATATTGTGAGATGGAAAAACACTGAGTTTATATCAGAAGTGTACTTATCCTTTAGGACTCCGTCACACAGGTCCTTAGCCCCCTGCAGCAGCCAGAGCTATATTTTATTTATTTTTATTGTTTTTACTGCTGGTGAGGTGCATGCGGACAACCCAAAAAAAAGTGAGTATGCACCGGCTGTATGGACTCGTTCACAGTTTTCACAGGTATGCAAAGGCCTGTGCACGTGTGCCTGTCAAACTCGGCTGCGCAAGCGAGTCCGTACAGCCTATGCGTGCCCATTCACTTTCTATGGGCTGCCTCCATGCTGCTCACCAGCAGTAAAATGAGAAAAAAAAAGGTACAATTACTGGAAGTTGACATGTACTTTCACATTTTATGCTCTGCGTTTTCAATACTGAATAAAACAATTTCTACATAAAGAAAAAAAAAGGGTATGGCTGTTGCACAAGGCTTAGTGAATGAGCCCTTCGGTTCCAATAATAGTACACAATACTGATGCACCTCTTCAACGTTACCGGAAACTGATAGCTGCTGCATCCTGACTGTTTCAACTTAGAGAAAGATGCCAGCGAATGAAGCATGTACACCAACACATTTTTGCTTCGGTTCTGACTTCTGGGCTACAGGCGTGATGGGGATATAAGATTGGCCATACATTATATATTTTTCCTTTAGATTTACCAAAACCGTATAATATGAGGTCAAACCTAAACACTTCTCTTCAGGCTGGTCACGTGACTCCCAGCTGCTCTGCTACTATGATCCAGGGCTACAACGGGGGGCTGAGATTTTCCTCTGACGGCTGGGAGTCACATGACTGCCATGCTGGCCGCTCGGCACCTCCAACTGTAGCTTTGGATCATAGTAGCAGAGCAGCCGGGGGTCACATGACCAGCCTAAAGAGAACTGGGAAAAAGGTTTTTAGAAGCATCTGCTTACACAAAGACTTACAGAGAGTTATCGCTGGATATAAAGGAAAGGGGCTGCCAGGATATTTTGTAATGTTGTGGTTTTTTTTTTTGTTTTGTTTTTTTAATATGAATGTGGGGGGGGGGGGGGGCAGCAGAGGCACAGGAGCTGACATACAGGGAGGGAAGGGGGTGAGGAGGACAGCTGCAGATGACGAAGGGATGTGAGCTGACCACAGTTGTCAGGGCTCAGCAGACATATTATCATGGTCAACTCACAGGTGGGACACAGGGAGTGGCAGGATCAGGCAGGTTTTTTTACTGTTTAGAGGGGGGCAGGTTAGACAGCACAAGCACTTTGCTGTTTATTTTGCTATAAGGGGAACAGGATTTCTTTTTATTTTTTGTTAGGGCTACAAACACTTTAAACACCACCTGGAAATTCAGTTGCTTTTAATTGTTCAAACAAACTGTGAGTTGTAGATCCAGCAACTTGGGTGAATTCGATTTTTCTCTTGCAGTTTAATCAGATCATCAATGCATTATTGTTTTGTTTTTTACTATTTCTAGAAAATCTTCTGTTTGTTCCATGAGTGACATGTAAAATCATAAAAAATCATATGCCAGTAATGTATGGCTTGGATGAATGAATATCCCCTATACACAGTGGTTTGTTAGTGTGACCTTTTACTAATCACAAACCACCACATTGAGTATAGCTTCAGATCGGAGAGTGCCACTTGTGCTATAGAAACCACGTTTAACCACTTTAGCCAGCAGATAGCACTCTTGGGTACTGTAAAACCTATCCACCCTGAAACCCCTATGTGCTAGCATTGCATTGGAGAGCATATTTTACCAGACCGAGGTTTGATCCAGGCAAATTGGCAAGTTTTCTTACACGTTTCAAGTTAGGATTTAGCAGAGTGAAATGTGTAGTGGTTGTATAGTATGGTGAAAATCATAGCAAGCTGTCAAACGGGACTTATTTCATCAGGCATGTAACAAATAACTGTCAATCGAAACCACCTTGATTGACTGAGCAGGATAGTTTTTCATCTGACCTTTTTTCCCTGCCTGTTAGACAATTACTTGCCTTTTATTTTTTTTTATTTTTTTTAGGGACCTTTATTCAAAATTAAACAAGCAACATCATCCAAATCCACCCCCCCCCCCCCCCCCCACACACACACACAATTGCATGTATTTCTTTTATTGTTTTGGAAGCAAATATCTTTTTGTGCAGGTACTCGCTCCTGCTTTCTCTCTAATTTTGGACAGGCAGCAATAAAAACAAATGACCTAGTAGAATGAGGAAGGTTTAGAAAGGGGGTCTCCAAACTTTTTGGACAAAGGGCCAGTTTACTGTCCTTCAGGCTTGGGGGGGGGGGGGGTCCAACTGGCCGGTTGAAGCAGAAAATGCCTTGGCATCAGTGGAAGATAACAGTGCCCCACCATTGGTGTCAGCTGGAGGAGTGGTGCCCCAAGGACCCGATTAAAGGCAAGCAAAGGGCCACATCTTGCCCTCAGGCCACAGTTTGGAGACCCCTGGTTTAGAACATCTGTCTGTATTTTATTGCTGTCTGTCTGCCCATGCTTGCTTCCTGTCCAGCTCATGGGTATCATTGGCTAACATTGCTCTTTAACAAATAACTTTTTGTAGACTCGTACCAAATTTGAAACATTTGGGAATTCATAAAATTGTCTGCGATAATCTTTAAAATTCCATTGTGCCTCCACACAACAGATAGTGTGTACAACAAATTTTATGTACCTGTTGTCAATGGGTACATGGCTTTGGGGCAAGCACTGCGTTCTAAGGTGCACTGAAGCCAGAGTGTCCATACAGACAACTTATCCTTGGTGAAGCAGAGCTCCCTTCCCACCACTGCAGCTGTCACACACACTCTTTTATACAGGGGAAGGTTCCATTCTTGAATAAAAAGATACTGCGCTGTGCTTAGAATTTCTAATAATCTCTGACTGTAGAATACTGTAAAATGGTGCATTATTGATCACAGCCTATGTATTGACATGTCATTATCGAGCTGGGATGAGGCAGCAGTGTATAGTTCAACAGAATGTAAAACCCCTGTTTAAGTATGCTGGACAAATCTATATAAAATTGCGTTCTGTTGTAGAGGTTTAAATGTTTTCTGGGTTAAATGAGTTCTGTTAGTTTCTATTGGGGTAGGCCTTTTAGTTTATGCGAATCAGTAGTGCTATGCACCAGCTGTTTTACATCTAAAGGGGGCACCTGGCATGGCTGCAAAGTGGTTAAACACTAAATTTACAGGGCTGTAGGAATCAATGGACCCACTTAAATAGTGCTGCAGGCTGAGCAGCTGACAGTACTGCACTGATGTGCACACAGATGCTTGGATATTGGGATGACAGAGATTATATGCATTTTAGGATTTTGTTGCTATGGTATTTTAAAATGTTCACTCAAAATGTTATCTTTGTTTAATTGCCAACAGGCTGAGTCACACTACAGCTTCTTACATCACTTGGGTTAAGGCACCACCACATGCATGGCACGCGTGGATTGGTAAATCGGAGAGAGGAGTGGGGTGGGAGTGGTTTAGGATGAGTAGGAGGACATGCCCACATCCATTTTCAAGGAGAGTTAGAAGTTGGAAAGGTCTTACCCAGTTGATTGAATCAAATGATCACCCAGCAGTGTTTCGGACATCTAGAGTGCCCTAGGTCATAGTTAACCATAACTGACACCGTTGGACAATGAAACCTCTTATGTTGGCCCATATAGATCACTGTCCCCAAATTCCCAGTTCCCCTTTACCCTTGTCATCAATATCAGATGGGTCTCCCACTCCCCAAGATTAGTTTCACATTCAGCAAGAGCTGGGAGAATCCTTGTTGAATAGAGCCAGACTAGGGAAGCTATGAGGTGGTTCAGCTCACCAACTCAACCCATAATTGACACGTTTTGGCACAACTGACTCCTTAAATGCTTTTGTGTGGCAAAGAAAGTTGGCTTCAGCAAAAAAAATTCTAACTCTGGTCTGCATCAAGTAGTGGCATCTGCAGTCCTCCACCGTTTCACTGTGCCCTTCCCTGTAGGCTGCTCTCCCTTCTAGAAGATTCTGAATGGATGCTAAATACGAGTTTTCCCTGCTGAGCAGTCTGTACAGAACAGCTGTTATAACAGTGGGTCGTGTGACCTCTGCGCCTTTTCTTGCCTGCCCCGGTTTCCTGTATGCCAGCCCTCAACATGTCTGTTCTTGTGCTGGTGTAGCAAGCATGTGCCAGTCACAGGATGGTCTGTGAATGTTTTTATGTTTTATACATATCTATTTCTCTTATATTCACTGACCGACACAGCTCCTCTCTTAGTCATTGGGTTGTATACCTTACCTCTAGGAGAATACTAGGCAAGGTTGTAATACAACACTCAGAACTCTCAGTTCTGCCCATGGGGGTGGTCCCTAGAGCTCTTGCACAGACTCGGGCCCCGGTGAGGTTTGTGACCCCCTGCTCTGTCTTGTCAGATGACTCTGACCAGGACCGTTCGGACAGTAAGGATGAGTCCCCGTCTGGGTCCGGGAGCAAAAAATCGCTTGTTGGAACACTTATCACAGCTGTGCGTGATACCCTGAAGATTCAGGAGGTCCCCCTGCTGAGGTACTGGTCCCCTTTGGGTCCCGCAAGCCAGCATGTTCACCTATGGTATTCCCGTATCTGACTTATTTGACAAATTCACCTACAGGGAATGGGGTCGCACGCAACTGACCTTTTTGGTCCCCCAGACCCAGGGCGGTGCCTTACCCCTTTGAGGAATGCTTCTCACAAAGTGGTCGGCTCCTCCAGTCGTGGACCCTCCCAGTGTCCAGGTTAAATAAGTAATCAGGATCTCGGTAGTGGGAACTCCTGCATTTAAGGATCCCGTGGACAGAAAGGCAGAGGCAGTGGCTCGTTCCTTGTTTACGGTTGTGGGGTCGGCTGTGCGACCAGTACTGACATCCGCACTTGTGTCGCAGACACGGTCTGAGTGAGCAAAACTTTTGCACCGCGAATTGGGAGCGCGCCAGGCTTTTCCTGTCTGTGTGAAACTGGCAGACCAACTAGTGCAAGTCCTTATAGTACGTTTGTGACGCGGCCCTGGATACCTCCCTCTGGTTCTAGGGCTTCAGTGTCAGCTGAGGCGCCTCATTGGCTGAAATGCTGGTCTGTTGACCAGGCATCTAAAAAAAAAAAAAAAAAAAAAAGTCCTAACGGATTTTCCCTTCCTTGGTGAACGGCACTTGGGAGCCTCTTTGGATGGCATTAATAAGCATGCCACGTTGGTAACAGTGTATTACTCCCACAGGCCAGGAAGGCGAAGGAGCCACGCTGTAGGCAAGGGCCCTCTTGTTTCTGTTCACTAACGGCTTTTCTGTCCACCTGGAGCTTCAGGATAACGTCCCCAGCCCGACAGGATGACCACGTACGGACAAAAGCGTCCCTGGAACCGCAAGCCTGCGAGTATAAGGCTACCGCGTGAAGGTTTGTCCCCACCCATGTCTTGGGTGGGGGTCTCCTTCGGGAGTTTGCAGACCCGTGGTCCCCTCTGTTTTCGACCAATGGACCTGCGACCTGATTTCCTCAGGCTACAAGATAAAGTTGCTCTCTTGGTCGCCAAACAGAGTCTTCCCTTCCAGCATACCCATATCCCTGGCTCACCGGGAGGCCCTCTTTGGGGGCAGTAAGAGTTGACATGGGTAGCAGGGTGGTTGTACGAGTTCTGGAATCGGAACGTTTCCAGGGATTCTACTCAAATATGTTTTGTAGTTTCCAAGAAGGAAGGGGTACGTCCAATATTGGACCCAAAAGCCCTCTATCACTTTTAAGGTGTAGAGGTTCAGAATGGAATCTGTCGCCCAGTAGTTTCTGCACTCCATCAAGGGTACTCCCTGGTGCCCTTAGACATCCCAGGATGCGTACCTGCACTTACCCATATGTCTGTGGCAACAGAAGTTTCTGCGATTTGCAGTGGCGGAAGCCCACTACCAGTTTGTGGTTCTCTCTTCGGTCTGACATCAGCCCCTGAATCTTTACCAAGGTTTTGGCTCCGGTTTTAAAGTTGCTACGGCAATGTGGGATCGCGAAAGTGCGATATCTAGATGATCTCCTCCGGAGAGCATCTTCCGCCTCAGAGTTAGAGGAGGATGTAGCGATCACTATGCAGACTCTGCAAGAATTTGAGTGGCTGTTGAACCTAAAGAACTCGGTGATTGTACCGACTCAGCGTTTGGCGTACCTAGGCTTGCTGCTAGACTCCATGGAGGCGAGAGTTTTCTCCCTTCAGACAAGCTACAGCCTTTCAGATCTGCGGTAAGACTGCTGATGTACTGCAGGTGGTCGCTTCCCTTTTGCATGCGAGTCCTGGGGCTCATGATGGCCTGCTTTTGAGGCTGTACTATTTGCCCAGTTCTACACCAGAGTCCTGCAGTAGGACATCTTGTCTAAATGGGACAAATCTAAGTTGTCCCTGGATCGTCAGTCAGGTGAGCCAATCAGTCAGAGAATCACTGATCTGGTGGCTGAGGTCCCCGGTGATTCAGGCTGGAAAGTCGTTCCTACCTCTAAAGTGGACAGTGATCACAACAGACACCAGTCCTTTCAGCTGGGGTGGAATAATGGGAGTTAAGTCGGCTCAGGGCCTCTGGTCGACGAAAGAATCCAAGTTGCCGATCAATCTGCTCGAACTGAGAGCGATCGGGCCGTACCTCTCCACATGGTCAATGAGACTGCAAGCACGTCCTTTCAGGGTCCAGTCAGACAACGCCACTGCAGTGGCATACGTCAATCACCAAGGGGGACAAGAAGCTCAGCCGCGGCAACAGGAGGTCGCTCACATACTTCGGTGGGTAGAGCAACATGTACTGGTTTTGTCTGCCATTTACATTCCCGGAGTGGAGAATTGGTGGACTGAATCGCCAGATGCTGGACCAGGAGAATGGGCGTTGTATCCGGCGGTATTCAGGTTACTGTGCCTGAGGTGGGGCACACCATACGTGGATCTTCTGGCCTCCCGTCTGAGGGGGACAAGGGATCCATGGACGGACGCATCAGACGCGCTGGTGGCTCCGTGGGATTGGCACCAGCTGATCTATGCCTTTCTTCTACTGAAACTGTTACCACGTCTGATTCGCAGAGTGGAAGCTGAGGGGATCCCAGCAATACTGGTGGTCCCAGATTGGCCTTAGCGCCCATGGTACGCAGACCTGGTGCGTCTGGTGGCAGACGCTCCCTGGCGGCTGCCATTACGAGAGGGTCTTCTATCTCAGGGTCCAATTCTCCATCTTGCTTTACCATTGCGGGCTTTAACGGCATGGCTATTGAGAGCCAGGTGTTGAACTGGGGTCTGTCGGACATGGTGATCCCAACTATGTTGAGAGCACAAATCTTCTTCTAAGAAGATGTATCATCGTACCTGGGCGGCCTACATCTTCATATGTGAGGAGAAGGGTTGGCATCCGCGTTTCTTCAGCAAGGAGTAGACCAAAAATTGGCGTTCAGCACTATTAGAGGGCAAGTTTCAGCTTTGACTGTCTTTTTCAGCGACCCCTGGCGTCTCACTCATAGTGAGTACCTTTGTTCAGGGGGTCTGTCATGTAGTCCCTCTGGTGCGTCCACCGTTACTCCCATGGGATTTGAACCTGGTGTTATCAGCGCTTCATAATCCGCTGCTTAAAAATATCAGGGTGTTCCCCTGTTGACGCTTTTTTGGAAAGTGGTCTTTCTAGTGGCCATCACATCCGCCAGGAGGGTCTCGGAACTGGCAGCCTTGTCTTGCAAGTCGCCTTATCTGGTTATCCATAAGGATAAGGTGGTGTTGCGTTCGCAACCATCCTTTTCTACCGAAGGTGGTCTCGGCTTTTCACATTAATGAGGACATGGTGTTACCATCTCTCTGTCCTAGGACAAAAACGCCCTAAGGAGGTGGCTCTTCACGCTTTGGGCATGGTTCGGGCTCTGAAAGTGTGTTTGTCTACCATTGCTCCCTTTCGGAAGTCAGAGTTTGTTTTGTTAGCTGGTTCCAAGAAAGGCATGGTGGTCTCATCAGCCACCATTTCCAGGGGGATTACACAGATTGTAGTACAAGCCTACGCCTTAAAGGGGCAGGTGCCCCTCTTTCGCGTTACGGCCAACTCCACAAGGGCAATCGGAATGTCTTGGGCTTTCCAACACCAAGCATCTTGCTCAGGGTGTAGGGTGGCCACCTGGTCGTCTGTCTACACGTTTACCAAGTTCTACAAGGTAGACGTCAGTGCATCGACTGATGCTTGTTTTTGGCCGTAAAGTTTGCAGGCGGCTATATAGTTGCAATTGAATATGCAATATTTTACCCTTTGTTTTTAATTGGAGAAAAAAAAAAAAAACAGTACCTTTTAAGTTAATGCACTGTTGCATTACATTCCGCAGTTTTTTTGTGCGGTTGTGGGTAGTGACTCCTTGTGAGGGTACCCTGATTTTGTGGTGGATTTCTCCACGCACTGTTCTTCTTCTTTTTTTGTGGGTAAAGTTTCACTTGTTCCCACTTGCCATGGTGGATGAAGTGTTTATGCTGTTTTTCCCACCCCTCGTTTTGGCACTGCTTGGGGACATCCCAATGGCTAAGAGAGGAGCTGTGTCGGTCGGTGAATATAAGAGAAAATAGAATTTTTTGTACTCACCGTAAAATCCTTTTCTCTATAATTCACCGACCGACACAGCACCCGCCCCTCCTTTTTTTTTCTTTACGTTATAATGCTTGTTGACGTACTGAGTTCTGCTTGCAGGCAGGAGGGTTGATATCTAAGGGACCGCCCCCATAGGCGGAACAGAGTTCTGAGTGTTTTATTACAACTTTGCCTAGTATTCTCCTAGAGGTAAGGTATACAACCCAATGGCTAATAGAGGAGCTGTGTCGGTCAGTGAAAAAAAATCCTATTATCATACGCTGTTTAAAAATGTATAGCTACTAATTAGTATGTTAACAATTATAAACTGTGAATTGTGTGCCTGTAGATGATAAATGCCTTATACCAGAATTTATTGTCTTGATGGATGAATAAATATACTATACACCTTTTATGGTCTCCATTTTAATTAACAGCTTTTAATGTAAAATATATTGAATAAGAACTTCTCTGCCATCCTCTCTACTGAAATGTAAAACTCCAGAAACTGCTCCAACCACACACATTATCGTTGTTTTGCTGAGACGTGTCCACATTTGGTTTAGAGCAATATAAAAATTCCCTAGTTGAGTCAGCACATTAATACAGCAGATTTCATTGTGAGGTTGGAGCCTAACTATGACACATAATGACTGTTGTGACAGGTTCACTTTAAGGCAGGGGTCTTTAAACTACAGCCCTCCAGTTGTTCAGGAACTACAATTCCTGTCATGTCTGTGAATGTCAGTTTTACAATGCCTCATGGGATGCGTAGTTCCACAACAGCTGGATGGCCGTAGTTTGAGGATCCTTGCTTTAAGGGCTCATTTACACGGGGTCTGCAGAGCATGTGTTTACGAATACAGATGTCTTGTGCACTCACTGCCAACAGCTGTTAAAAATTGTAATGGGATTGACTGTACCATCCACCTGTCTGGATCCAGGGCTGTGCATCTGTTCCTGTATGAATGTAAACAATCAGATTTGCAGAAATGTCCATACAGCAGCTGCATCTGTCAGCCTGTCCTTTCACAGAATCCCATACTGACAGAAATATGGGACCTGCCACTGCTGGCTTCTTCTTAAAGGATAAGTTTACCTTTGAAACATGTTACATTTTTTTTTTTAGGGTGGAACACGTAACCTGTGTCTGCTCCTGCACTTTCTCCCCCCACACATACACACCTATATACATACACATACACACACCACCTGTGACTTTTTAATAGTTTAAGGTTTCCCCCATACAGGCGCATCATTCAGTTTCCTGTGAATGCATAAATTCCAAGCACTATCATCCACTGCGGCGGATGTACTTGTAGCTTGAATGAACTGCAGGCGTGCTGATCAGCACGCCCTTAGTTCATTTACACTGCCTACAGCTCTGCAATGACAGCCCATGGTAACAGAGCTATAGGCAGTGTGCAGGATGCAAACGTAGTGAAACAAAGGGATTGTATCGCTCCAGGGAAATCATAAGGTCACTAATTTAAAGCAAACCAGGTGCCATCCTTGGTCCAGAGCCAAAAGATGCAGAATGATGAAAGGGTGGCGGCACTTAAAATAAAATTTATTTTTTTATTATAATTTTATTAAAAATCCATTAAAAACAAGGACATGCCATGCAGCCAGCTCAAAAAGTTCAACAGACGCGTTTCACACACTGTGCTCAATCATTGCTAAGCACAGGTGTGTGAAACACATCTGGCAAACTTTTTGAGCTGGCTGCATTTCACGTCCTCGTTTTTAATGGATTTTCGATAAAATAAAATAATTATTTCCTGACGCATCCCATGGCAGCACACACACTGGGTTTTGACTCCGCCTCCACAACCTGATAGGACTGGTTAGCTATAAGATTTGAAGAGGAGTCCACCGTTGAATTCTCTCTCTTCTTCTTTTTTTCCTCACCTGAATGGGACATCACGTTTGCGATCGGTTAGCAATGGAGCCCCTTACCGCACTACCCCAGCTAGGTTCGGCCTCTCCTACCTGGAAGCCCCTGTCCGTACGGTCTCTAAATGAGCTATAACGCAGGGGGCCCCACTCTGGTGGTCTCGGGGGCAAGACAACAAAAATCAACATAACAGATCTTTAAAAGACAAACCTTAAAAAGGTTTTAATATTCTGCAGCAGTCTCCCCCCTATCTGTTTTGGTTCCTACTTACTTCCCAGGCATGCCTCTTTCTGCTTGTTTTTCGTTTTTCTCTTTTCTTCCCTTTTTTTTTTCCTTTCTTTTCGCTCTGGGCACGCTGAGCCCTGTAGTTCCACAGCGCTGTGACCTCTCCATCATGGCGGCCGCGTTCGGGCGCTCAGGAAGTGACGTTTTCTCCTTGCCCTCTGCATTTGCCAGCATCCAAGATGGCGCGGCCGGCCAATGCGCATGCGCGGCGGTGACGTCACTCCTCCGGCAACGGCGGGCTATTTAAAAACTGACTTTTTCGTTTTAAAGTGCTGCTTGTGCTTTCTACACCATCTACCATCCTGATCTCTGCACACAGCCTGCTGCCTTGCAAGACAAGTCCTCCTTGATCTCTGGTAAGCTTTTTTTTTTTCTATCATCTTTATGTTACTTTACCATTTATTTCTGTGTCAGCACCTTCTGCCCATACTCTGCATTGGCTCTTACACTGCAAACCTCTGGTCACAGGTGTACTCTATTCTTCCCTATGGAGACCGCTGCCTTAGTAGACCATCCCAGAACTACAAGGTAAGGGGACGTATGGATTGGTAAGTAGTGAAGAGGAGAAAAAGAGAGCACTGCCATTAATACCTTTCATTTTGGTAGCTCTGGCAGGTCATCGGGGTCATCCCATTCTAAAAGAAAGGAACGTTCCCCCCTCAAGACACTCTCACTCTCGGCGTAGTCGGTCAAGGTCTTCCTGTCACCGCAGAGAAGCGTCATCCTCACACCGAGAGGAGCACCATACCCATCCTGCGGTTAATACCTGCTGGGTCTGTGGAGCGCAAGCGTTACCTAGTAAGCTTGTTTGCCAAATCTGTCTGGAGGAAGCAACTCGAGACAAAGAAGCTGACGCAAGAGAAGCTTCCAATATTATAAGAGACTCTGTTAAAGAAACAATCTTGCAGGTGACAGCATATGATCCAATCCAGGTCATCTAACTCAGCCTCAACTTCACACTCCTCAGGATCCAGATGACTCCCCAGAGGATGAGGAACCCCTGGCCCCTACAGTTTTTGACTTTGCATTAATAAACCTATTTGCGAAATCAGTTAAGGAGGCGATCGGTTGGGAAGAAGAGAGAGACGTCCCACCTAAGTTACGGAAATATTTCCCTAACCTAAAAAAAGACCCTGAGGTCTTCCCCTTTATTGAAGAGCTAGAGGAGCTCAAAAAAGATGAATGGCAAAAACCATAAAAGAAGTCCGGCTTGAATAACAGATTAGCAAAGCTCTATCCCCTAAAAGAGCCAGCAGTGAACCCTCTTATCTCCGCTCCCGTGGTAGACTCCTCACTGATGCGTTTAGCGCGCCATGTGACCCTACCAATAGAAGATGCCGTAACCTTTAAGGATGTGATGGATCGCAAGATCGACCTCGACCTTAAGAAAGCCTATTCAGCAGCGGGGGGGGCCTGTAGGCCAGCAATTGCTCTAGCAGCGGTCGGTAGAGCCATCACCTCCTGGACGTCTGGCGTTGAAAAATTTATTGTAGAAGCAGCAGACCAAGACAAGATTATTTCAGCACTGCAGGAACTCAGCCTTGCGGGTGATTTCGTAGCAGAGGCGGCTGTGGACGTTATACGGTCCTCAGCAAGAGCGATGCTAGCCTCAGTAACTTCCAGAAGAGCTCTCTGGCTAAAACCTTGGGTTGCTGACGCAACTTCCAAATCCAGCTGGTGTAAGATCCCTTATGATGGCACTAACCTTTTTTGGTTCAAAATTAATTCCGCAATATCAAAGGTCACGGGGGGAAAATCGGGTCTAATACCGTCGGACAGAAGATCCAAACAACAGAAAAATCCGCCCTTCAGACGACACTTGACCGAAAGGTACCGGGACGTAAGATCTTATAGACCCGGGAAAGAATTCAAACGGAATTGGCGAAGCACACAATCCAAAGACATGCAGGTAGGTTAATTGGCTTCAATCAAAAAAATTGCCCATAGTATATGAATGGGGACCTTGGATTGTGGGCTCCTTAAGGGTAGGGACCGATGTGAGTGTGCGATTGTACAGGGATAGGGACAATTGTAGACACTCAGGTTGAACTTGATGGACTGGTGTCTTTATTCAACCTTACTAACTATGAAACTATGAAACCCTCTTTTGTGAGAGTCCAAAAATCAAAGACAACCATTCCGGGAGACCAACAAAAATCTTTTTGATGCCACGCATGCCCAGCCCACAATAGTAGGTGCGAGGCTGAGGCTATTTGCCCAAGTATGGATAGACAAAATAAAGGACCCCTGGACGATATCCACCATTCAGCAAGGTCACAGGTGGAAGTTCAAGCAAAAACCACTACAGACCTACCAAACTACCTTTTTCGCGCCTGAAACGAAAGCTTTTGGTCAGATACATTAGCAATCATAGAAGTTCCACAGGAGCAGAGAGGAGAGGGTTTTTACTCTCCCCTTTTCTTGGTGTTAAAGAAAACAGGAGACCTGAGGCCTGTGTTGGACTTAAAAAAAAGTTGAACCAAATGATTCTAGTCGAATCGTTCAGGATGGAGAGTCTCCAATCGATATTACTAACAATAGGAGAGAAAGATTGGATGCTCTCGTCGATTTGTCCGACGCTTATCTACACATTCCAGTGCATCAAACCTTTCAAAAGTACCTGCGCTTTGCGATAGGCAGGCAACACTTTCAATTCAAAAGCCTCCCATTCGGGATATCGACGGCACCCAGGACCTTCACAAAGGTGTTACTTCCGGTTATAGCACTATTGAGAAAGAGAGAGGGGTCTAAGAGTCCTACACTATCTCGACGATATTCTTCTTCTAGCAGACAATCGAGAAACACTTCTACGACATCGTTCAATTCTGATTTCCACACTCCAGCAATTCGGGTGGATAGTGAATTGGAGGAAGAGCAGCCTGGTCCCAGTACAGAAAATGGTCTTCCTAGGAGCCGAATTGGACACCAGATCCAACACAGTAGGGCTTCCCCAGGAAAAACTTTATCCTCTTATCCACAAAGTAAAAAAGCTACTGTCAGTAGACCACCTGTCTGCAAGAAAATGCTTAAGCGTTCTGGGCTCAATGTCATCAACCTTTCTAATGGTTCAGTGGTCCCAATGGAACTCGAGGGTATTCCAGAATTCGTTCCTAAAACAATGGAACGGGGTGTCAATGTCACAACAAATAACAATCACCAGGACAGTCAAGGAGTCAGTACGATGGTGGACTCAAACCAGCAATTTAGCACGCCGTCGTCCTATCGTTCATCCTCTCCCAGAAATAGTAACGTCGGATTACACGGCTTGGAAACTGAAAGGGAAAGGTTGCTAGATCAGGGTTGTTCATTAAGAGTAATATCCACCTTACAACAAGCAAGGAAGAAATCGACATACAACATATATAATAAGATTTGGAAGAAATTTTCCGCAATAGCCCAACTACAGTCCTGGAACCCCCTTTCTCCATCAGTCTCTCAGGTGTTAGAATTTCTACAACTAGGTCTAGAGAAAGGATTAAGGTCAAGCACCTTTAAAAGTTCACGTCTCTGCCATATCCGCAATGACAGGAATCAAGTGGGCTTTAAACCCCCTCATCATTCAGTTTCAGAAAGCGTGCCTAAAAATAAGGCCTCCCAGAAAACCAACTTTTCCGACCTGGGACCTGTCGATCGTTCTGGAAGCTTTAACAAAAGAACCTTTCTCGCCGGGGGGGATCAGTATCCCTATGGGACTTGACACTAAAACTATAATTTCTAGTTGCAATCACATCGGCCAAGAGGGTCTCCGAGCTGCAAGCTCTATTAATCAAAGAACCACACCTAGTTTTTTTTCCCCAGACAGGGTCGTACTCAGACCTTCGGAACAGTTCGTGCCAAAGGTAGCATCTAGCTTCCACTTTAATCCGGAGATCAATCTTCCTGTTTTTCTCAACACAGACGGAAATCCGCACCCTCTGGACGTGAAGTCTGCAATCTCTGCCTACCTGGAGGCTACCGCTCCATTCAGGAAGTCAGAAAACCTCCTGGTCATTCCGCATGGCGCCAAAAAAGGTCAAGCGGCTTCTTCAAGGACAATATCTTCATGGTTGATTAAAGTCATCAAGAAAGCATATCTAGTTCAACACCTTCCAATACCGGAAAACCTGAAAGCGCATTCAACGAGGGCGATGGCGGCCTCATGGGGAGCGTACAGTAGAGTATCACCAGAGACTATTTGCAAGGCAGCAACTTGGTCATCAAAAAACACATTCATGTCGCACTATAGAATAGACCCGGCTCAATTAACTACGGTTGAGTTCGGGAGATCAATTATTCAATCAAATTCATCCATATCTTGTACTTAAGTAAATAAAAACTTCTGAAAGGCACCCTCCCATGTAGCAAGTTATTTCCCAGTGTGTGTGCTGCCATGATGCGTCAGGAAAACGGAAAATTGTATACTCACCTTTCCCTAATTTTCCTTTCCTGACGCATCCCATGGCAGCACACTGAATCCCACCCCCCTAAGGTGATAGTTACTGAGAATGCAACGGTGGACTCCTCTTCAAATCTTATAGCTAACCAGTCCTATCAGGTTGTGGAGGCGGAGTCACAACCCAGTGTGTGTGCTGCCATGGGATGCGTCAGGAAAGGAAAATTACGGAAAGGTGAGTATACAGTTTTTACGCTGGAAGTGCTGCCACCCTTTTCTTCGGTGTGTGCAGGACCCTGACAGTTCTGCTGATCGGGGGTGCAATGCTTTCCAAGCTCCTGTTTTAGAAAAGCTTAAATGCACATTTTGCTACTTGCAAAAAGATGTTTATTTTATTTTTTTATGTAAAGGTGAACTTAGCCTTTAAAGAGGTTCCTGCCTAGCTGTTATGATGCTCTAATGGCTTTCATAATTTCTGAATCGCTGGCTTTTTTTTTTTTTTGCATCTTGCGCACAGAATTAAATGGTTTAAACTCATGTTAGTTTTTTTTTTTTTTTTTTTTTATCTTTTAATACAAGAAATTTCACTTCCTGTTATGTACATAGAACAAGAAGAATAAATCTCTTTAGTGAGATAAATCTGCATATTTTTTTTTATTTATTTTTTTACACTTTAAAGGACAAGATCCATGGTCTCAAAACATTGCATAAACATATTCGCATACAGTAGATGACCTCATTAACCATTACTAAAGCGAGAAGAAAATGCCTGAAATATAGGACATTATAGTCTACCCAATTCCTCCATAACATCGCATATTTTCCTGGTCAACCCATATTTGAGACATTGCATCCAAACCAAACTAGGGTTGATCATAGCCAAGGAGTAAATCGCTAGGTAGGATGAGCCCACGGGGCCAGCCTAAATAATTTCTCAAACTTTCTGGATGGAAGAGGAATATTATTGAGCCATAGAATTATGGCTCAATAGAGAAAGTAAAAATATAACTAAAACTTAGGGGGGGGGGGGGGGGAGAGAAATTTAGAGAGAAAAGGTAGAGAGAGAGAGAGACACTGGGTGGGGGGGGGTGATGGATAGTTGTGAACTCTCAAACCACCCTAGGAACATCTGGATTACTTGGTTTGTAATTCTGGAGTTCACAGTTCCTTTACAGACCTCACATCAGTCTACGGAGTCGCATTCAAATAGTGAGGTGCGACCCTCATCTAAAAAGACATGCATGTTCCATAACATCCAGGTTTTGGAGTAGCGTTCTTGTTCACGACGTGCTGAGAGGATAAATTCCTCCATTTTATTTATTTCCTCTACTTTCCTGAGCTGTAGGCCAATGATCAGAAAATTCCATTTGAGAGGTGGCGTCAAGGAGGTGACGAATTACTTTATTTTATTTTTTAAGGTTTTTTTTTGTAGACTTTCCCGGGAGTATTGGAGGCATGGAGACAGAAGAAACTCGGGTAGTATGGAATCTGACGTTCTGTAAACTTTTGGGAAATGCGTCTAATCTCTTTCCAAAATTGTTCTATCTTAGGGAAGGTCCTAAAAAAAAAAAAATATGTAAAAGTGTTCCCCGTTCCTCCTGGCACCCCCAACAAAGGTCAGGCTTTGAGAGAGAGAGAGAGAGAGAGAGAGAGAGAGAGAGAGAGAGATATTAGGGGTGCGCATCTTCACTTACCTCACGATTCGATTACGATTATTATGTCCACAATTCGATTCCGTGATGCATCACGATTAATACCCAAGTGCCCATGGTTTTCAACTTTTCATCAAAAAACAAATGCAAGTACTCAGAAATTGAGGAAATATATTTATTTGCATCTATTTAAACAAATTACACCAAGCTCCCTGCTTATAGCAAAGTCTGAACATGAACAACAGTGCAGCAGACAACAGTATTTATTTAAAAGAGTACTGTGACATCAAAACCTGTTGTGTAGTACAGTGCTGGCCTGATAAAGTAGTTTACATTTTAATATTTGTTTTGCAGAAGTAAACTACTTGTAACAGTAACACTACCACCTACATCTATAAAACAGAGCACTTCCACTTCCTGACTGAGTGGCAAACACAGTGAACCTATAACACAGTCACACAGTGTGTTGCAGAACTTCCTGGTTCACCGTGATGATTGTTTGCCAATGCCACCACCACTGCCCAGTGAGTCAACACAGATCACCTAGATCAGCGTTATAATCTCTGAGTTGTCACCCAGTCACTTTACAGAAAACGTTACCAGCACTCTACCATAATATACCTGGCTGTAACTGAAGCCAACCCAAGCCACCATTAGAGGAAGCTGGAAAATTCTTGACATAATAAATTAATTGAAGCTTAAAACCTTGATCTAAACTGTTATGGGATCAGAAATACACACGTCAGAATCATGTGAAAGGGTGGGCCACAGTTAGGCAGGTAATGGGCATTGGCACAGCCACTCATTGTCATCAGGTCAGTGAGTGTGTGGTTTTTCGTGTGTGTGTATTTGTGTGATCTAATAAAGATTTAATTTACTCCAGGTTTTAAATGGATTGTAAAGAGAATTTTATTTTTTATTTTTAAATAACAAACATGTTATATTTACCTCCACTGTGCAGCTCGTTTTGCACAGAGTGGCCCGAACCTGTTCTTCTGGGGTCCCTGGGCGGATGTCTCGGCTTTCTCCCTCAGATGCTTCTCACGTTCATGCGAGCTCCCTTGCATGGTGAGAAGCATCTGCGGGCGCGCTCCCGTGATGCAGCTGGCGGCTATAGCCGCTCGCTGTATCACACGGCCCCGCGCTCCGCGTCAGTGGATGTGATTGACAGCAGCGCGAGCCAATGGCTGTGCTACTTTCCATCCATCCACTCCAGCCAATCAGCGGCCAGGCTGAACGGTGGAAAGGACGTCGGACGAGCGCGGGACTTTCGAGGGGTCAGGTAAGTAAAACGGGGGGGCTGGGGGCGCTGGGACTGTCAGATGTTTTTTCACCTTAATGCATAGAATGCATTAAGGTGAAAAAACATTTACCTTTACAACCCCTTTAAGGTTCAGTTTATTCTCTCAAGGATTTGCCTTCCTCTGGTGGCTTGGGAGGCGTCAGTTGTCTGAAATTAAATATAATTCTATAATTTATTTAGCTGAGGGTTAAGTTGACCCCCCCAAAAATTGACATTTAACATACAGTTTATTTATTCAAGTGTGAAAATTTAATGGACACACTTTTGAAGATTGTGTCTGACACAATCTTCAAAATTAAACCATTCTCCATCTCCCCCCAGTGCTAGAAAAGCTTGTTGACTGACACTCGAGTCATCACTCAGACACTTTACAGAAAATATAATACCTGCACTCTACCACGATACACCTGTAACTAAAGCCACCATTAGAGGAAGCCCAAAAATGCTTGACAGAATAAATTTTCAATTGAAGCTTAAAAGCTTGAGTTACACCGTAATGGGATCAGAAATACACACACAATACCACAATGAAAAAAAAAACTGTCAGACGGTGTGTGATTTTTTCTTTTGTGTGTATTGGTGTGATCCAATAGAGATTTACTCCAGGTTTTAAGATTCAATTTATTCTTTCAAGGATTTGCCTTCCTCTGGTGGCTTGGCGGGCGTCAGTTGTCTGGAATTAAATATGGAATTGGTTGAAGGTTAAACCCCTAGAAAAACAGACTGACAGTCACAGAGCATGACAGACACACTGTGACAAACATGCCATTAGTTACACGACACGAAACTACAAGTATAAAAATTCAAAATGGACAGTTGGACACACAATAGTAGAAAACCATTCTCCATCTCCTCCAGTGCTAGAAAAGCTGTAACAAATATAATATATATCATATAATACTCCTGGTTGAGGTTCACTGTGTTTATCATTGTTTGTTTGCAATTGTCAGTGCCACAGCCACCTTGCCGGCAGGTCTGCTGCCAGCCTGCCACCACCAGTGAGTCTGAGTCAACAACAGTGTGACTGCGATGACGGTGCGCTAGACTAGAGTGGCATAACTGTCATTATAAGGTCTTCTTGACAATAAGATACGGATTGGGAATAGATTAGGGACTCGGGAGGGAGAGGGGAAAGGGAAGGGGGAAAGGGGAAGAAAGAGATGGGGAGAAAGAAAGTGGGAGTAAGAGAGAGAGAGAAATGAGAGAGAGAGAGGGGGGGGGGGGGGAGGGAGTTCTCCTTTGCTTCTCTCTCTCCAGTCCACCTTTCCTTCTCTCTCCTTTCCTTGTCTCTGAGAAGGAAAGGAGGAAGGAAAGAGGGGGAGAGAGAGGGAGGGAATAGGGGAAAGGGAGAAGAGGGAAGAGGGCCTTTTAATGAAAATCTGCAAAAAACAAAAATCATTATCTCAATGACAGACAGTGCTATAAACAAACAAATATATACAATTAACACCGCTGGTGTTGGTGTGGCAGACTGACAGTGGGCACTGGGCAGGGCAGGGGCACTGGCAGATACGTAACAACAGTACATCATCACTTCCTGGATGTGACTAAAATGACAAAAAAATGACAAAAAAATAAAAAAATGGATCGCTGCAAGGCGCAAGCAATGCTGCTTAGCATTTGGGAATGTGTAGATTTTTCTGTAAGAACACTAGCTGATCCACATGCTATGGTTTGAGGGTGCTTTTTTTTGCAGTTACCACATCTCCTGCAGTGGAATACACAAGTATTGCTTTGACAGCTGAGAAAGGAGGGGAAATGTGACTTCATGCTCACGCCACCAGTTCAAAGGGTACTCGGTGAGAGGCAGAAGTGGGGCTTTACAATATTTTTCCATTTCCTCTTCAGCCTTGGCATAGGGGGTCTTGGGTTCTATTGTACCTTCCGTGTCAGTGAAAGACTGTCCGAGCAAAGTCATGAGCAGCGATCTCTTTCTTTTGGGAGGAGATTGAGTATGGTTGTCCTCGATGGGTGAACTTTCTTCTTCTTCCAGAGTTTCTTTTCTTCTAGGCACTTCAACTTTATCCTCATCATGTGTCCTAGATGTAATCCTGTGTTTTGAACAAAAAAGAATAGAAAAAAATTAAATAACATTGTCAATTGCCTATGATTCTGATGGGGTGATGAAAAAGCACAGGAAACGGACGGTGCAGTTCCTGCACCACATCAGATTCAGAAGCATGGCTTACAAGTTAACCACACCACATGATGTAATTCAAATTAAGTTTAATTACCTCCAAGGATGCAGCCTCCTTAGGCACTTCTTTGTATATCTCCAATCTCTCCTCTGTGAGGATAAAAGGCAGTCCCTTAAAGCGAGGATCCAGTGCAGAGGCTGTATGAAGGATCTTCTCTGCCTCACTGCTGTACCTCTTCTGGAGATCTGTTCTGATGGCATTCTTTATCTCATGGATCATGGGTGTGTCTCCCATAGTGTCTGTCATGCTCTGGAGGAGTTGTGCATTTAGAGAGGCAATGAGAGAAACTGTTGGATTGCGCTCTTCTGACATCAGCATGGTTGCATCCTTCATTGGCTTTAATGCACTCACAGCGTCCTCTGCATTTGACACATCTGTTTCGTTGAGAGTGCAGAGATCGCACTCTCCTTTTCTGACTTCTGGAGACCGCAAGGTGGCACAGACTGCAGGTTGTTTTAAGAACCTCTCGACCATGTGCACTGTTCCATCTTGTTGGCACATCAGTTATCAGCTTATGATTTCTCAGGCCAAGACATTTCCGTTTCTCTTTTAGACAGTGGCTTGATCTAGTGCTGCGGTGAAAGAATGTGGATATCCGTTGCACTCTGCCAAGAAGCCTGGAGAGTGTGGCCACTTTCAGCGCTCGCTGGGATGCAAGGTTTAGTGTATGGGCGAAGCATTTCACATGGGGGAATTTCCCAACTTGAGCTGCAACTATCATGTTTGACGCGTTGTCAGTCACAAGCACTACAGATTTATCAGACAGTTGCCATTCTTCCACAACACGAGACCGTAGCTCTGCCAGATGAGCACCCGTGTGAGATTCATAAATGGCTCCCGTTTGTAGCACATGCGACATGATCTGCCAGTCCTTGCTAATGTAATGTGCTGTTATTGTAACATAAGACTCTGTCGTGACTGAAGTCCATGAATCACACGTTATTGTGGCTCGACTTGCTTGGCTCATTGACGCAATTATATAAAACGAAAAATGAACCAGCGCTAAACACAATAAGATAAGTGAAAAAGTGAAAAATGCAGCTAGAATACTATAGGTCAAAATACCAAATCCCACATTACAAAGTAAAAAAGTAACAGTACAGCGCAAATATATGATATAAATAATTAAATAATTCAACAACACAAAGTGCATAAAACACAAAAGTCCATAGGTGAGAGAAAAAAGATGCAGTAATCAGGAAGAGTCCGCTTGTGCAGTGTGTCTTCAATCAATATAGCAAGTGACGATGTGATCCCTTCACCATAGAGCAAGTTGGACTCTCACCTCAAATAATGGACCCCTGATATATCAGACAGGTCAGAAAATGCATGTTCCCATCAAGGGTAGATCATAAAATTTCAGCAGACAAAACGGGAGTACTCCAAGACAAAATCCTTCTCCATGTCATCAGATCAATATGATTCCATGCATAAACATAAAGAACAAGCAAAATCTAGTGCTCTCCGTTGGTACGAGTTTATTAAAAAAGCAAATAGAAAAAAATTACACTCACATTTGGAAGCACTGATCTCCAGTGCCGAGTGCTGAGCATAAAAGCGAGTATAGCCCAAAATCCATGCGCGGATCAGTGTGTTAGCTTGCGGATGACGTCACGGCTCAGGTCACGTGGTCCGTACGCGTTGCGTCCCAAAAGTAGGCGGGACTTCAGCGGTGACGGCGTGACGTCGGACAGCCGCTTTTAAGCTAATACACTAATATTGAACCAATGAGGAACAGAGTTATGCGCAAGACAAGTACCCGGGGACACACGCATCAAGCGTGACCCCGGAAGACAGATCTACGCACAATAATGTTATGAGAGAGAGAGGAAATATATTTAAAAACACAGTGTGAGGGAAAAACAAAGGGCAAGCGCAAATTATGCCTTCCAAATGGCAATGTACACCACTCCTCCAGTTATCCCCACATGAAGCATACAAAGAACCTAAGAAAACTATATTAAATTGCCAAAGAAAGTAATGCAATATTTTAGCACTGAAGTGGGGACACATATGTGTATCTCTCCTTGCTCTATGGTGAAGGGATCACATCGTCACTTGCTATATTGATTGAAGACACACTGCACAAGCGGACTCTTCCTGATTACTGCATCTTTTTTCTCTCACCTATGGACTTTTGTGTTTTATGCACTTTGTGTTGTTGAATCATTGACGCAATTATCTGAGCTTTGGTTTCATGGTAGAGTGCAGGTATAACGTTTTCTGTAAAGTGACTTAGTGACGGGATCTTGTAACGCGGCTCTATCGTCTTCAACAGGTAGCAAAACCCAGTGTTGTCCACAACAGAGTAAGGGCGCAGGTCCTTAGCTATGAAAGCTGCTACAGCTTTTGTTATTCTCTTCCCCTTTTCAGAGTTGGGCGGCAAAGTTGAGATTATTGCTGCATCAATTCTTGGCTGAGCTGGGTCTTTTTCCTTGGCACTGGTGGTAGCAGGTTTTAGCATCTGAGTGAAAACGGCTAGCATGGTTTCTCAAATTGGTAGTATTCCCTAGATATTTAATTTTTGTGCGACAGGCTTTACACACAGCGTATGACTTGTCCAATTCGTGCTTCCCACTTTGTTCATAAAAGCCAAAATGTGCCCAGATGTTTGCTTTTAAAAAGCTAGGTGCATTTTTTATTTCTCGTTCTTTTTGGTCTCCCTCTGCCATTTTTACTAGTCTAGCATCATGCCATGTAATTGTAGACAACATTGTCATCACCCCTGTCACAAACTGTCGGTATTAAAAAAAAAAAAAAAAAAAAAAAAAATTTAAGTGGTTAAGCCTAAAGCCTGCCACAACAAGATCACCAGAAAAGTAACAAGTTTCCTCTACTAGTATATGATGTATGTAATTGATTATGTCATATCCAATTACATACATCATACTAGTAGAGTAAACTTGTTACTGATATGTTAAACAAATAGTTGACAAAAATCCTATTCTACCTCACGCTGTGACTGTCCCATTGTCCCTGTGTCCCACCAACATCTTCCTGCCCCCATTTCATTAAAGTGGTTGTAAACCCTTACAAACCACTTTGACCTACAGGTAAGCCTAGATTAAGGCTTACCTGTAGGTCCAAGCAATATCTCCTAAACCTATATGGTTTAGGAGATATTTGCCCGAAAACGGGCACCGCTGTCTACGGCGCAGGCGCACTGAGCGCGGCATTCTCAGCGACGGAGCTGCCGCACGTGTCGGTTCCCGTGCGCATGCGCGGGAGTGACGTCATCGTGGCTTCGCCAAATGACAGCAGCGGAGCTGCGAGACCCCACCAACAAGATGGATGCGGCGGACTACAGGGGACAGCGGTGACTTCGCTGGCTCCTGTGTCAGGTAAGTGACACATAATGGGCTACTATGCGATGCATAGTAGTCCATTATGCTTTGCCTTTGCAGGGAATGAAAGAGGAAGTAAACTCACCAGGGTTTACTTCCTCTTTAAATTATGGTTTTATGTATTTAAAAAAAAAAATACAGTAAAGTAGTTAGCCCAATTTATTGGTATAATGTGAAAATTTGACATTTGCATTAAATTTACAGTGACAGACAGATACGTAGATTATATGATATTTTTATTATTTTAGATTATATTATATATTAATTTATCTTAGTTTGGTAGTACCGTACCACCTCTTTTAGTCTAGTACTACTAGTGTGTGTGTGTGTGACAGACACTCAGACAGTGAGTTTGGTTACCCCTACCTGTGATGATGATGACCATGAGTGAGCTGAGCACAGTGCTGTTCTGGTGCTGGAGCAGGTCTCTCTCTCCTCCTCTCCTGCTGCTGCCTGTGAGTGGGGCCTGGAATCTGACAGGACAGAATGACAAGTTTAGTGAGTGTACTAGTTCTCTGTGTGTGATAGTGACACTAACATGACAAATGACAATGACACAGTCAGTTACCTACCTGATTGATTTGATGGTACTGACTCTGAGCCGTGTGGCACTGTTTCTGACTGGCAGTGGCACTCGGGAGCTCTGGACGGAGCTGGTCTCTCTCCTCTCCTGCTGCTTGTGAGGACAGCGCGGCCTAGCTTGGGTCTCTCTCCCAGTCCTGTCTTCTGTCACTGTGTCCTCCTGAGTTGGGTGATGGGCCTGACGACGGCACTGATGGTCGGTCTCCCTCTCCCCCTGTAACAGCGGCAGCCTGTGCTCTGTGCTGGCCTGGGGAGGAAGGCAGCCCACTGGGAGGAAAGCTCTGGCAGGGACTGGGACTCGGAGGAGGTCAGACTGCAGGGCCGGTGTCTTCTTCTCCTCTCTCTGAGCCGCAAACGGGGATGACATCAGCGGGAGGCAGGAGAAAAAGGCGTGAAAACTTCGGCTGCTTTCGGTTCCGCTCGGAGGCATGGCGCGAGGATGACGTCATCCTCAATCGATTACTTAAAGCTACAGCATCGATGCTGCATCGTGGATGTTCGAATGCCGATGCATCAATTCAGCGATTAATTTCACCCCTAATAAATTATATAATATTTTTTTAACCTCATTGATGTCCTGTACCATCTGGTTAAGATTTTAGAGTTCGTTTCTTGCACTCTCGTTGAGATGGAAGATTTTAATGTAAATTGAAGGATATGTTGTTTTTGCTGTATGCTGAAAGTACAATTGAGGTCTCGCTCCCAATCACTAAGGCAGTATAGTTAGTGAGTTTTCGGGGGTGTGATCAACAGGTTATAACAGATCGAGAGGGTATGCTGCATTACGCCTTGCTCCGAACAATATTTCTCCAGAGTCATTAGGGGGTGGCAAAAATTTCTTGAGGACGGGAGGGATCTGAAAAAGGGATTTAAGTTGGAGAGCCCTCCAAAGATCGAGGTGGAAGGGACCTGAGGGATTGGTAAGATCCGAGATTGATAGCCACCATCCATTTATTAAGAAGTGAGAGGCCTGTGAGCAGCCAGGGTCCATCACATTTTTTTATCTGCTTTTTAACAAATGTCAGTGGAAGATTTCCCTTCTATGACATGTTCTGGTGATGTAAAAATGTGGTGTGTTTTTTAGTCCTGGTGACTTTTAGTAAAGTTGTCCTATATATCGGAAAAGTAGCATGACTGCAAGGCAACTAGCGTTTTCAAAGAGAGATCCTGGCAGTCTCATTATTATTATTTCTTTTTTTTCAGCATTGGTTTCATTCCTAAGGAGCTTGCCATTTTGCCCATTCAGGCTAAATTGACAGATTCTCTTTAAAAAAAAAAAAAATTAAACTTTCCATACACTCCCTTGTTCACCTGTGGCGGTGCTCAGCCCAATCCATGTGTAGGCCTCATGTTGGAGCTTACACAGGGTTATTTACCTTTTTCCTCTTGTAATAGTGCCCAGGCTGCTACGCTACTTCCCAGGAGAAAGCCACATGCTTCCCCATACCCAAAAGTATTTCCAAGGACTCTAATAAAGAACCGATCATCAGGAGACTGCAGCAATGGTGGGTATCGGCTGTACAGGAAAGTGTATTGAGAGAACTTATCACTTTGCCCTGAATTTGCAAATTGAACGGCTCAGTTTTAATTGTATTCTGCAAATACAAGCTACCAGCTATATTTTCACTTATATTTGTATAGTGCTTTTTTCCCCGAGGACTTAAAGCCAAAAGGAAACTTTTACAAATTTTGCAGCTTACCAATTCTTCAATGTAATGGCTACATTTGTTTTCTTTTTCCTCATGGTCATCCAGCCAATATGTCTTTTTGTTTTCTACAGAATAAGCTGTCCTGCAGATCTAGCAATTAGAGGATTGAGACAAACCATTTACTGAAAGGGATGCTTAGAATGATAAGCTTTTATAGTTTTGATAACCTTTATACCAAAACTGTTATTGTAACTGCTTAAAAAGCGTTCGCTGGAGTTTTACTTCAATTTGTTAAGCAGTCCAACGATTATGCAATTTTCTTTCCTTCAAACAGAGGTGGAAGAAAATAAAATTGCTTGATTTTCCCATCAACACAGTGTTTATGAGGGAATCCCTCCCACAGCGCTGTTGTGTTCTGCCAGTGAGGAGCTTTCAGATTGTTATAGCTGCTGGCAGCGATCTCATGTAAAAAAAAAAAATCTTGACGGGCTGGTTGTGCTGAAGCCGATCGCTGGATCTACTTCAGTACAACCAGCCCGCTTGTAGATGGATCGAATCTCAGCTGGTCCCTTGAACCATCCAAGGGTCAGTCCATCTATGGCCAGCTTATGTATATTTAAATTTGTGTCTAACGCTACCTTCCCCCACACTGAAAATGCTGCTTTCAAAACTTGTCTTTGTTGCTCCTTCATCCAGAGTGGGGGGGCACTCTAATACAGGAGATGTGTTACTGGGCGCATCACCAGGTGATAACAGGGGGGGGAAAAAGCCACCCAAAAAGATAACTAGTACAGCCATTACATGAAATGTTGGTAAACTGTAATAGATTAAATTTTTGCTTTTGGGTTTAATGCCGCTTTAAAGTATTTAGACAGTGAGGCAACCATCTTGGGCGTTTTCAAATGAGCCAGTTAACCTACCAGCAGGTCTTTGGCATATGGGAGGAAACAGCAAACTCCACTGCAGATAAGGTCCGGACCAGAATTCGAACTGGGCATCCTAGTCCTGTAAAACAAGTACTAATGCTTTCCCCCAGGCCAGATATGTAAGATTTTAACAGGGGATTGTTTTTTCTCAGATGCTTCCCCCCCCCCCCCCCCTTTTTTTTATTTTTTTTTATGAACCCGTCTCATTTAGCCTAGACTATCATTATATAACATATCTGCTGGGTTAGCTGACTCCTCCTCCCTCTGCAGTATATTCACTGACAGGATGGATCTTGTTAGCATCTTCATTGCATCAGAACAGCCCCTGTGGGACACCAATTGTTACCATGTATACATAGTCTTCCATTAAGGCTTCATTAATACTTAACTCCAGAATACTTAACTCCAGCAGATGCTGCTGAAAAGCCATTTCCAGGTAAAAGCCAGGATCATCATGGTGCATTAACGTACAATAAGGCGATGTATCCTATATTGTGCAGTCCCTGCGGAGCTTGAAATACATCATTTGGTTGCATAATGTTATGAGTGAGCACTTCCTTATTTGCTCAGATGGAGGAAGGGCAGATGGGGCAGCTATTTGAATTACAGCTGTTAAAACCCTTCCTTTTTGGGCCAGACCCTATATTAAAGGCCAATTCTACCCCATGATAAATGATTCCTTTTGGAAGGACACCAGTGAATTAAGATTTTCCTATGTGCTGGGATTTCCTTACATATTCAAGAAAATCAAGGCAGTTGGACACCACTGTTTTGATTTTTAAAATGCATTTAACCTCCTCGCCCCCGCCCTATAGCCGAATGACGGCCGTAGAGCGCTTTCGTCCGGGAGGCCGTCCCTGGACGTCCTGATGTTTATTGCCGCGGGCGCGCATCGGGGAAGTTCTGTGTTTGCCGTGTCCCCCGGAGACAGGCAAACACAGATCGCTGTAAACGGCCAATCACAGCGGCCGATTACAGCGCGATCGGCGTGTCCAATGTGAACAGCATGTGAGGAGGGAGAGATGAACGGCTGCAGCGGCCGTAAGTGTGAAAAAAATTAAAAAAGTGCCATCCGCCCCAGTGCCATCCACCCCAGTGCCACCTGTTAGCACTAACAGGTGGCACTGGGGACAGAAAGCACTAACAGGTGGCACTGGGGACAGATAGTGCTATCTGTCCCCAGTTCCACCTGTTGTCAGTGCCATTTGTCCCCAGTGCCACGTATAAGTGCCACATAGTGCCATCTGTCATCAGTGCCACGTATCAGTGTCACGTGCCATCTGTTGTCAGTGTCACGTGTCATCAATGCCACTTATCAGTGCCATCTGTCATCAGTGTCACTCGTCATCAGTGCCACGTGTTAGTGCCATCTGTCATCAGTGCCACGTATTAGTGCCATGTGTCATCAGTTCCACGTATTAGTGCCATCTGTCATCAGTGGCACGTATAAGTGTCATCATTGCCACGTATCAGTGCCATCTGTCATCAGTACCACGTGTCATTGTCCTGGTGCTCCAGGGCCTTCAAAAGTGTAATAGGTAGTCAACAAGTTAGATGTGTAATTTATGCTCCTAGAACATGTGATGGCGCTCCCTGCATGTCGGGCCTCTCTATGTGGCCAGGCTGTGAAAAAGTCCCACACATGTGGTATTGTAATACTCAGGAGGAGTAGCAGAAATGTTTTGGGGGTGTCATTTGTGGTATACACATGCCACGTGGGAGAAATAACTTATTACAATGACAATTTTGTGGGAAAAAAATGAAAAATCTTAATTTTGCAAAGAATTGTGGGAAAAAAATGACAACATTAAAAAGCTCATCATGCCTCTTACTAAATACCTTGGAATGTCTACTTTCCAAAAAGGGGTCATTTGGGGGGTATTTGTACTTTCCTGGCTTGTTCGGGTCACAAGACGTGAGATAGGCCACCAGTACATCAGATGTGATAAATTTTGTGCGATTCGCACCACAGCTTGTAGACTCTGTAACTTTCACAAAGACCAAATAATATCCACTAATTTGGCTTATTTTTACCAAAGATATGTAGCAGTATAAATTGTGGCCAAAATTTATGAAGAAAAATTAATAATTTGCATAATTTTGTCACAGAAACAAAGAAATATGCGTTTTTTTTTAAAAAAATTTCGGTCTTTTTTCATTTATAGCGCAAAAAATAAAAACCCCAGAGTTGATCAAATACCACCAAAAGAAAGCTCTATTTGTGGGGAAAAAAGGACAAAAAATTTATTTGGGTACAGTGTCGCATGACTGAGTAATTGTCATTCAAAGTGTGAGAGCACTGAAAGCTGAAAATTGGTCTGGGCAGGAAGGGTGTTTTAAGTGCCCAGTGGTTAAGCCCAAAAAATTTTTTTTCATTTATTTATATTTTCAAAAGCACTGCACATAATTTTTTGTTTACGATTTTAACATTTTTCTTAACCACTTAAGCCCCGGACCAATTGTCAGCCTAAGAACCAGAGGTCTTTTTACAATTTCGCACTGCACTGCTTTAACTGGTAATTGTGCGGTCATGCAATGTTGTACCCAAGCCAAATTTGCATCCTTTTCTTCCCACAAATAGAGCTTTCTTTTGATGGTATTTAATTGCCTCTGCGGTTTTTATTTTTTACGATATAAATGGAAAAAGACTGAAAATTTTGGAAAAAAAAAAGATATTTTCTACTTTTTGTTATAAGAAAAATCGAATGAACTCAATTTTAGTCATACATTTAGGCCAAAATGTATTCAGCCACATGTCTTTAGTAAAAAAAAAAAAAAAAAAAAAAAAGTCAATAAGTGTATATTTATTGGTTTGCGCAAAAGTTATAGCGTCTACAAACTAGAGTACATTTTCTGGAATTTACACAGCTTTTAATTTATGAATGCCTATCTCATATCTCATTTCTTGAGGTGCTAAAATGGCAGGGCAGTACAAAACCCCCTCAAATGACCCAATTCTGGAAATTAGACACCCCAAGGAAATTGCTGAGAGGCATGTTGAGCCCATTGAATATTTTTTATTTTTTTGTCCCAAGTGATTGAATAATGACAAAAAAAAAAGTTTACAAAAAGTTGTCACTAAATGATATATTGCTTACACATGCCATAGTTATATGTGGAATTGCACCCCAAAATATATTTTGCTGCTTCTCCTGAGTACGGGGATACCACATGTGTGGGACTTTTTGGAGTCTAGCTGCGTACGGCACCCCGAAAACCAATCACTGCCTTCAGGATTTCTAAGGGTGCAAATTTTTGATTTCACTCCTCACTACCTATCAGTTTCGAAGGCCATAAAATGCCAAAATAACACAACCCCCCCCCCCCCAAATGACCCCATTTTGGAAAGTAGACACCCCAAGCTATTTACTGAGAGGCATGTTGAGTCAATGGAATATTTTATATTTTGCCACAAGTTGCAGGAATATTACAAACTTTTTTTTTTTTTTTTTTTTGCACAAAGTTGTCACTAAATGATATATTGCTCACACATGCTATGGGCATATGTGAAATTATACCCCAAAATACATTCTGCTGCTTCTCTTTAGTACGGGGATACCACATGTGGGGGACTTTTTGGGAGCCTAGCCGTGTACAGGACCCCTAAATCCAAGCACCGCCCTCAGGATTTAAATGTAAAACGCTGCCAAAAAAAACTGTTAGCGATTGCAGGGATCAGGCCTGACTCTGCGAACGCTGCAGTTATGTGTTTTGTAAGTGACAGTGATCGATCGACACTGCACTTGGGTGGGTTGGGCGGAGGGGCAAAATGCAGGTGCTAGCAGGTATCTAGGCTGATCCCGCTAACGATGCGTTTTTTTGGAACCCTAAACTGCTGGAGACGCTAGTATAGATCTGATCAGATCAGATATTGATCTGTTCAGATACTATATCAATACGGGAGGTGTATGCTTTGCGCGTGAGTGTTAGCGGTACTGGCACTAACCTGGCGCTGCCTGGGGCAACGCAGACCCTATCTGACCCTAAAAGGGTGGTGCCCTGATGCTATAAATAGCAAACTAACCAGCGTCTCCCGTAGCAGTTATACGGTGATCACTGGTGAAAGGGTTAACTAGGGGCAATCAGGGGGTTAAAACCTTTATTAGGCAGTATATGGGGGTCCCTGACGCTATATAAAAACCTGACGGGGAACCTAAATAACTAACTGGCTAACCAGCATCACCAGTGACACCTATACGATGATCGCTGGTGAAAGGGTTTACTCTAGGGGCAATCGGGGTTAAAACCTTTATTAGGTAGTATATGGGGGTCCCTAACACTATAAAAACCTGGCGGTGAACCTAAAAAATAACTAGCTACCTAGCGGCACCAGTGACACTAATGCAGCGATCAGAAAAACAATCGCTTGGTGACACTGGCAAAAGGGGGTAAAAGGGTTACCTGGGGGGGGGGCAATCAAGGGGTTAAACCTTTATTGGGGGGGTAAGGGGCTACCCTGGACCTAACGCTAACTGTCCTGACACTTTTTACAGTCACAACTGACACTAAATGCAGTGATCAGTAAATAAATGATCACTGCAATCAGTGACACTGTGACTGGGGGGGGTGACTGGGGGTGAAAGTGTGCCTATGTGTACCTACATGTCAGTGTAGTGTTGGTGCACTTACTATGTCCTCTCTCCTCGCCGTCCAGTCAAAAGTACCGCCTCGAGGAGAGTGACATCACTTCCTCCTGCCTGTGTTTACACTACACAGGCAGGGGAAGCTTCTCATTCGCCAGGAGCGATCGCGAGGGGATGGCCAGACACCAACGGCCGTCCCCTCATCCCGGATCGCTCCTGAAGCAAAACAGACCCCCCCCACCCGCTGGAAGGCAGGCACGTACGGGTACGTGCTTGTGCCTGTCCGTCCCATTGTGCCAACGTATTATTACATGCGGCGGTCCTTAAAGCGGGAGTCCACCGGGACTCCGCGTTTTTTTTTTTTTTTTTAAAAGCCAGCAGCTACAAATACTGCAGCTGCTGACTTTTAAATAGTGACACTTACCTGTCCAGCGCGCCCGCGATGTCGGCACCCGAAGCCGATCGCTCGCTCGGCTGCCGGGTCCCGCCGCCATCTTGGGTATGGGAATCAGGAAATGGAGCCTTTCGGCTTCATTTCCCGGTTCCCTACTGCGCATGCGCGAGCCGCGCGGCGCAATCCGGACGGTCCCCGCTGCCTCTGGGAGCTGTGTGTTTCCCAGCAGGCAGCGGGGCACTTGCTGAAGGGGGCGGGCGCTTGCGGAACGGGGGCGTAACCTACGCCCGTTCCGCAGAGAGCTAGCCCGGAAGTGGGTGCAGTTACCTGGATTATCCAGGTAACTGCACCCCCCTCCCCCCTGAAAGGTGCCGATTGTGGCGCCGGAGGGGGGGGGGATTCCGATGAGCGGAGGTCCATTTTAGGGTGGACCTCCGCTTTAAGTGGTTAATCCTTTGTTACATATCAGCACTGCTGATCTCCTGCAGCCCTTTTCAGCCAATTTGAGCCTGTGTACACTAGTCGTATGCTAAAACTCCCCACTTTAGCATGTAGTTTGGTGTCCGTTTTGATGTAGTGGTGTGTTGCGCTGTTTGAGTGCATTGCACAACTTGTTTTGTAAACTTTGAGAGTGTGCAAAGATTCACTACATTCATCTGTCTGCACTGTAGCAATATGCAATATCATCCATTGCCGTGCATGAAAAATAACAAGTGTCGTGATTGGTGTTGATCCGGTAAAAACACCAGTCATTGCACTGGGCATCCCTGAACACCTTTCTCCTGGCAGGAGATGAGCAGCGTCAAAAACACGCTTAGATGTGTCAAGCGCTTGGGCATCAAAGGGATACGTTCACCATTTGGAATATGTTTCACCCATTTTAGGGTGGAACTTTTAACCTGTTCCCACTGCTGCAGCCGCTGCCCACTTAGGGTTGCCACCAGTGGCGTAACTAGAACCTTCAGGGCCCCGATGCAGGAAACCATGGCACCCCCCCCCCCCCCCCCCCGTACAGGGCTCTTTTCTCCGAGCCCGATGGTGGAACACCAGGGCCCAGTCCCAAGTGGGTGGCTGCATATAAAGGAACCGATTAAAAAAACATCAATTACAGCCACTGTGCCCATCAAACGCCACCACTGTACCATCAAATGTCACTACTGTGCCCATCAAATGCCACCGCTGTGCGCATCAAATGCCACCGCTGTGCGCATCAAATGCCACCGCTGTGCCCATCAAATGCCGCCACTGTGCCCATCAAATGCTGCTACTGTGCACATCAAATGCTGTTGGTGTGCCCATCAAATGCTGCCACTGTGAATCCCCACCGCCCGCTCACTGTCTGCCCGCCACTTACCCTGTCTTGGTGGGGCAGCAGGTAACGGCCATGAGCGGGGTCCTCCATGCAGCTACTGCCATCCTCGTCTCCCGTCCTCTCCTCCTGATGGGTGTCCAATAGCTGTGTCTATCGTTTCAGCCAATCGGGTGATGGGTAAAAGACTCCACCTGATTGGTGGAGAGGCGGTTCAGTGTTAGGAAAGTGAATATTAATTCACTTTTTTAACACACCTGGGTAGACTGAGCGTCAAGCATGGCGCTCGCAGTTCACCTATTTTGAAGCCTATTATAGCCCATGGCTCTAATCAGGTGCTGCAAAAACACCCCCCCCGCCGCTGTAATTGAGGCACCAGGCACCCCAAAAGGGACCAGACACCTAAATATGGGGGTGGCAGCGGTGGCCACCATGGATAGATTCATGCTATGCTATGCATGAGTCTGTCCTTTGGTCATAGAGGGGGTGGAACCTGTGCACCCTTTTGGATGCACCGCCACTGATAAACACATGCACACATACATATATGAACACACACACATGCATGCATGCTCTCACACGCACACATACAAGCATGCTCACACACACACACATTAATGCTCTCACACACACATACATGCATGCTCACATACACACACATACAAGCATGCTCACACACACATACATGCTCACACACGCACATACAAGCATGCTCACACACACGCACATACAAGCATGCTCACGCACACACAAGCATGCTCACACGCACACACAAGCATGCTCACACACACACACACACACACACACACACACACACACACACACACACACACACACACACACACACACACACACACACACACACACACACACACACACACACACACATACATGCTCACACACATTCACATACAAGCATGCTCATGCACACACAAGCATGCTCACACGCACATACAAGCATGCTCACACGCACATACAAGCATGCTCACACACACACAAGCATGCTCACACACACATACATACAAGCATGTTCACTCATACAAGCATGCTCTCACACACATACAAACACAAATATAGTAGAAAGTCTTATTTAAAAAAATGGCAGACATTTACCTTCCTGGCTCTTCCTGCCGGGTACTGCACTCTAGGGGGAGACAAAGAGCACACACTGTTTTCACTACTAAGCCTAATGTGAGGAGCTCCCGCACAGTGCCGATTTCAGTTCGGCTGATGACCGGGGAGCTCCTCTCAGCCTTCCCTCCTATCGAAGAGTGCAGGGGGCCCTTGGGTGCTGGCTTTGTGCTGGCTTTGGCCAGTATGAAAGAGTGTAACAGACACTCTCAACATAGACAACTGTAGCCAGCAACCCGTTGGGAAGACAAAGTCCAGTCTGAATAATGTGTCCGGGTTTCAGGCAGTCTGATGAGGCATGATTCCAAACCCAAACTGGGTGAATCCCTATGCCCGCTGCTCCTTCTTCCTGTGGCAGCTGTGGGAGAAATTCCCCATACTAGCTGTCACAGAGCTCTGTGTATGAATGAACTACAAGTCCCAACATGCTTTGCTGCTGTCGGCTTGCCGTTTTCAATGAACTACTATTGTGCTGTTTTAGTTCATTGATTCTTCCACTCAGAATGTATTGGCTTCCTTGCGAGGTATGGGAAAGCAGATACACTGACTGACAGATTTGCAGGAGACCTGCATGGCATTGGTGATCTGCTGATTGCTGCTGCACTGCTTTCCCGGCTCCTACAACAACAACAAAAAACAAATGCATGTTTTTCTTGTACCTGCAAAAAGGGAACTTCTCCTTTAGGCTGGTTTCACATATATGCAAATTGGATGCAGCTTCTCTGCATCCAATTCGCATGATAGGCGAGTGTGACTGGCTCTAAATGGAGCCGGTTTACACAAGTCCTCAGTGGCCATTGTCTGGATTGCAGAAAGGTCCTTGTGCATCTTTGGGTTTGGTTCAGGTGCAAATTCAGGCAAACATTTGGATCTGAACTGGTAAACAGACAAGCACTAGACCTCAGGCACGAATCTGCTGCCGCACATATGTGAACCCAGCCTTAAGTAATTTAATTGGCCATAATAATAATTTATTCTGACTATTGAAAAGAGTTAGCGCTCAAGCACTAAACGCATCTAGCGTTAACACGTGTTTAAGTGCGTCAAGTGTTTTTCTGCCTAAACACTGCTGCTTCTGAATGCTCTGGCAGTGGGGTTTTATTCTGCTGCTAAACGCCTGTAAACACCTATGTGTGCCTGTAGCCTAACATTGAGGGGCATTTAGAGGCAGGAAAAAAGTAATATGCTCTAAAAGTGGGGTTTTTTAATGGCCAGTGTGTCTTGGGTTGCATTCACATTTGGCATTTTGGGTTCTTGGGGAGAATCGCTAAAAGCAGGTTCAGGTGGCATTCATTTTTCATAACACCTAAATCGTGGTGCTGTGCAGCTTGTCACCCAAAAAAAACCTTCCTGCTCCTTTTTAGGTGACAAGCTTTGTGCGATACGATTTGCCACAATTGTCGCAGCAAAACGGCACTGTGATTTAGGTGCCTTTGAATTGAATGGCACCCGAACGTGCATTTTGTAATTGTAGTGCGATTTGAAATCTCAGGCAGGAGCCTGGTACACTATGGGAAAAAAAACGATTCAATGTTAGTACAGCATTCTCTCCGCTGTGCTGTTGTGTTCTCTGCCAGAACACACCAGGCAGCGCTCACAGCCATTGGTTGAGAGTGCTAATCGGATGCCAATCAGCTACTGGTTATCCAGCATGCTTGTTGTGAAATTGGCTTCTGTCAAACAAGGACCTGAGCACATGTGCTGAATGTCAGACTCTGTGTACCCGCTGATTTTGGCTAATATTGTAGTGTGTACGGGGCCTTAGCTGTAATGGCTGCATCAGTTTTCTTTTGTTGGCTTTTTTTCTCCTCTGTTTTCACCTGTTGATCTGCCCAGTGTAGCATCTCCTTTACTACAGTGCCTCTACTCTGGATGAATGAGCACAAGGGCACCTTTGGACAGCGGTATAGTCAGTCTGGGGGGAGGGGAGCATTAGATATACTAACATATTTAAATACACAAAAAAATTTAAGCCAAACTCCACCTCACACTTTCTAAGCAGTTACTGCAGTTTTTTTTTTTTTTCCTTTTGGGATAAAGGTTTTATATAAAAGCTGACCATTGTAATCACCCCTGTTAGTGGTAAAAGGTTTGTCTCATCTCTGTAACTGATGCATTCTGCTGGAAAGTGTATTCTTTTGAAAACCAACAGCCCTTCTGGCTGGATCACAAGGTGTAAATGAAAGAAACTCTAAAAAAAAAAAAAAAAACACAAATGCAGGCACCACATCTAAGAATAGGTAAACTGCAATTTAATAAATGTTTGCTTTTGTGTTTAAAGTGGTTGTAAAGTTTTGTTCTCACCTCACCTTCCAGAACGGCAACACATGAGAAATGATAGGCTTCCCCCTACAGGAAACAATCAAATCACAGCTGTTTATAAGGCTCCACCTTACCCCTTGTCCCTCAGTATTGAGTGTGTTTCTCACACAGCAAAACGTTTTGTTTGTTTTTTGACCAGAAGAATAAAAAGTCAGATGGTACCCCTGTGAGCCAGGTGTAGGAATGCCAGTGGGGGCTGCACTAACCTGCTGTTTCAGAGCTTCTCACCGGTCGCCCCAAAATGGTATTTGTGCAGGAGGTGTGGGAGTTTTCAATCCACCCGCCGCTGGACACTGCTCAGCAGCTCGGGTCTCCTCCTGTCTTCCCCTGGTGCAGTGGGCACCATTTTGCCAGAGTCCAAACGATCTAAGCACCAAGGGAAGGACTTGGCATGCTCCAAGCCTCACTCTTGGGCTAAAACTTCCCGTCACAGCAGGAAAAGGGTGGAGCAAGGCCAACGTGACCCAGGAAGTGGGTTTAAAGCACGGAGGAAACTCCGCACCCGTTCTGCTGTGGAGACTGAAGCATTCCTGCTCACAACGGGGCTCAGTGAGCTGTAAAGAGCAAAAAGTCTGTCTGATGGACAAGGAGGATGGAAAGGCAGCACAGATGGCTGCAGGCAAGAGCAAGCCGGGGCCTGGTAACTGCCATTTTCTTACGTACTTGGGAGGTGCCACAGATTAGAAGGATCCCTGGAAATCCCCCATGCCTTCACCTGCGGGGAAGGGGGCCTGCAGCCATGATACAGGGGGCAGGAAGAGTGACTATGGCTTGTTCCCTATTTTCTAGCAGATTCCCCAAGCGGAGCACAAGAAGTCTCTGGCAAACCACCTTCCTCGTCCGCTAGCACCAGTGCCAGTAAAAAGGGTGGTAATTGCGGGGAAAGATTGTCAAAATCCACACCAAGCCTTTTTGTTATAGGTGTATTAACAAACTGTCTGGGAAAGAGGCCTCAGGATTAATGAAAGATTTTCTCAAGTCTGTCCAAGCGGATATGTTGGCCCTTCCGCACCTCTATTCACCCACCTCTAGTAGTAGTAGTTTCAGATGAAATCACCCCTAAAGAGGGTCCCTCATCACAGGAGAGTTTACTGTCCAAGCCAGGACCAAGCTTCCCTCAGCCCAGGAAAGAAGATGAGATGGAGGAAGCAGAAAGCCGGGTGATATCTGAGCTCTCTTCAGAAGAGGAGGCCTGTTTAGGTCCAGATAGTGATGTAGAAGACCTCAAGCTAAGTAGACACCTCTTCAGCATAGAGGACTTGGAGGGACTCCTCCAGGCTATATATGCCACTGAAAAAAAATCCTGAACCAGTTACGGAAACCTGCAAAAGATGTACAGGGGGTTGGTTAAAAACCAGGCTAGGGTATTTCCCCTACACCAGTGTCTAAAAGACGTGGTTCTTCAGGAGTGGAAATTTCCTGAAAGGAGTTTGGTCAGCCCTAAGAGTCCATTCACACAGGGGCAACTCCTGATCCGACTTCAGGTCGCCCCTAGTTGCCTCAGGTCGGACAACATTTAAAAAGCAATGTAAGTGAATGAGAGCCGTCTTAATGCACACTACTGAAGTCGCTCCGACTTCAGAAAAGGTTCCTGTACTACTTCTATCCAACTTGTAGGCGACCGGTACCCATTGATTTCAATGGAGATCGCCTCCAAGTCGGATCTCCGTCTATACGGAGGCGACTCTGACAGAATTATCAGCTCTCAAGAGGGAACTCCACGCCAAATTTCTGAAAAAAATTTGGCGTGGGTTCCCCCTCCGAGAGCATACCAGGCCCTTAGGTCTGGTATGGATTCCAAGGGGAACCCCCTACGCCGAAAAAACGGCGTGGGGGTCCCCCCCAGATCCACACCAGACCCTTATCCGAGCACGCTACCCGGCCGGCCAGGAAGGGGGTGGGGGACGAGCGGGCGCCCCTCCCCCTCCTGAGCCGTACCAGGCCGCGTGCCCTCAACATGGGGGGAACCGAAGAGGGGGACAAGACCCCCGAAGTCGGGAGAAGAGGCCGGCGGCGAGGAAGAAAGCCGGACTCCTCCGCTAGCAAAAGAGCTACAAGAAGATAGCGGAGGAGTCCGGCGAGAAGACCCCCGAAGACGGAAGACCCCCGGAGCTGTGCAATAAAATATTTTTTCCCTGTGTTGTGTTTTTTTTGTACTTTTTTTCACAGGTGAATGGGTAGGGGTACATTGTACCCCATACTCATTCACATAGGGTGGGGGGCCGGTATCCGGGGGCCCCCTTATTAAAGGGGGCTCCCGGATTCCGATAAGCCCCCCGCCCGCAGACCCCGACAACCAACGGCCAGGGTTGTCGGGAAGAGGCCCTTGTCCTCATCGACATGGGGACAAGGTGCTTTGGGGTGGGGGGGCCGCACGCCCCCCTCCCCAAGGCACCCCCCCCATGTTGAGGGCACGCGGCCTGGTACGGCTCAGGGGGGGGGGGGGGGCGCCCGCTCGTCCCCACCCCCTTTCCTGGCCGGCCGGGTAGCGTGCTCGGATAAGGGTCTGGTGTGGATCTGGGGGGGGGGCCCCCCACGCCGTTTTTTCGGCGTAGGGGGGTTCCCCTTGGAATCCATACCAGACCTAAGGGCCTGGTATGCTCTCGGAGGGGGAACCCACGCCAAATTTTTTTCAGAAATTTGGCGTGGAGTTCCCCTTGAGCTCATTCTCTGCTTGGCCACGGCAAAAGTCGCCTGGCCTGGGGCAACTTGTAAGTCGTCCCAAGTCAGGTTGAAGTCATCACAAGTCGTGTTGAAGTCGTCCCAAGTCGCGCTGTGATCTTAACTCAAGTCGTGTACAAGTTGCCTCACTCAAGTCGCCTACAAGTCGTGTTGCCCCTGTGTGAATGGACTATAAAACCTGGAAGAGGAGGTTCCCCTTCTTCAAGGAGGAGGAAGCACAAAAATTCTTAACCGCTTCCCGACCGCCTCATGCATATATACTGCGGCAGAAGGGCACGTACAGGCAGATTAATGTACCTGTATGTTTCCCTTTAAGAGATGGCTCATGGGAGCGCGCCCGCCGGGAGCTCCATGACCATGCAGTCGCGGGTCCTGCGCACCCGATGTCCACTAGGATACCCATTATCATCTCACAGTGAGGAAGAACGGGGAGATGCTAATGTAAACAAGCATCTCCCCGTTCTACCTAGTTACACTGTCACTGATCAGCTCTCCCTGTAATTGGGAGCGCTGATCAGTGCAATATTTTAGCATTGATCGCTGTATTAATGCCAATGATCCCAAAAATGTGTCAAAATTGTCCAATGTGTCCACCATAATGTCGCAGTCACGATAAAAATTGCTGATCACCGCCATTACTAGTAGAATTTTTTTTTCCAATAAAAATGCCATAAAACTCCCCTATTTTGTAGACGCTATAACTTTTGCGCAAACCAATCAAACGCTTATTGCGATTTATTTACCAAAAATATGTATAAGAATACGTATCGGCCTAAACTGAGGAAAAAAAAAATTCAATATTTTTTTGGGGATATTATAGCAAAAAGTAAATTCTTCCAGGGCTGAAGTGGTTAAAGTTGGACGCCGCCCTTTCCCAGGTGACAAAAAAGTCAGACCTCTCCTTTTAAGGACTCTGAAATCGGAGTCCCTGTTGAAAAAAAGCCTGGGAGGCCAATGCCTCGGCTATGGCCCCTGCATTAGCAACAACCTGCATTGCCATAAATGCAGACTTTTGGATAGGTGAAGTAGGGATAGGGAGGGCTGTTGCATTCCTGGCTGACGCGGTGGTGGATTCCGTTAAGGCCTCTGCAAAAACAGTGGCACTGATTAACTCAGCTAGGAGGGCCATATGGGTGAAAGCCTGGGAAGGTGATCTTACCTCTAAGGCCAAACTCTGTGGGTTGTCCTTACAAGAATCTTTGTTGTTTGGCTCAGGCCTTGATGATGTTTTGTCTAGGTCCTCAGAGAAAAGGAAGAAATTTCCTGGCAAACCCACGGGAAAAGTACAAGAAATTTTTTCGAGGCCTCACGAGACAAAATCAACAAAAGTCCAAGATGGAACCCAATAGAAGGTGGGGTTATGGTAGAGGTAGGCAAAAAGGTAATTTGCTATTTTCCTCTCCAGGCCAAAACGCAAAACATCCCAAGTGACGCTAGAATCAGGGTAGGGGGCAGACTCTCGTTTTAAATTCCTCCGTGGGAGGAGATTTCAGACAGTCCTTACATCATCAGTCTGATCAGGGAAGACTACCGCCTAGAATTCTCATCAGAGCCCCCACCTATGATCACGTTAACGCATCCTCCCAAGGATGCATAAAAAAAAAAGCCCTATTAGATGGGATTCAGGAACTAGTAGAACAAGTGGCCGTTCCAGTTCCAAAATGCCATCTTTACCAAGGCTTTTACTCCCACGTTTTTGTGGTACCCAAGCCTTCAGGGAAGTATCAGCTTATTATAAATCTCAGGAACTTAAAGAGGAAGTAAACCCTTCCAAACAACTTGGACCTACAGGTAAGCCTAGATTAAGGCTTACCTGTAGGTCCAAGCAATATCTCCTAAACCTATATGGTTTAGGAGATATTTGCCCGAAAATGGGCACCGCTGTCTATGGCGCATGCGCCGTAGACAGCGGCGCGCAGGCGCACTAAATGCGGCAAATCCATGAATGGATTTGCCTAATTTGTCGACTCCCGTGCGCATGCGCGGGAGTGACGTCATCGCGGCTTCGCCGAGTGGCAGCGGCGGAGCTGCGAGACGCGACTCCCGTGCGCATGCGCGGGAGTGACGTCATCGCGGCTTCGCCGCTGTGATTCGTCGGAGCTGCGAGACGCCACCAGCAACATGGATGCGGCGGACTACAGGGATCAGCGGCGACTTCGCTGGCTCCTGTGTCAGGTAAGTGACACATAATGAGCTACTATGCGATGCATAGTAGTCCATTATGCTTTACCTTTGCAGGGAAAAAAAGAGGAAGTAAACCCATCAGGGTTTACTTCCTCTTTAAACAAATTGCTAGGATACAAAAGGTTTTGCAGAGTATTTACTCCTACTGACCACCCTGGACCCCTGGACCTTAGGGATGCCTATCTACATGTTGAGATTTTCCCGGAACACCAGGCTTTCCTGAGATTTGTGGTGGTAACCCAGGAAGGAGTTTTCCGCCGCCAATTTAAGGCACTTCCTTTTGGGCTAGTGGCAAGTCCAAGAATCTTCACGAAGATTCTAGCAGGGGCGATGGCCCACCTCCAGGGGATAGCAGTGCTACCGTACCTGGATGACTTTCTCATTTCCGGTCCATCAGCCACTCCAGTTAAAACAGATACCCAAAAGGTGATCTCTGTCCTGAAAAGACTGGGCTGGCTAGTAAACTTGGAAAAAACCTCCCTGGAACCAGCTCAGGTCCAGACCTACCTTGGTTTCCTGGTGGACTCTCGGGCTCAAAAGCTCTTCCTACCAAGGGAAAAGGTGGAGAAAGTGGTCACAGCCATCAAAAGGCTGATAGGAGCCCCTGTGTGTTCCAGAAGGGAGATCCTCAGGGTCCTGGGTCTCATGTTAGCCAGCATTCCAGTAGTCGTCTGGGCACAACTGCACTCAAGGGATCTGCAATCCTTCCAGCTTTCCTCTTGGGACAAAGAACGATTCCCAAGATGAAAGTCTCATCATTACCCGCCAGGTAAGATCCTCTTTGGTGTAGTGGTCAGTCCAAGGCAATTTAGAAAAAGGCAGACCCTGGGGTCAGTGGGATCCACTAAAGGTCACCACAGACTCAAGTTCCTGGGTATGGGGAGCCCACCTAGAGAAAGCCAAAGCATGGGGCTCCTGGAAAGAGCCAGATCCTCTTCAAATCTCAGGGAACTGAGCGGTGGGCGAAGCCCTAAAAGCCTTCGAAAAGACAGTCACATGGAAAGAAGTCCTGGTCTGCTCAGGAAATATGCTACAGCTGTAGCTTATTTGAACCATCAGGGGGGGAACCAGGTCCCAAACCCTTTTAGCCTTAGTGAAGGAGATCCTGACCTGGGCCAAGCACAGGGTTGTCTTTGTCAGCAGTCCTCATAAGGGGCCCAAACAACCAGGAAGCGGACTTCCTCATTCACTAACCTGTCAGACAGGGAGAATGGGAACTGAACCCGGAAAGTATTTTGAGTACTAGTTCAAAAGTTTGGCTGCCAAGAGATGGACCTCTTTGCCAATCAAAAGAACAGGAAGGTAAAGAAGTTCTTCTCTCTCTCTCAGGAAAGAGAGTTAGAGGGCCTGGATGCTCTAGTACAAAACTGGACTTCCCAGTTGGCTTACGCCTTCCCCCCTCTGGCACTAATTCCACAAGTCATTCAGAAACTCAGCCAGGTTTCAGGCCGTGGCCCCATGGTGGCCCAGAAGGGCTTGGTTTGCGACCCTGAAGGCACTATCAGTAGCGCTTCCCTGGAAGCTCCCAGACATTCCAGACCTTCTCTCACAGGGTCCAGTGCTGCACCCAAGACCAGGATTTTTCCTTTACCTTATTTTGCTCTCATGTGTTGCCATCCTGGAAGGTGAGGTGAGAAAACCGACTGTTACTTACTGATAACGGTGTTTTCTATGAAACATTCCAGGGAGGCAGGCCTACATCCTGCCCTGTTAAGGGTGGAGGAGAATGTACAAACTAGGTGGCAAGTGCCTAAATGTTGGAATAACCCTTGGGAATCGGTTGGGAGTATTACTTTACAACAACTAAGGGACACGGGGTCAGGTTGGGCCTAATAAACAGCTGTGATTTGATTGTGTTTCCTGTAGGGAGGAGCCTATCATCTCTCATATGTTGCCACCCTGGAAGGTTTCATAAGTAACCGTTGTTTTTTTTCCTACCTCAATGTATTCTCTGGTAAAAGAAAAACTTTGTAACAGTTGGCTGAAAACATTGGGGCCCATTGGCTCTTGCTGCTGTCAGTCAAAACCTGAACAGGGGGTGGATACAAGCCCGATTCGGGATTGAGCACGCACAGGTGCCCCCATAGGAAGTGGCACTGGCGGGGGACAACAGAAGAGGACTGGGGCTGCTCTGTGTAAGTATGACATCTCTATTATATGAATAACATGTAAAGCTTTACAATCACTTTAATGCCAATGATTTAATATGATTGAATCCAACTTTTAATTATGTTAGCAAGCTAAGAAAATTGACTGATCAGGTTTAGACCTATATTAAAGAATGCAGAAATTGGCAGGGAACTGTGGTGGCAGTGATTCATTACTGGACTATCTAAAGCCTATGATAAGTCAGCATGTCAGTCGTCTGGCTAGTCACCATTCCAAAATTGAAATGTGAGTTTTTGTGGCGTTAGGCTTTTTATGTAAACTAATATAATTTACATCTGCCTGTTGAGAAACACATGACTTAAATGTTGCCATTTAAGGTCCAAAACAAATAAAAATTTGGTAAAAAGCTGATTGAAAACTGGAGTTTACTGTGAAAGCACCTAAACCATGTCCATTAACAGCCTGATCCTGATGCAGTGTGTAGGTGAGGATCGAGCTGTGTGGGACTACCTTTTGTACTTGAGACTTTTGCCTCTACATGGACAGCTAAATACAATGGGGTATCCACTCTGAGTAGACACCAATAAGTTGACTTGCTCCCTTGCTTCTTTCCATTACAAACAGTGCCTTCAACCAAACTCCCCTCTTTCTGGTGAGTTTTTTATTTTTACTTTATAGATATCTCAGCAGATAGTAAACCCTTGGCTGTCCAAAAGATTTAATAGCACACAAAAAAAGTTTTGCATATCCATTCACCTCTATTGATTTTCTTATATTTGAAACTATTGTTCTGCTTGGAGCGCCCATTGTTCAGCTCCATGACTTACACCATTCAGCCCCCCAGACCAGTTTTCAGTGAGTTTCAGGATCAAAACTGCAACAGCCTACTGGAGACCAGTGGGATCCCAGGTTGAGCTGTAATGTCCAAGCAGAGGTGCTGAGAACTGGTATTCTCAAGGTTGTGCTGGTATTACAACTGATCAGTGAGTCATGGGTCAACCATGCCAGTCAACAGCAGAGGGCAGCCTATGTAAAGGGTAGTGACCTGATTCATTTTGCCTCCCCATATAAACACCTTTTTTCATCCCACAATATTTATACCCTTAAATGAAAATCGCCTGTTTCCTTTTAATGCCTGTGCAGAAGATCCTCATAGACTTCTATGGGACCTTCTGCCGAGCAACTTCAGCCTCAGGAGACAGCCATATAAAAGCCTATGGGGATTTACTGAGCAGGTGCATCCACAGCACAGAAGATTTTTTTTTTGGCAGAGGTGATAAAAATGATAGGTACACTTTCAAACTGTATTTCGAACAATACAAATATTAGCAATCCATTGCAAGCAAGCATCAGGGAGGACACCTATGCTAAATTATAGTCTGCCATTGGCATCCTCTTTTGACAAAGCTAGTTGCCTGGCTGTCTTGTTGATTCTACTTTTGGAGTAACTGGTGTGGAACATGAATGCAGGGAGAGAGGTTGGAGTGAAGTCAGAGCTGCATATTTGTTTCAGGTCAAGGTGACGGGGAAAGTCAATGAGTTACTGTCTGCTGTTCAGGCTGAAGTGCTGCATTGCAGTGTGGTGAAACTGAATATTTTCTTTCACAAGAGTTTTGTTGGTTTTAAGGTCTACAGTACAAACATTGTCAACCAAAAAGAAAAGTAATTGCAGTGAATCATTATAACATTGAAATACATATACCCATAGAATATAGAGCAATATTTTGTATGGTTGACTAGGGAGAGAATTGGGTGAAGAAGGGTGGTGCAGTGGGTAACAGCCCAAGTGGAGCAGGAACAGTAGAAGTGCCGGGATGCCAGAGGGGGGATTCTTGTAGATGGGAGACTCCCCCAGGAACATTTCTCAGGACTATCCAAAAGAGTGTAGTGGGGGGGGTAAGCTCAGTGTCACATTGTCAGGCTGGAGTATGGGGGTTGGGGAGGAAATGTGGAGAATTAAGAATGCAAAAGTGGACTAAAAGGGGAAAGTTGGTGGGTATGAGTGCCTGGAGATCACTCGGTGTGTGATCCCAGTGAGCGGAACAAATGGCTGCAGCCGCTGATTGAGAAATATTTTCCAAGTCGAACAGGGACAGCCACACACTGATTGAAATTCATCTACTCCCCTGCTGAACCAACCAGATTTCCAACCATCTGTGGCCACCTCGTGGTTGATGAAATGGGCGTTTTTTCACTAGAGATGAATGGCTGCTACAAATCGCTAAAGACTAGTTTACACTAGTGTTAGCCCTCTAAGGAGCGATCTGCAGTGGATCACATTTCACAGGACTTTTGATAGACATTGAGGAGGCATTATGTCACCTCCTCGCCACCTGTTTTCACCCCTACGAACCTGCATTGTACGCAGTTCCAACATAGCCCCCTTCAGATGAATGGGTTTTTATTTCGCAGGTGCTACTGCCTGCTAGATGTGATGGGGTAATATTTTTGGCGCGCCCGCTAAGCAAGGCATTGCAGCATGCATACACCCCTGCCTTTGCAGCCCTAGAGGGAGCAGTAAAAATGCAACTCGACTTTGTTTTTACGACCTCGCTACAGCAAATGAAATTAAAATGTAAAAGAATTTCCTTCCCATCCGCGCTATAGCCAAAATGGGCCCGTTTCCCCCAGCCACACATTCAAGGTGGATAGGGGAATATTCCCCAGTGTGTCGTATTTTGACAGTGGGGAGATTTGGAGAGACTGATCAAGTGGGGAAAAGCAACTTCTGTACAACCAAAGTGCCCATACAATAATAAACTTTATTTTATATAGCGCCTGTAAAGGTACCTTCTCAAAGCGCTTTACAAAGAAAACACAAGAAATACACAGGATAAAACAAAGTAAAAATGGACAAATAAGTGACAGCTGGTCTAAAGAAAAAAGCTTAGATTTGAATGCATTTAGAGAAGATGACTCTGATGTTCTTTTGACGTGAATTCCAGAGTTTTGGAGCATAGCAGGAGAAAGCATTGAGGTTGATTTACTAAAACTAGAGAGTGAAAAATCTGGTGCAGCTCAGCATAGAAACCAATTAGCTTCCAGCTTTTTTTTCTTTTGTCTAAGCTTAAAGCCTTTCTCGGCAAAGTGGTTCCTTCCCGTGAATCGCTGTATGGGTACACCAATTAGCGATAGGCACGCGCGTGCCCGCTGTGCGGCAGGGAACCCGATGTGCATGGCCGGCTGGCGTGATTCCTGCCAGCCTTGCGTGATCGTGTGCACGAGAGCAGGAAGGGAAGAGACATATTGATTGTTCCTACTAAGTAGGAAAAATCATCCACTAGTCATTTTTATAGCACTGATTGCTGTATAAATGTCAATGGTCCCAAAAATGTGTCAAATGTGCCCGATGTCCACCGCAATGTCACAGGACCGCTAAAAATCGTAGATCACCATTACTAGTAAAAAAATTGCATAAATCTTTCCCATAGTTTGTAACTTTTGCGCAAACCAATCAATATATGCCTATTGTGATTTTTTTTTTTTTTTATTGATTTTTTTTAAACCAAAAATATGTAGAAGAATATGTAGAGGTGTGACATAGAAGGCTGAAATTGGAGGGGGTTGGGGGATGGTTGATTTTCAGCTTTCTGTGCTCTCACATTTTGAATGACAATTACTTATTGTCATGCAACACTGGACCTATATGAAATTTGTGTCCTTTTTTTCACACAAATGGAGCTTTCTTTTGGTGGTATTTAATCACCACTGGGTTTTTTATTTTTTGTGCTATAAAAGAAAAAATACAGAAAATTCTGTAAAAAAAAATGAATTTTTCTTTGTTTCTGTTATAAAATTTAGCAGATTAGTAATTTTTTCTTCATAAATTTTGGCCAAAATTTACACTACTACATATCTTTGGTAAAAATAAGTACAAATTGGTGGATATTATTTGGTCTTTGTGAAAGTTAGAGTCCACAAGCTATGGTGCCAATATCTGAAAATTGATCACACCTGAAGTACTGACGGCCTATTTCAATTCTTGAGACCCTAACATGCCAGAAAAGTACAAATACCCCCCAAATGACCCCTTTTTGGAAAGAAGACATTCCAAGGTATCTAGTAAGAGGCATGATGAGTTTTTTGAAGTTGTCATTTTTTCCCACAACTCTTTGCAAAATCAAGATTTTTTTTACTTTTTTTTTTTTTTTCACAAAATTGTCATATTATCAGTTTATTTCTCACACACAGCATATGCATACCACAAATTACACCCCAAAACACATTCTGCTATTACTCCCGAGTACGGCGATACCACGTGTGAGACTTTTACACAGCGTAGCCACATACAGAGGCCCAACATGCAGGGATCGCCATCTGGCATTCTGACATTTCTCTCCTACATGTAAAAATCATCATTTATTTGCTAGAAAATTACATAGAATCCCAAAACATTATATATGTTTTTTTAGCAAACACCCTGGAAAATACAATCGAGGTCGTGGCACGGTATTTGCGCAGCATTTTTTCGAATGCTTTTTTTTGGAAAAAAAACTGTTTTGTGCTAAAAAAAAAAAAAAAAAAAACACTGTAAAATTAGCCCAATTTTTGCATAATGTGAAAGATAAAGTTACGCTGAGTAAACAGATACCTAACATGTCACTCTTCAAAATTGCACACGCTCGTGGAATGGCGCCAAACATCGCTACTTAAAAATCCCCAAAGGCGACTATTTAAATTTTTTTTTTTACTGGTTACATGTTTTGAGTTAGAGGAAGTCTAGGGCTAGAATTATTGCTCTCGTCTAACGTTTGCAGCGATACCTCACATGTGTGGTTTGAACACCGTTTTCATATGTGGGCGGGACTTGCGTGTGCGTTCGCTTCTGCATGCGAGCACATGGGGACAGGGGCGCTTTAAAACATTTTTTTTTTTTTTTTTATTGTTCATTTTACTTTATTTATTTTAGTTTGACATTTTTTTTACCCCCAAAAAATTTTTTTGATCACTTTTATTCCTATTACAAGGAATGTAAACATCCCTTGTAATAGGAATATGGCATGACAGGTCCTCTTTACAGTGAGATATGGGGTCAATAAGACCCCACATCTCACCTCTAAGCTGGGAAGCCTGAAAAAAAAAAAAAAAGATTCTGGCTTTGATCGTATTGGCGAGTCGGTAGAAGCACCGGAGGGCGGCGGGAGGGGGGGGTGTCTATGGCTGGGTATTGCAGGGTATCACCGACTATGGCGTTGCAGAGTATTGCATTGCAGGGTATTGGCGAGTGTTGCAGGGTATTGGCAGGTGTTGCAGAGCATTGCAGAGTGTTGCAGGGTATTGGCGGGTGTTGCAGAGCATTGTAGGGTATTGGCGGGTGTTGCAGAGTGTTGCAGAGTGTTGGCAGGGTTAATTTTCGGTGAGCAGCGATGTGGGCACTGCAGATGCAGCCCACATCGCTGCTGACACCGATCTCTTCCCCCTCCGCTGTACCGATCGGTACAGAGAGGGGGAGGGAGGAACCGGCGTCATAACATGACGCCGGTTTGTTTACAAGTGATCACTCCGTCATTTGACGGAGCGATCACGTGGTAAACGGCCGCAATGAGCCGGGTCGTCACGGATGCTCTCGAGTGCGCACCCCAGGGGGCGCACGAGAGCGGAATTCTGGGAGGACGTCATATGACGGCCTCCCAGAGTTAAACAACCGCCCTGTAGCTGTCATTCGGCTATGGGCCGGTTGTTAAGCGGTTAAAGGTTAAATTATCAAATATCGCCCCTGGATTTTTCAGTTTAGACTGAAGCTCAAGTACTTTACTATCTATAAAAAAAAAAAAAAGCTATTAGGACTGGCCTTACATAATTGATTGGGGGTGCCAATAAGCATGACTTTAGTCTTGTCATAGTTTAATTGAAGGAAATTATGGGCCATCCACAGTTTTTATATCACAAATAATTGAAATTCTGCTGGTTGGCTGAATTAGCCAAATTTGTATTCATGTATGGCCGGCTTAACTGATCAGATTGTAAGAAGCGTGTTTCCTCCCTTGCTCGCCTCCAGGACTTTTCCAGAGCCTCTCCCATCCTATGGAACTCCCTACCCCAATCTGTCCGTTTGTCTCCTACTTTGTTTGCTTTTAGACGATCCCTAAAAACCCATCTTTTCAGAGAAGCCTTTCCTCCCCATACTTAACAACTGTACTTTTATTTTCTCCATCAGCTCACCCCCACAGCTCACCTTTTGCATCACTTTTAGATTGTTAGCTCTAACGAGCAAAGCCCTCTAATTCCTCTTGTATTGAATTGCGTTGTAACTGTACTGTCTGCCCTCATGCTGTAAAGCGCTGCGCAAGCTGTTGGCGCTATATAAATCCTGTATAACAGTAATTTTAAGACAGTCTGAAAGCATACTGGCCAACACAGAGGAGACCCGCAGAGGACAATCCCTGCTCCATTCTAATAGTATCCAAACATGGATCAGACTGAGGCATCCATCTTTGCTAACCAATGTTTTTGCTATTTCTTTTATTTTACAGCAAAATAATTACAGCGCTCGCAATAGTGCAACAATTAATAGCCAATATAAATCATCCCGTGTGAAAACAATTGATCAAAAATCATAATATTGAATTATTGCAAAACGTCCCAATAAAAGTGCTCTTGTGTTCCAATACTCTGAAAGTGCTATAGTGCTCCAAACTTTCACTTTGTGGTGTGACACGCACCCCTCCTGTGTCCCAACTCACAAGACTACTTCACTTCCGGTGCCCGAGTCCCAATGACGTCACTTGAGGTTTCGGTGGAATGCACACTGGATGCGTTTCCTGGATTCAATCCTTGCATTGTGTATATGCCTATTTTACATCAGTGTCTTGTAAGTACAATCCCTTTTTTGCGCAATAAACACTAGGTTTATAGAACTTCACTAGCTGCTTTTATTTATTTATTTATTTATTTTTTCATTTTTGCTGAATATCTCAACCTTTGATAACCACGCTGGGGGAGATCTCCATTGGCCCTCTTTGAGCTGTCATTCCCTGCTAGGTTTCAGCTTGTATGACTCTTATGGCCCGCGAAAATTAAAGAAAATTATCGATTTGACATGATCGTACGATAATCGGATTGTTGGTACACAGCTTCTGAGAGACAATCACGACAGTTCTTCCGATATTATCCAATCGGGCAAACAAAAAATATTATTATTACTAGAGGTCGACCGATATGGGGTTTTTTCTGGCCGATGCCGATTTTATTTTATTTTTTGGGTCGATATGTTAGGCCGATTTTTTTTAATTTTTTTTTATCCCCCTTCATCTCATAAAACCGACACCTTTCCCACTGGGGCATTTTTTTAGGTGCTTTTGGGCTAAAAATAGCGCCTGTAAAGTGCCTGCAAAACGGCTCCCCTGCAGTCTGTGTGAAAGAGGTGATGCGCTGACAGTATGTTAAAAAAAAAAAAAGTCCTGCAAGCAGCACGTTTGGAGTGGTGTATGCCACCCCTCCACCACTCCTGTCCATTGATATTAATGAGCACCACTGCCGAAGCGCATGCAATGCGATTTGGCAGCAGTGCTTCACGGGCACATTTAACCTCTTCTTCGGCCGCTAGCTGGATTATATGCACCCCACTAGCAGCCGAATAGCACCGCTAAAATTATGGTAAAGCGCTGCTAAAACTAGCAGAATTTTACCATCAACGCCTGCAGCTCCAGTGAGAAAGCAGCCTATAAAATAAAAACAGGTAATCAAAACTTTTGGATGGAAAAAAAAATGGGCTAACTTTACTGTTTTAGGTGTTTTCTTTTTTTTTTTGTTTTTTTTTTATCATTTAGGCTGCTTTCACACTGGGGCGGGAGCAGCGTCGGCGGTAAAGCGCCGCTATTTTTAGCGGCGCTTTACCGTCGTTTTAGCGGCGGTGTGCGGGCGCTAGCGGGGTGGTTTTGACCCCCGCTAGCGGGGGGTATTGCCGCGGTGTCCCATTGATTTCAATGGGTAGGAGCGGTATAGGAGCGGTGAATACACCGCTCCTTCACCGCTGCAAAGATGCGGCTAGCAGGACTTTTTTCACCGTCCTGCCAACGCATCGCTCCAGTGTGAAAGCCCTCCGGCTTTCACACTGGAGTTAAAGGGGCCGGTTTTTTTCAGGCGTTACACAGGCGCTATTTTTAGCGCTGTAACGCCTGAATACCGCCCCAGTGTGAAAGCAGCCTTAGTGTGTTCTTTTCCCCCCGAAAAAAAAAAATTGCATTTGAAAGACCTCTGCGCAAATGCCGTGTGACATGAAATATTGCAATAACCGCTATTTTATTCCCTAGGGTCTCTGCTAAAAAAAATATATATAATTTTTTGGTGGTCTAAGTGATTTTATGGCAGAAAATACAGGACTTTTACTTGTAAGCAACAAGTGTCAGAAAAGATTTAGTCTTTAAATGGTTTAACTGAGAACTCAACACACAGAGTTGTCTTCATTCATTCAAGTGTAAACATTGTATCTTTTTGCACTTTTCTTTGCAGTCTGCCCAGAGAGGAAACAAGTGCTTCAATGAAGACTCAGGCAACTTGCATTGACTTCTATTACAGAAGTCATTTCCAAGTCGCGCTGTAGTTCTAAATATGCCTTTTTATCAACTCAATCGGCTGATGACGATTAATTAAAAAAGGCAAATATCGGCCGGCCGATATATTGGTCGACCTCTAATTATTACCCTGTTTCCCCGAAAATAAGACCTATCGAGAGTGTCGGTGAGGGCTGCAAAATAAGCCCTACCCTGAAAAGAAGACCTACAAGGACTTTAACTAGGGCTTATTTTGGGGTAGGGCTTATATTGCAGCCATCACCGACAATCAGGCTAGGTCTTATTTTGGGGGAAACGGGGTATACAGGATTTATATAGAGCCAACAGTTTACGCAGCGCTTTACACCACGAGGGCAGACAGTACACTTACAATACAAATCAATACAGGAGGGATCAGAGGGCCCTGCTCTCTAGAGCTTACAGTCTAGAAGTATGTATGATACCAGATCGTACGATTTTAGTTTAATTAGTACAGTTGTCGTCAGAAGATACAAGAAAAATGCACTACAACACATGACATCACTTACATTTTTTTTTTTATTCTGTCGTATTCAAATTTTTTGTAACTTTAGTAACCTCTCCATTTTTGATATACAACTAGAATGCAAACAAAACGGGATGATCTGTCATCTGATTTTCGGATCGTGTACGGGCCTTTAGAGTAAAAGGTTAGGGGTCCATTATATTTGGTGAGTGTGGACACAGGAGGGGTGAGTGTTTGGAGCACTACAACACTTTCCGAGGCTTGAAGCACTTTTATTGGGACGTTTTGCAATATTCATTATGATTTTCGATCAATTGTTTTCACATTGGATAATTTACTGAAATGAATTGTACTATAATGTACTATAATGTACTGTACTTTAATAGCACTGTAATTATTTTGTATGATTTCGTTTTCATAATGTATTTGTTTCACGTATCTACTTTCAGCGTATTTATAATTGTTCACTATATATTTTTTGCCAGTCCACCCAGAATGATCATCTCAGCCTTGGATGGATGTTGGCAAGCTGAATTATTTAATGGCTGGACGGGATCCCAGCCCTGCCCACTTCCTACAAACGGGTGTGGCTTTCCTTGCTGGAATGTTCATGTAATAAGAGGGGAGAGTCAGGAAAATAAAACGTGGCTGTAAATGCACATTTCATCACTACAGATCTTCAAAGCTGGGGACTGTCCCAGGCATTAGGATATGAGAGAAATGCATACTAAGCAACCTGTGGCTCTCCACCTGTCATTAAACTTCAACCTGCTAGCAGTGCAGCTGGGACTTGTAGTCTCATTATCTCAGGTCAGCTACAGGCTGCCTGCCCTCGGTGAGTTCTCTCGCGGTACCGTACTCATCATCTCTATCACCAGCAGCGTTTCTGAGCGCAGAATAACAGCCTGCAGATCCAACAGCAATAATTAGCGGCCATCTCGTATTTCTCCATAATTCTCCGCCACCACGTGTCTGCACTGGGCTGGGCGTTGGCTGCTCACAGACTACACCTCCCATCAGCACTTCATTCTAGGCTCCGCCACACCCCCCCCCCCCCCCGCCATTTTGACTTACTCCGTGTCCGCCCCGCAGCTCGCAGTAGCCAATCAGCGCTTTCCCTGCGAACAGTTAGCCGACGATAGGGTTGATCAGGTGACATCCTCTATGCCAATCAGAGTTGTAAAAAGAGAGACTGCGGTATGAAATTTGTAGCGGTAGGGCCGTTTGAGGGTCTTTGGAGTGTACAACGTGAGCTGATGTAAAATATCAGAAAATCAATAATAAAAAAAAGTTATATATCTGTATAAAAATCTACAGAAAAGGTTATATATGTGTACATATATAATATACACATAACAAATATACACATTCACCCCCCACACTTGAGTGTTCACGCTGATCACTTCATGTGTGTGCTGACTATGAGCGTGAACGAGACCACTGGGGAGGAAGGGCTCAGTCACCATGAGCATGTCATTATTTGTCTCTATAGGTTTTCTGCTGTGCTGTATTAAACTGGAAAACTACGCCATCTTTAGGGTGTGTTACTCTACATGGAGTCATTCACACAGAGCACGAGAACACGAGTTATGTGAATGAGTGCAGAGAGTTTCATATTTATATTTATGTCACATAGTATTCATGTATTGGAGACTGCAGCTCAGGGGTAAGGATGGGCTCAGGTGTGTTCGCAACTCCACATGCCCACACCCGCCAGGAAGCTGACACTGCACAGCACTAATCATAGGCAGTGAGACATTTCCCAATCCGTGGCTACACAGATCAGGAAATGTCTCGGTATGTCTCATTAGCGCTGCACAGTGTCAACTTCCTGACGGGCACGTGGAGTTGCAAACACACCAGAGCCTAGCCTTACTTAAGGGCTGCAAATGGCCCTTTGGCACTTTTTGTGCAGCCCTCATGTAATGAGACTCCAGTCAATGACTGTCTCCTGAAGCATGTCCACAGTCTTCGAAAATGGCAATAGTACATTTATAGTCTCTTATAGTGTCTAGCAGCATGTCCACAGTCTCTGACCATCTCTTGTATCATGTCCGCAGTCTCTGACCATCTCTTGTATCATGTCCGCAGTCTCTGACCATCTCTTGTATCATGTCCGCAGTCTCTGACCATCTCTTGAATCATGTCCGCCCTAGGCCTGACTGAAATTACACACACCCTAATTTAAATATGACCCACCCCTTCCTGTCAAGGCCACTCCCCTTCCTGTTTAAGGCCCGTCCTGTCATCTTCATGGGATGAGGACAGAGGGATGCCGTGGGATGGGGACAGAGGGACGCCATGGGATGAGGACAGAGGGACGCCATGGGATGAGGACAGAGGGACGCCATGGGATGAGGACAGAGGGACACCATGGGAAGAGGCGAGAAGGACGTGGCATCTTTTGATTTGGGGGAGTAGGGGTAAGGGGATATGTGCTGGGGAGTGCTTTGGTAGGGGAGAGGACATGTGCTAGTGGGGGAGTCAAGATCCCCCTCTCCCCTCCCAAAGTAACGCCCCAGCACATATCCTCTACCTCACTCCATGTGTGCATCTGTGTTACCAACACTCCCCTTCCCGGTTACCGTGTCCCCCTCCACTGTAAACAATGCACAGACCTCAGAACAGCAGAGGGGCTCTTGCAGTGCAGTTATGTCCCTCCTCCATGGCTCCTCCACCTCCTGGCTGTGTACATGAGAACTTTAGAGCTGAGGAGAAGGATCCTCAGGGATCTGTGTGCGTCTGTCAGTAGGGAGAGTGGTGTCGGCTGCCACAGAAAAGCAATCGGATCGCTGCGTGTGGGACCTCAGGCGGCAGATGTCCCGGGTGCCTATGCTAGCGCACCCCTGTCAGGTCAGTTACCGGAGCTCAGTGCCGGAACTTGTGGCACTGGACTCCGGGATTCAGCTGTAACCCCCCTGATGGGGGCCTTGTGTGTGGGAGGAGGGTTAGGGGGCTTTTTTCGTGCGAGGGGCTGCTTTTTTGCCACCCCCCCTGCAAAGTGTCATCCTAGGCCTGGGCCTTGTCAGCCTATGCAAGACACAGCGCTGTCTGACAGTCTCTTGCACCATGTCTGCAGTCTCTGACCATCTCTTGTATCATGTCTGCAGTCTCTGACCATCTCTTGTATCATTTCCACAGTCTCTGACCATCTCTTGTATCATGTCTGCAGTCTCTGATAGTCTCTTGTATCTTGACCGCAGTCTCTGACCATCTTGTGTATCATGTCTGCTGTCTCCGACCATCTCTTGTATCATGTCCGCAGTCTCTAACCATCCCTTGTATCATGTACGCAGTCTCTAACCATCTCTTGTATCATGGTCGCAGTCTCTAACCATCTCTTTTATCATGTCCGCAGTCTCTAACTATCTCTTGTATCATGTCCGCAGTCTCTAACCATCTCTTGTATCATGTCCGCAGTCTCTGACCATCTCTTGTGTCATGTCTACGGTCTCTGACCATGTCTTGTATCTTGTCTGCCATTTCTGACCAACTCTTGTATCTTGTCTGCAGTCTTTGACCATCTCTTGTATCATGTATTATGTCTGTGGTCTCTGACCATCTCTTGTATAATTTCTGTGGTCTCCGAATCTCTTGTATCTTTTCTGTGGTCTCTGACCATCTCTTGTATCATGTCTAGGGCTGAAACGATTAATCGATATTATCGATAATAATCGATAATGAAAATCGTTGTCAACGATTTTCATTATCGATTAGTTGGTCCGCACCATGTGATCCGCAGAGCGGGCCGCGGCCTTAGGAAAGACCGCGGCTTTGGCCTAGCTTCGGAGCTAGCGGCCATCTTGGTACACCCGGCGGCGGCGAGCTGCGCGCTGACGTCACCCCCAGCGCGGCATTCAGCCTGTGTCAGCCCAAGTGAATGAATTCTGGAGGAGTCACGGAGTTCTTCTGTCCCCGCACATCCCCCGTCCTCTTCTTCTGTCCCCGCACATCCCCCGTGGCGGGACTACCGCTCGGTTCTCCCTGCTGTCGGTCAGTGTTATTGTATGGTGCAGGATGAGTTCCTCAGTCCTCACATTGCTGGGGTCTGTGTATGGGGGGAGGGGGATTACTCTAACATTAACCCTTTCCATACAGCCTGCCTTGTCAAGTAGCAGATTGAATGAAGTTCAGCCCTCAGAGACTTCACATCTTCCCTCCAACTTTCCTAAAAAGTCCTGACTTCTTCTGTCCCCATGCGGTCTCCTTCTTCTGTCCCTGCACATCCCCGTCCTCTTCTTCTGTCCCCCGCACATCCCCGTCCTCTTCTTCTGTCCCCGCACATCCCTGTCCTCTTCTTCTGTCCCCGCACATCCCCCGTCCTCTTCTTCTGTCCCCGCACATTCCCCGTCCTCTTCCTCTGTCCCCGCACATCCCCCGTCCTCTTCCTCTGTCCCCGCACATCCCCCGTCCTCTTCCTCTGTCCCCGCACATCCCCCGTCCTCTTCCTCTGTCCCCGCACATCCCCCGTCCTCTTCCTCTGTCCCCGCACATCCCCCGTCCTCTTCCTCTGTCCCCGCACATCCCCCGTCCTCTTCTTCTGTCCCCGCACATCCCCCGTCCTCTTCTTCTGTCCCCGCACATCCCCGCTTTCCAGCGCTGCCGTGATTGGAGGTTGTGCTCTGCACATGCGTGCATCCATCTCCCGGCTTCGGGGTGCCCTTCGCTCCACACCACCCCGGCACACCGAGGAGGAGCCGCTGTCACCATAAAGGGGTGAGAAAACCCGAGACACCGGAGGGGGGAGGGGAGCACTGAGAGGAGGTGGGGCAGTGACACCATGTGAGAGGGGAGGAATGTGTCATCTATACTGGGGGGGACACGTGTGTGTGTGTGTGTGTGAGTGTGTGTGTGCGCGCGCGCGCGCATATATATATTTCTCCCCCCCCTTTTTTTTATCAGATTAATCGAAAAAATAATCGGCCGATTAATCGATTATGAAAATAATCGTTAGTTCCAGCCCTAATCATGTCCATGGTCTCTGACCATCTCTTGTATAAATTTCTGTGGTCTCTGGCCATCTCTTGTATCATGTCCGTGGTCTCTGGCCATCTCTTGTATCATGTCCGTGGTCTCTGGCAATCTCTTGTATCATGTCTGCAGTCTCTGACCATCTTTTGTATCATGTCCATAGTCTGTGGCGTTTGACTATTTCTTGCACCAAATCCGCAGTCTCTGAACATCTCTTTATCATGTCAGAAGTCTGACCATCTCCTGTATTATATCCACAGTCTCTTACCATCCTCATATCCTATCTGCAGTCACTGACCATCTCCTGTATCATGCCATTAGTCTTTGACTATAGCCTGTTGTTTATCTTCTGTCTCTGACACTGAACATTCACTGCATTTTATGTGTGCCCCTTTGGTGATGTCCAGGGCCGCACTTCAGGTCCACATTATCAAGAACGTTAACCACCGCTTCTCTAGTGTTAGGCACACTGCCATGTTTCAAAGACTGTGGTGTTAGGTATATTTCCATGTTATAGAGACGGCAGTGTTAACCACACTGCTGTGTCACATAGTTTGTGGTGTTAGATACACTGCTATGTAACAAAGACTGTGATGTTAGAAACTCTACCATGCAGGTACACAGCTTTGACGAACTGCACCGTCCTTATGGTTTATTAAAATAGCATAAGCTGGAAGCTGAGCCCCATGGATATCCACGTGACCCTAGCCTCCTGCCTAGCCTGTTTTGTGGATGATTTGGCTCTGGATTGACTTGCACATGCTCAATAATTTTACAGATTGAAATTTATTTTAAAGTTGGAAAAAGAAATTGTAAATAGAAAAGAAGTTAATTGCAAACAGGGAGCCCATCAAGTAGAATTTTATTTTGAGTTTGGTAAGCATTTCTTCTCTGACTTTATGATAGTTGCCAGAAGTTCAGTTTTGAAAAATGTTATTGATTACTGGGTAATTTTCTATGATGCTACATAGTCATTATGGGTTGGAAGCACTTGTCATTGCACAGATAGATCTAGAGTGGTGGATTTTGTTTCTGAGTGGAAAGAGATCCTTCAAGAGAAAAGTTTGTATTGGGATTGCACAGGGCCGTTATGCTTGATTGAGACAGGAGATGATGTGTCATTTTTGGGGAGATTTCTAACTGTGTGTGACCAGCCAATAGGTGATCACCAATGTGGATATTTTTATGTAGGTTATGGTACTAGAAGTGCGACAAGGACCTGCTTTTTCCTCTGGCAGCCCAGAACCACCCCTGTAGACCTGAGAAACACACAGTATGGGGCACATGTTGGGATAATGTGTGTTTTAACGAGAATAATCACTATATTGTATTGACCACCGAATGTTTTTATATTTTTATTAATGTAACTGTAAGAGCCGGTTCACACAGCGATGCGATGCGAGGCGACACGGCTCGCCTCGCCTCGCTCCCGCAAGTCGCCCCCGTTCAGTACTATGGAACCGTTCTGAGAGGAGCGACTCAAGTCGCTCCGACTCAGAAAAAAGGTTCCTGTACTACTTCTGGGCGACTTCGGGGGCGACTTGCATTGACTTCTATACAGAAGTCCTCTGCAAGTCGCCGCTGAGATCCCCGCAGGTCGCGGCGAGGCAAGTCGGAGACGCCTCGCCGCGCCTCGCTGTGTGAACCGGCCCTTAATGAATTTTAACTTTGAACTAAATAAATATTTGTTATACAATTTTATAATAAGTCTAATAATGTCTGTTATGATTCAGTTAACGCCTGCACCGTCAAAATCCCTTTCTCCCTTCCTAGTTTTCAATTTTCAGGGATGTGGTGCCTTCCTTACTGTGTGTGTGCTATGTTGAACCATTAATTTGTTCCATGGGGCACATGTGGTTTCCAATCTAGTGCCTGATTTTAGAGCAGCCAATCACCAGGCCCAAGCAATATCATGTCTAGTAGCCCTATGGAAATACTGACTTCAGGAAGTCTGTATTTCCATAGGAAATTAGGAGGGCTGCAGTGGACGATTGGGGTGGCAGAGAGGTGTAGTGAAAGCAGGAACTCTCATGTGGGCAGAAAGGTACAGAGACATACAGTATGCTGCCCATGCCCAAGACATACCACATACTCAGAGGACCCACTAGTTGTTATATCTATTTATTACTTGTTTATCATAGTGATATGCAGATACTTTTTAATATAAATGATTTGGTTTTATATACTTACACTAGCAGAAGTGTGTATGTTGGTACACAGGCCAATGCAGCAAAAACTTTCTTTTAAGTATAAATAAAAAAAAAAAAAAAAAAATTGAAAGCAACCTTGTTGCTTTAATAAAATTCTGTAAATTAGAACTGCTAGTAAAGAAAAGACTGGGCACTTGGCACGGCACCAGGAAGATCATGGCCATCACTGAAGTCAATTCCACTAAGGCTGTGAAGGTATCACATATGCATACTTACATTGGGCCAATCTATCATCTCTGGAGGTCAGCTTTAAGTCTTTTCCTTATAGGCAGCCATTATTTTTTTATAATAGTGGCAGAGAGATTAGTGTAGTGTTTGGATGTTGACTTTGGCTCCATTCACACTTGATCATGGACTCGCGCGATTTCAAATCTCTACAAATTGTGGGACACGTTTGCAATGTAATTTCTTCTTAATGGCACCCAGATCGCGCCACAGTTTTCCATCGATTGTCGTGCGAGAAATTGTGCTGCAATTGTAACGCTGTTCAACCAAAAAAAAAAAATACGCTTATTTTGTTTTGTATGTAGGTAGATGGGGGGAAAAGGTAATGGATGAAGTAAAACAAGTAGAACCTGCTCACAACCCTTACAGCACATTGGCTGATTCTGTGCAGCTCTGACCCAATCTGTACTCAGAAATTCATTAGGGCAATTTCTAAAGTATGCATACTGGATGTTTAGCCCCAGTGCGTGAGATCCTTGCATTTTGGTGTGGGATGAAGCTGCCACTTCTGGCAGCTTGTAAAACAATGATAGGGTGAAACCTGCTTCGACTGGTTGGGGCACTGAATGAATTTTTGTTTAGGGCAGTATGCGTCCATGAATGAACTCTCAGAACCCAGATAACTTGTGTCCCAGATATTCATCCCTGTGTTTTACAGGCTGGGCTGGATAGTGCACTTGTCTCTTCAGCCTGCACTAACATGCCAAGCTCTTGTGCATTGGGGTTAAGTGCCCAATATGAATGAGGCCTTATGCTTGGTACAGACAGGAAGTATTTTTTTCATTCAACCCAGCATACTGATTGAAAAAAAGAAACTGATGAGCTAGCTGTACTATGTGATGTTAGTACAGCAATCTCCCCACTGACCTATTGTGTTCTGACAGGTAGACTGCTTCCCCCCCCCCCCCCCAACCCCACCAGAACACACCAGTTAGCGCTGGCAGCCAATGTCTGCTGGTTTTCCAGCATCCCAAATCGACAGAAGGCAGACATTAGGCTGTTCTGTTGAATCAGCCGATACTGGCCGATATCCTGTCAGTGTGTACCAGCCTTAAGACTGGAGCAGCTGTGCATGGCACCCAATCAGCTTTCACTTTCAAAGTTTAAAGCAGAACTAGACCTCCAATTCAACTGTTTTTCAAAACAGTTAGACCCCTTTCACACTAAGCCTGTTTTCAGGTGTTTTAGCGCTAAAAATAGCGAATGTAAAGAGCCTGAAAACTGCCTCTCATGCCACCCCAGTGTGAAAGTCCAGAGTGCTTTCACAATGGAGTGGTGCGCTTGCGGGATGGGAAAAAAAGTCCTACAAGCAGCACCTTTGGGGCGGTGTAGGAGCGCTCTATACAGCGATCCTACACCGCCCCTGCCCATTGGAATAAATGGGCAGCGCTTTGGAAGTGCCACAACATGGGCGCTTTTAACCCCTTCTTGGGGGTTTATAGCGGCTGAAGAGTGCAGCTTAAACAGCGGTAAAGCGCCACTTTACCGCTAACGGACCCGCCGCCCCATTGTAAAAGTAGCCTTACAGTCAAGACAAGACGTGAATGATAACTGCCACATTTGCCTGGACTCTCAACCAAATTGTCAAACCATCAAATGGCTGGCGTTATAACTGATCAAATGTGCAGCACCATGGCAACTGCAGATCAAACAAAGGCCAAGATGGCAGCTTTCTTGGCTGTAAAGAATAGTAGGGTTTAGTTCTGCTTTACAAAGCCTTGAAAAAGTATTCACACCCCTTGCAATTTTCCACATTTTGTCATGTTACAACCAAAAATGTAAATGTATCTTATTTTTATGTGATAGACCAACATGAAGTGGAAGGAAAATGATAAATGATTTTCAAAATTATTTACAAATAAATATCCGAGAAGTGTGGTGTGCATTTGTATTCAGCCCCCTCAGTCAATACTTTGTAGAACCACCTTTCACTGCAATTACAGCTGTAATGCCATGTACACACGATCGTTTTTTTCCGAAGGAGTTCCACTGAAACGGTCTTGTGTACACACGATCATGCCAAAGTCTGATCGTCAAGAACGCGGTGATGTACAACACGTACGACGGGACTAGAAAAAGGAAGTTCAATAGCCAGTAGCCAATAGCCCCTGTCTCCTACTTGCTTCAGAGCATGCACCGTTTTTGGTCCATTGGAACAGCATACAGGCAAGGGATTTTCCCGATAGGAATTGGTTCCGTCAGAAATATTTAAAACATGTTCTATTTCTAGGTCCATCAGAATTTTTGAAAAAAAAAGTCCGATGAGGCATACACACGATCGTAATATACAATGAAAAGATTCCGTCTGACTTTTTCTGTTTGACATTCCGCTCGTGTGTATGCGGCATAAGTCTTTTGGGGTATGTCTCTGCCAGCTTTGCACATCTAGAGAGTGACATTTTTGCCCATTCTTCTTTGCAAAATAGCTCAAGCTCTGTCAGATTGGATAGAGAAGCATCTCTAAACAGCAATTTTCAAGTCTTGCCACAGATTCTCAATTGGATTTATGATGCTATGATGCTACCACGTTTCACGGTGAGGATGGTGTATTCAGGGTGATTTGCAGTGATTTCCACCACACATAGCGTTTTGCTTTTAGGCCAATTTTGGTCTCATCTGACCAGAGCGCCTTCTTCCATAAGTTTGCTGTGTCCCCCACATGGCACAGGACATCTTATGGCTTTCTTTAAACAATGGCTTTCTTCTTGCCACTCTTCCATAAAGGCCAGATTTGTGGAGTGAACGACTAATAGTTGTCCTGTGGACAGATTTTCCCATCTGACCTGTGGATCTCTGAAGCTCCTCCAGAGTTACTATGGGGCTTTTGGTTTTTGGTTGCTTCTCTGATTAATGCTCTCCTTTCCCAGCCTGTCAGTTTAGGTGGACAGCCATGTCTTTGTAAGTTTGCAGTTGGTCCATACTTTTTCTATTTTTGGAAGGTGGATTGAACAGTGCTCTGTGAGATGTTCAAAGCTTGGGATATTTTTTTATTAGCTAACCCTGCTTTAAACTTCTCCACCATTTTATCCCTGACCTGTCTGGTGTGTTGCTTGGATTTCATGATGCTGTTTGTTCACTAAGGTTCTCTAATGCCGCGTACACATGATCAAACTATCCGGCTGAGCGCCCCCCGAGCCGTACCAGGCCGCGTGCTCTCAACATGGAGGGGTGCTTTGGGGAAGGGGGCCCTGCGTTGATGAGGACAAGGGCCCTTTCCCAACAACCCTGGGCGTTGGTTGTCGGGGTCTGCGGGCGGGGGGGCTTATCGGAATCCGGGAGCCCCCTTTAATAAGGGGGCCCCCAGATCCCGCCCTCCACTCATTCACCTGTGAAAAAAAGTCTAAAAATAAAACACAACACACGTTTTTAAAATGATTTATTGCACAGCTCCGGTGGTCTTCTTCCGTCTTGGGGGGGGTCTTCTCGCCAGACTCCTCTGCTATCTTCTGCTCTTTTACTAGCTCTTTCACTAGTGGAGGAGAACAGATTTCTTCTTCGTCGCTGCCGCTGTCCGGTGGTCTTCTTAAGACTTCGGGGGTCTTGCCCCCCTCTTCGGTTCTTCTTGCCGGGCCTCCGCTCCTTCTTCCAGGTGGCCCAGTCTTCTGTCGCTGCCTTCTGTACTTCTCTTCTTCTTTCTTGAGATGTTGACTCGACGCTGTCTCTGGCCGTAATGACAGGGACGTGTTGCGCGGCGAGTTATATAAGGACAATGGGCGGGGTTACCGGGTGATGTCCCCACCCATTATGATGTCACAGTCCCAGCATCCTCGCGCAACATGTCCCTGTCATTACGGGCAGAGACAGCGTCGAGTCAACATCTCAAGGAAGAAGAAGTGAATGACAGAAGAACAGAAGGCGACGACAGAAGACCGGGCCACCGCTAGTAAAATAGCTGGAAGAAGGATCAGAGGCCAGGCAAGAAGAACCGAAGAGGGGGACAAGACCCCCGAAGTCGGAAGAAAACCCCGGATGGCAGCGGCGATAAAGAAGAGAGCCGGGCTCCTCCGCTAAGGAAAGAGCTAGTAAAAGAGCAGAAGATAATGGAGGAGTCTGGCGAGAAGACCCCCCAAGATGGAAGAAGACCACCGGAGCTGTGCAATAAATCATTTTAAAAACGTGTTTTATTTTTACTTTTTTTTTCACAGGTGAATGGGTAGGGGTACATGGTACCCAAATACTCATTCACATAGGGTGGGTGGCCGGGATCTGGGGGCCCCCTTATTAAAGGGGGCTCCTGGATTCCGTTAGAAACTCCGCTGAAACTGTCCGCTGAAGCCCACACACGAGCGGACTGTCCGCTGAAACACTGTTCAGCGGACAAAGTTGGGCGAACAGTCCGCCCGTGTGTACGCGGCCTCAGACGCGAGTAGAGGAGAGCAGATCGGCTGCTCCTCTGACAGGGGGGGTCTGTGCTGATCGATTATCAGCACAGCCCCCCGAGGATGCCCACACTGGACCACCAGGGAAAAGGTAATCTTCCCTAGACCACCAGGGATGCCAGTCAGCACAATGGATGCCAATCAGTGCCCATAATGGATGCCAATCAGTGCCCACAATGGGCAACACTGATTGGCATGCATTATTTGCCACTGATTGGCATCCATTAGTACAGTATAACACCAATGCTGCCTATGAGTGCCCACCTGTGCCGCCTATGAGTGCCCACCTGTGCCGCCTATGAGTGCCCACCTGTGCCGCCTATCCATGCCCATCTGTGCCGCCTATCCATGCCCATCTGTGCCGCCTATCCATGCCAATCTGTGCCGCCTATCCATGCCAATCTGTGCCGCCCATCCATGCCAATCCGTGCCAGCTATTAGTGCCAATTTGTGCCACCTATCAGTGTCCATCCGTGTCGCCCATCCGTGTTGCCCATCAGTGCCGCCTATCAGTGCCACCTATCAGTGCCACATATCAGTGTCCATCAATGCCACCTCATTGGTGCCACTTCATTGGTGCCACATCATTGGTGCCCATCAGTGCCACCTTATCAGTGCCCATCAGTGTAGCCCCATCAGTGCCCATCAGTGAAGAAGAAAACGTACTTATTTACAAAGTTTTGAAACTGAAACAAAAAAAACTTTTTTTTTTTTCAAAATTTTCGGTATTTTTTTATTTGTAGCGCAAAAAATAAAAACCGTAGAGGTGATCAAATACCACCAAAAGAAAGCTCTATTTGTGGGAAAAAAATGATAAAAATGTCATTTGGGTACAGTGTAGCATGACCGCGCAATTGTCATTCAAAGTGCGACAGCGCTGAAAGCTCAAAATTGGTCTGGGCAGGAAGGTGTTTAAGTGCCTGGTATTGAAGTGGTTAAAAACAAGACAGGAAGTGGCAGATGGGTGTGGAGGAGTGTAGAGGGCATGGTGGATGGTGTTTGTTTTTGGGTTGCAGCAACAGAAGTGGACAGCAGTGTCCTGCCTGGAAGCCTCCTGGCAGGGGAAGCTACCTGCCATAAAAAATCAAGTACTGTTTGATTGAGACAGCTATTCTGGACTTTGTGAGACTAAAAACCTTTTTCTTTTGTTTTTGGCTGCTGTAAAGCTGTTTAAGTTTAACCACTTAAGGACCGCCGCATGCCAATGTACGTCATCACAATGGCATGTACAGGCACAAGCACGTACATGTACGTGCTTGCCTTCCAGCAGGTTGGGGGTCCGATCGGACCCCCTCCCGCTGGATGCGGCGGTCCGTTTCGCTGCAGGAGCGATCCGGGATGAGGGGATCGCCGTTGGTTTCTGGCCACCCCCTCTCGATCGCTCCTGGCGAATGAGAAGCTTCCTCCCACTGTGTATAGTAAACACAGGCAGGGAGGAAGTGATGTCATTCTCCTCGGGGCGGTCTTTTTGACCGGACTACGAGGAGAGGACACAGTAAGTGTGCACCAACACTACACTAACACATAGGCACACACAGGCATACAACCCCCCACCCCCCCCGATCGCCCCCCGATCCCCTTCCCCCCCCAGTCACAGTGTCACTGATTGCAGTGATCATTTATTTACTGATCACTGCATTCAGTGTCAGTTGTGACAGTAAAAACTTACAGGGCAGTTAGTGTTAGGTCCAGGGTAGCCCCCTACCACCCCTCAATAAAGGTTTAACCCCCTGATTGCCCCTAGAGTTAACCCTTTCACCCCCTTTTGCCAGTGTCACTAAGCGATCATTTTTCTGATCGCTGCATTAGTGTCGCTAGGTAGCTAGTTATTTTTTTAGGTTCACCGCCAGGTTTTTATAGCGCTAGGTACCCTGATATACTACCCAATAATGGTTTTAACCCCCTGATTGCCCCTAGTTAACCCTTTCACCCCCTTTTGCCAGTGTCACTAAGCGATCATTTTTTCTGATCACTGCATTAGTGTCACTAGTGTCGCTAGGTAGCTAGTTATTTTTTTAGGTTCACCGCCAGGTTTTTATAGCGCTAGGTACCCCCATATACTACTCAATAATGTTTTAACCCCCTGATTGCCCCTAGTTAACCCTTTCACCAGCGATCACAGTATAAGTGTCACTGGTGACGCTGGTTAGCCAGTTAGTTGTTTAGGTTCCCCGTCAGGTTTTTATATAGCGCCAGGGACCCCCATATACTACCTAATAAAAATTTGAACCCCCTGATTGCCCCTAGTTAACCCTTTCACCAGTGATCACCGTATAAGTGTTACGGGTGACTCTGGTTAGTTTGCTTTTTATAGCATCAGGGCACCCACCATTTATTACCCAATAAAGGTTTAACCCCCTGATCACCCGGCGGGTGATATCAATTAGGTTTTAGGGTCAGGGTCTGCGTCGCCCCAGGCAGCGCTAGGTTAGTGCCAGTACCGCTAACACCCATGCGCAAAGCATAAACCTCCCGTAGTGGTATAGAATCTGAACAGATCAATATCTGACTGATCAGATCTATACTAGCGTCCCCAGCAGTTTAGGGTTTCAAAAAAACGCATTGTTAGCAGGATCAGCCCAGATACCTGCTAGCACTTGCGTTTTGTCCCTCCGCCCAGCCCACCCAAGTGCAGTATCGATCGATCGCTGTCACTTACAAAACACTAAACACATAGCTGCAGTGATCGCAGAGTCAGGCCTGATCCCTGAGATCGCTAACAGTTTTTTTTGGTAGCGTTTTATATTTAAATCCGGAAGGCAGTGCTTGGTTTTCAGGGTCCCGTAAATTCCAGAAAATGTACTCTAGTTTGTAGACGCTATAACTTTTGCACAAACCAATAAATATACACTTATTGACATTTTTTTTACTAAACACATGTGGCTGAATAAATTTTGCCCAAAATGTATGACTAAAATTGAGTTTATTCGATTTTTCTTATAACAAAAAGTAGAAAATATATTTTTTTTTCTCAAAATTTTCGGTCTTTTTCCATTTATATCGCAAAAAATAAAAATCGCAGAGGCAATCAAATACCATCAAAAGAAAGCTCTATTTGTGGGAAGAAAAGGACGCAAATTTTGTTTGGGTACAACATTGCATGACCGCGCAATTACCAGTTAAAGCAGTGCAGTGCGAAATTGTAAAAAGACCTCTGGTCCTTAGGCTGAAAATTGGTCCGGGGCTGAAGTGGTTAATAAACCCCTTGTTGTGTGAAAAGCCTGTGTCCTGCGATCTAGCTGGTCCCCCCAAACATTACAAGTGGTGCTCGAATGCGGGCAGGACAAAGTAACTGGCGTTTTTCTTGCTTTTTTTTTTTTGCATTGGATTTAAACTGACATTTACAGTGAATTTATGTCCTGGGTTAAAGCTGCACAACTGTTGAAAGCTGAAACAATGGAGGAGCTAATTAAACAGCTGTCCTTGGCTAATATGCAAGTGCAGACTCGCCATGAGGAAGCTAATCAGCACTTAGCAACCCAGCTGGAGGTACAGAAAAAAGCACCACAATGAGGCGCTGGCTCTGCAGCAAGAAAATACTCGCCTGTTGGTGGCCCAGTTAGCAGCCCAGCAAGCGACCCAACAAGGGGTTATGCAGGCTCAGATGGCTGCCTTAAAAGAAGCAGTGAACAAGTGGCCGTTGCCCCTGGCAACCAGGTGACCATAAGGGCAAGCCATTTTCTGAAGAAATTGTCCCTGAGTGATGATGTAGAGGCGTTTCTGGCTACATTTGAGAGGACGGCAGAGAGAGAAGGGTGGCCCCAGGACCAGCGGGCTGGCTTAATTGCTCCTTTCCTCACCGGAGATCCTCAAAAATCCTATTTTGACCTACCACCAGAAGACGCTAAAGATTATCAAAAACTAAAGGCAGAAATACTGGCTCGGTTGGGGGTGACTACGGCTGTTCAGGCCCAACGAGTGCACCAATGGAAGTATCGTCCAGATCGGCCACCACGGTCTCAAATGCATGACCTGGTGCAACTAGTAAAAAAAATGGCTGCAGCCCGAAGTGTTGTCTGGCCCCCAAATTGTGGAGCGAGTCGTGCTGGACCGATACTTAAGGTCACTGCCAGACGACCTTCAACGGTGGGTCAGCCGTGGAGACCCCAAAACGGTGAACCTCCTTGTCGAGATGGTGGAACGATATACAGTGGTGGAGGATCTGCTTGGCCCTACCAAGTGTCAAGGGCCCAGTCTGCCACGGCCTTTCCGATCAACTGCCGCCCTTCGAAAGGATGTCCCCAGGAGCCCTGGAACCAACACCCCGGAAGGCCAAGAGTCACACCCGTTACCCCCTCAGCGATCTGTTCCTGTTCGGAGAGGAGGGGATGTACAATGTTGGCGATGTCATGCCTGGGGCCATACCCGGGCCCACTGCCCATTGCAGGAAGAGCCCATGGAATGCGGGGTTCTTCGAAGGGGGTCTTTTTATGCCCATAAAGCCTGTACAACACATCTTGACCTTGGAGAGGGGAAATTTGAGTGTGAAGTCCAAGTGAACCACCAACCTGCACAGGCTTTGCTGGACTCTGGAAGCATGGTAACCCTGGTTCACCCTAGAGTAATTGGGAAGATCGGTCCGGTAAGCAAAATTTTACGGGTTGTGTGCATTCATGGGGACGCTAGAGAGTACCCTCTCATCTTGGTGTCCATCTCCACAGCATGTGGCACTGGTACTCAAGAGGTAGGGGTGGTAAAGAACTTGGTACATGACGTTATCATAGGACGAGACTGTCTGTTATTTGCAAAACTGTGGGGACAAGGAGAACTATCTGAAAGGTCCAGAGACTGGGAAGAAACTAGTCCCTCTGTTCCTGTTGTTGAGGGTAATAACCCTGAGATGCCACATGTTCGTAATATGGACCCAGTTGATAAAAATGCCAAGGATTTGGTTAATGGTGATGAAAGTAGTGCTGATACTGTTAAGGATGTCAAAATGTGGGGTTCACAGACCTACCTGAACACTGATAAAAAAAAACAACACAAGATACTAGCGCTTTAAAAGATACTGGTGTGTCCTTTTCAGTTCAGTCTGTATTGTTCATTAAAATAAATTCAAAACTGTTTTTATCAAAGCAAGATGTTTTTTTTTTAAAAGTTATCTGAGAAAACAGTACTTGGAATTTGCTGAAAATCCAGAAAGGTTGCTTGCTGTCCTTAGAGGATAAGGGATGTATGTGCACAATCACCTGCGGCAGCTGCTTCTTTAGAGTGAAGTCATCTCATGAATAGGATACCAATAAAGGAATATATAGAAGAGCGCCAAATCAGTAAAAAGTGCATTTATTTTATACAATTAATAAAAGTCTCACTTACATCCATAATTATTATTGTCCTCCGTTTGATAGTCAAATAACTGTTCCCTTTCGCTGGTGCTGTTACTGGATGAATCCTCCTGCACAGCGCGCTAGGGGAAGCTCTGCTGTGTTCTGTGATCCACAGAGACTCAGACTGGCTCGTAGACAGTGTGTGACGTCAGCCGGGGGGGGGGGGGGGTACCCAAAAGCACAACGCGTTTCTGAGCTTGCGCAAGCCTCGTTCGGGCATGCGCGCTCCTTTCTCAAGTGCAGGTATGATGCACTTGAGAAAGGAGCGCGCATGCCCGAACGAGGCTTGCGCAAGCTCAGAAACGCGTTGTGCTTTTGGGTACCCCCCTGGCTGACGTCACACGCTGTCTACGAGCCAGTCTGAGTCTCTGTGGATCACAGAACACAGCAGAGATTCCCCTAGCGCGCTGTGGAGGAGGATTCATCCAGTAACAGCACCAGCGAAAGGGAACAGTGATTTGACTATCAAACGGAGGACAATAATAATTATGGATGTAAGTGAGACTTTTATTAATTGTATAAAATAAATGCACTTTTTACTGATTTGGCGCTCTTCTATATATTCCTTTATTGCTACCTGAACACTGAGGGGGGGGAACCTTCCCCGCTTCAGGTAATGCTGGGGGAAGAGGATGAGGAAGTGGCCTCTACCCCTGCCTTGCCAGATTTGGGTGTTCCCCAGGGGGCATTTGGTACTGCCCAGATGCAGGACCCCACTTTGGCCAGGGCACGGGAACAGGTTGTAGTAATAAATGGGGAGCCCCAAGAGCCAGGTGCGAATGAGCGGTGGCCACATTTTGCAATATGTAATGAATTGCTTTATCGGGTTACTAAAGTGAGAGAAAATGTGGTAGAACAATTATTGGTATCCCAACAGTATAGACGCAAGGTCCTGGATCTGGCCCATGATGATGTTTTAGGGGGACACCTGGGAGTTGAAAAGACGGAGGCACGGATTGCCGACCGGTTTTACTGGCCAGGCTTGAAAGCAGAGGTAAGGAGATACTGTACCTCTTGTCCCACCTGTCAGTTGACCTCTCCGGCGACCCATTTCCGGAGCCCGTTGGTCCCTCTGCCCATAATTGAGGTCCCATTCGAGAGGATAGCCATGGATATAGTGGGTCCCTTGGTAAAGTCGGCTCGAGGTCATTCTTACATACTGGTGATCCTCGGCTATGCCACTCGATATCCTGAGGCGCTACCCCTGCGGAATACCTCCTCTAAGGCTATTGCCCTGGAACTATTCCAGTTGTTTACACGGACAGGTTTTCCCAAGGAAATACTCACAGACCAGGGCACCCCGTTTATGTCAAAGGTTATGGCTGATGTATGCAAACTGTTCCGGATTAAACAGCTGCTCACATCGGTCTACCATCCCCAAACAGATGGATTGGTAGAACGTTTTAATAAGACCCTTAAGTCTATGCTCAAGAGAGTGGTACAAAGGGATGGGAAAGAGTGGGACTGCCTGTTACCAGCTCTCCTGTTTGCTATCCGAGAAGTGCCCCAGGCCTCCACTGTGTTTTCGCCCTTTGAATTGGTATATGGACGGAGACCTCGCGGACTACTGGACTTTGTTAAAGAAGAATGGGAAAGTGAACCAATTCAGCATAAGAGTGTTCTTGAATATGTCTCTCAAATGCAGGAGAGGATCCGAACTGTGATGCCACTAGTTAAGGAACATTTACAAAAAGCCCAGGAGACTCAACGACGGGTCTATAATAGGGCAGCCAAAATTAGGAACTTCCAAGTTGGGGATCGAGTAGTGTTGATTCCCACTGTGGAAAGTAAATTCTTGGCCAGATGGCAAGGCCCTTTCGAGTTGTAGAAAAAGTGGGACAGGTAAATTATAGAGTCCACCAGCCAGGCAAGAGGAAACCCTATCAGATATATCATGTAAACTTGTTAAAGCCCTGGACAGACAGGGAACCAGTGACCTCCCTGGCTAGTACAAAACTTGAGCCTCGAGTTGGGGTGGAGAGTGTCCAAATAGCAAATACCCTGTCTAAAACCCAAAGTCAGCAGGCACAGGAGTTCTTGCAGAGAAATAAAGAAACATTTTCAGACTTGCCAGGGCTCACTAGTGTCATAGAGCATGATATTATCACAGAACCAGGAGTCAAAGTTTTTGTCCGGCCCTACCGCATCCCAGAGGCTCAAAGGAAGGCCGTTTCAGAGGAAGTAAAGAAGATGTTAGACCTAGGGATTATTGAAGAATCGCAGAGTGAGTGGTCGAGCCAGATTGTGTTGGTACCGAAGCCCAACGGGACTCTGCGATTTTGCAATGATTTCCGGAAACTTAATGAAGTTTCCCGGTTTGATGCCTACCCCATGCCCCGGGTAGATGAGCTTATTGAGAGACTAGGCCCAGCCAGGTATATCACTACATTAGACCTTACCAAGGGGTATTGGCAAATCCCGTTGACTAAGGCTGCTAGAGAGAAAACTGCTTTTTCTACCCCAGAGGGGAGTTTTCAGTACAAAAGGATGCCTTTTGGATTGCAAACTGCTCCAGCCACGTTCCAGAGAGCAATGGATAGGATTTTACGACCTCACCGGGAGTATGCCTCAGTGTACTTGGACGATATAGTCATTTTTAGAAAAAACTGGGAATCCCATTTGCCCAAAGTTCAGGCAGTGCTGGACTCTCTTTGGAAGGAGGGGTTTACAATAAACCCTGAAAAATGTGCTTTGGGAATGGAGGAGGTGACATACCTGGGTTATATCGTGTGTAGAGGGGTAGCGAAACCTCAGGTCAACAAGATAGAGGCTATACGGAATTGGCCCCGCCCCCTCACAAAAAAGCAGGTACGTGCATTCCTGGGCATGGTGGGTAGGGATGAGCCGAACACCCCCCGGTTCGGTTCGTACCAGAACTTTTGAACGGACCCCACGTTCGTTACGAACGTTAGAGCCCCATTGAAGTCTATGGGACTCGAACGTTCGAAATGGAAAGTGCTAATTTTAAACGGCTAATATGCAAGATACTGTCCTAAAAAGGGTTTGGGGACCTGCCTCCTGCCCCAGGGGACATGGGTCAATGCCTAAAATGTTTTTAAAAATGGCCATTTTGGCGGGAGCACTGATTTTACTGACAATGAAAGTGAAAAAAAAAAAGTGAAATATTCCTTTAAATATGGTGCCTGGGGGGTGTCTGTAGTATGCCTGTGAAGTGCCATGTGTTTCGCGTGTTTAGAACAGTCCCTGCACAAAATGACATTAAACAGAAATACAGTGGTGTGAAAAAGTGTTTGCCCCCTTCCTCATTTCCTGTTCCTTTGCATGTTTGTCACACTTAAGTGTTTCGGAACATAAAACCAATTTAAACAATAGTCAAGGACAACACAAGTAAACACAAAATGCAATTTGTAAATGAAGGTGTTTATTATTAAAGGTGAAAAAAAATCCAAACCATCATGGCCCTGTGTGAAAAAGTGATTGCCCCCTAAACCTAATAACTGGTTGGGCCACCCTTAGCAGCAACAACTGCAACCAAGCGTTTGCGATAACGCGCAATGAGGCTTTTACAGCGTCCTGGAGGAATTTCGGCCCACTCATCTTTGCAGAATTGTCCTAATTCAGTTACATTAGAGGGTTTTCGAGCATGAACGGCCTTTTTAAGGTCATACCAGAACATCTCAATAGGATTCAGGTCAGGACTTTGGCTAGGCCACTCCAAAGTCTTCATTTTGTTTTTCTTCAGCCATTTGGTGGTGGACTTGCTGGTGTGTTTAGGATCATTGTCCTGCTGCAGAACCCAAGTTCGTTTCAGCTTGAGTACACGAACAGATGGTCGGACATTCTCCTTCAGGATCTCTTGGTAGACAGCAGAATTCATAGTTCCTTTTATCACGGCAAGTCTTCCAGGTCCTGAAGCAGCAAAACAGCCCCAGACCATCACACTACCACCACCATATTTTACTGTTGGTATAATGTTCTTTTTATGAAATGCAGTGTTCCTTCTACGCCAGATATACTTGGACACACACCTTCCAAAAAGTTCCACTTTTGTCTCATCGGTCCACAGAATGTTGTCCCAAAAGTCTTGGGGATCATCAAGATGTGTTGTGGAGAAATTGAGACGAGCTTTGATGTTCTTTTTGCTCAGCAGTGGTTTTCTCCTTGGAACTCTGCCATGCAGGCCATTTTTGCCCAGTCTTTTCCTGATGGTGGAGGCATGAACGCTGACCTTAACTGAGGCAAGTGAGGCCTGCAGTTCCTTGGACGTTGTTGTGGGGTCTTTTGTGACCTCTTGGATGAGTCGTCGCTGCGCTCTTGGGGTAATTTTGGGTGGCCGGCCACTCCTGGGAAGGTTCACCACTGTTCCATGTCTTCGCCATTTGTGGATAATGGCTCTCACTGTGGTTCGCTGGATTCCCAAAGCTTTGGAAATGGCTTTATAACCCTTTCCAGACTGATAGATCTCAATTACTTTCTTTCTCAATTGTTCCTGAATTTCTTTGGGTCTCGGCATGATGTGTAGCTTTTAAGGATCTTCTGGTGGACCTTACTGTGTCAAGCAGCTCCTATTTAACTGATGCCTTGATCGTGAACAGGTGTGGCAATAATCAGGCCTGGGTGTGGCTAGAGAAATTGAACTCAGGTGTGGACAACCACAGTTATAGTATGTTTTAACAAGGGGGGCAATCACTTTTTCACACAGGGCCATGATGGTTTGGATTTTTTTTCACCTTTAATAATAAACACCTTCATTTACAAATTGCATTTTGTGTTTACTTGTGTTGTCCTTGACTATTGTTTAAATTGGTTTGATGTTCCGAAACACTTAAGTGTGACAAACATGCAAAGGAACAGGAAATGAGGAAGGGGGCAAACACTTTTTCACACCACTGTAACACCATTTAAAACTGCTTGCGGTTTTAATGTTATATCTGGTTCCTGCAATATGGTTGAAAATCATTGAGAAAAATGGCATGGGTAGCCCTCCCTTCCCATTACCAGCCTATTTGGGTCTTGTACGCATATTAAGGGGAACCCTGTACCCATATTAAAAAAAGGAAATGCGTGTGGCCCCCAGGCCCTATATACTCAGAACAGCAGTATACAGGCGGTGCAAACAAGACAGGGACTGTGTAGGTTTGTTGTGTTAAGTTGAATCTGTTTGTAATTTTCAACTGGTACATTTTTAAAGTGTAGCTCCAGTCAAAAAAACAATTTTTAAGTGTAGCGGGGTCTCTTTAAGGACTATAAAACTACTGTTCCCAGAACCCCGCTGGTTCCCAGGATGTTTGGAGTTATGCCCCAGAGACTCATGGGGGAGGGCATATAAGGAGGGGGAGAGGCCTAGTTGTTTCTCTTTGGACACCCCCCCCCCTCTCCTAGCAAGAGGAGATCTGTGCTGAACTGCTGGAGGCACAAGGCCTGAAGCTTGGGCCTTGTGCTCTTTTCCAAAGAGCCCTCTGCCAGCCTAGCTGCACCTGAGAGACATCTTCTCATCCTTGCTGCAGTACACCAGAAGGATTGAAGACTCGGAGGTCGGTGGATTCCTGTTCCTAGACGAAAAGGCAGAGAAAACGGACTTGGACTTGTCCGGGTGGTGAGAGCTGTTTAAAGACAGATGCTTTATCTTTATTATTAATCGTTTGGATTACAAAGTTGTTCTTCAAGTGCACCACCGAAAGATTGCTAGCGAATATTGTTTCACTGGACTTCCATCTAGATCAGTCAGGCCTGACTGCATAGGTAGATAGTGCTGGGTGTTAGTTTACCCATGCGGGGAAGTAGTTGAAAAAGGGCAGCGTTAGAGTTGCATAGCAATACTTTATTATGCTGATTACTCTGTTTATCTTTATTACTGGTTACTGCAGGGACCTGCTTATGTGTTGCAATCCAAATGTTTGATTCATGTTATTCCTTTTATAAAAACAAGTAAAGTCAGTTATATACTTTCAAGGATTGTCTATGAGCTTGAGTTATCCACCCACGCACACACACATATTTAGAGTATAAGCGATTTAATGTGTATTGCTAGATACTAACTGTGCCAGAGTGGGTAGAGCAGATTGCCGGGGGGTTGGCGGAGCTGTGCTCAGGGCCCAAACCAAACTTGCGGCCCTCTTAAGTGAGGGTATCGCTATACGTGGGGGCTCGTAAATCCAGGATTTCTGAGACAGCGGTGAACACGCCAGAGGTACCGGCATGGACCCACAGGGAGTCAGAGTGTGGTGTGAAGCGGCTAAGGCCGACCCAAGGCAGTCAGTGGTCATTAGCCTCCCAGGGGAGAAATGGTCGACTGAGACCGTAGAGGAGTTAATGAAGTCAGTGTCCCCAGACCATGAACCATGGGTGATGGAGATAAAATCAGACCCAGACATCTCATATCAGTACGCACTAGTGGAGTACTGGGATGGGATGCCGGAGGCTTGCAAGCGAAACTGTGTACGGACACAAGACAACAGATCCTATAGGTTGGCGCACGCAACAAAGGAGGAGCCATCGCCAACGGGATCACCGCAGGCTGCGGCCCGTACCTCACCCGAGAGTCTCAGACCAGCACCGGCCACCCTTAGCGCAGAACTGTGTGCTGTCCTGGGGGAGATTGTGGCCCAGTGCAAGAAGGATCCCACAGATTACCCGATGTCGGGGTACAGAAAACTCCGGATGTTTTCAGGGAGGAAACCTGTACCTTCGGAAGAAGAGGGATTTGAAGAGTGGTTAGATAGCGCAACTCAGGCACTAGAGGAATGGGAAGTTCCAGAGTGCAGAAAGAAGCAGAGGATTGTGGAAAGTCTAAAGGGGCCTGCTCTAGAGGCCGTACGCAACCTGAAGATGAGCAGGACAGACTGTAATGCGCAGGAGTACCTAGATGTATTACAGAATGTGTTTGGTGGGACAGAGAAAATCTCTGAGCTTGCTTATCAGTTAGAGCATTGCTACCAGAAGAAAGGTGAAAAACTATCAGACTACATGGGACGTTTAGATAAAATCCTGCATAGGATGATCCTAAAGAAGGGGATCAGCCCAGGGAAAGTAGATGAGGCCCGTGCTCAACAGGTACTGAGGGGAGCTCAACCCATGGATCCTATTGCATGGACACTGCGTGCCCGACTGGATGGGAAGAATCTGGAGTACACTGACCTCATCCGAATGATCAGAGAGGAAGAGGCCCTACTGGAAGAAAAAAGGGAAGAACATCTCACCGAGCCCGTCAAACAACCGGTAGCAATAGTTACACCGGCCATGACTCCCGCTAGGGATAAGGAGGTGGACACTTTGAAGTTACAGATGTCCCAGGTGATGGAGATGTTGACTGCTATGATGGCGAAAGGTCAAGGGGGAGCCGAGAAATCAAGTCCTAGGAGGGAGTTGTTTCCAGATACACCAACACCAAGCCCCACTCGAGACCGAGAAGAGATGCTATGCTACAACTGCTGGGGCAGTGGCCACTTCGCCAGTAGATGTTCCAGTCCCAAGAAGAAGAAGATAGATGACCGCCAGCCGGCGGGAAACTTCAGAGGGCCCCGGTGAGGGAGTCAACCGGGTGCCCATGCCTTTCAGTGAACTCCAAACTGAATAGAAGGAAGAGAGAGAGAGAAAACCAGACCCCTCAGAAGGAATGTCTACAAATAAGAGACAATAACATCCCTCAGCGGGTTTGTACTCCCATTACTATGGGGAGGGTACCAGGCTCGAAAAAGAATAAAGTCTAAAACCAACTGGATGAAGACGGGTCCCCAGAAGAGGGTGGCCTCAACCCAGCCCTACCCAGAAGAATTGGTCGGCCCGTCCCCCACTGTCTCCATAAAGGTGGAAGGAGTCTACACGAAGGCCCTCCTGGACACTGGAGCTCAAGTGACTTTGTTGTACAGAGACTTCTATGATAGGCACTTGAGCCATTTGCCTATACAGAAGATAGAAGAGCTGGAGATATGGGGCCTGGGAGCTCAGATTTTTTCCCTACGATGGTTACCTGCCCATAAAGCTGACATTCGATCCCTCTGTGGCGGGGAAAACAGAGGTGTTTGACACCCTGGCAGTTGTGTGTCCTAGACCGCCCAGGGCCAGCAAGATGTCCCTCATCATAGGGACCAATACGGATCTGGTGCGAAGACTTCTGACCCCCCTAGTGAAGATGGGAAACCATCAAGATCCCAATATCCATCCCATGCTGAAGACAGCCTACCAACGGTTGGTCCTAGAGCAGAAGACCCCAGGAGAGGGGATAGGGAAGGTGTGGAGACTTGGCAGAGAAGGAGTGGTGCTGCAGCCCGGAGAGGTAGCCTGCCTCAGGGCGACGGTGAAGCTTACCTGGGAGCAGCCTGGCCCCTTTGTCATGCTGGAATCCGATCCAAGGGAGGACCACTCAGGCCTGGAAGTGATACCGGAAGTGATTCCAATCAAGGCCCTGAAGAAGGCTCGAGGAAGAGTCCCAGTGAGTGTGAGAAACCCTACGGAGAGACCCATAGAGATCCCTGCCAGGATGCTGTTGGGGCAGGTGAGTCCTGTGGCCCCAGTCAGCTGGTCAGAAGTAAAAGGAACAGGTGAAGGAGGAGATGTTTGGGAAAAACTTTCCATGGAGAACCCGGACCTACCTGGAGCCTGGAAGGAGAGAGCCAAGGCCAAGCTGACTAGATAGGAGAGGATTTTCTCAAAGGATGAGTTTGATGTGGGATGTGCCAGGAGTGCCACCCACCGAATCCGCCTCCACGAAGACAAATCCTTCAGGGAAAGGGTTAGGCGGGTCCCTCTAGCTGATCTGGAGGATCTGAGGGAGCAGCTTGCGGAGTTGAAGAAGACGGGTGTGATTCGGGAGTCTAGAAGTCCCTATGCCTCCCCCATAGTGGTGGTCAGGAAAAAGAATGGGTCGTTGAGGCTTTGTATTGACTACAGGACTCTCAACAGGAGGACCATCCCTGACCAGTATACCACACCGAGAATAGAGGATGCCCTACAGAGTTTGGCTGGTGCCAAGTGGTTCAGTGTAATGGACCTGAAGAGTGGGTACAACCAAATCCCCATGCACCAGGAAGACCGAGAGAAGACAGCTTTCATAACCCCAGTGGGATTCTTCGAATTCAACAGAATGCCTCAGGGCCTGTCTGGAGCCCCTGCTACCTTTCAACGCCTCATGGAAAAGACCGTTGGAGACATGAACCTCATAGAAGTCCTTGTGTACTTGGACGATGTCATTGTCTTCAGGAAGACTTTGGAAGAACATGAGGCCAGGTTGGAGAAGGTGTTGAGAAGACTCAGCGAAGAGGGACTCAAGCTTTCTCCCGAGAAGTGCCGGTTTTACCAATCCTCTGTGAACTATCTGGGACACATAGTGTCTGAAAAGGGAGTGGCTACAGACCCTGAGAAGTTGGAGGCAGTTACCTCTTGGCCAAGACCGACAACAGTCACAGAGCTCAGATCTTTCTTGGGGTTCTGCTCCTATTATAGAAGATTTGTGGATGGGTTTGCCCGGATTGCCAAGCCACTAAACGAATTGCTCAAGACTGAAGGAGAAGAGGATGGCTTGGGACCTAGGAGGGCCGGTGAGTCGGTTCAAGATCAGTGGAACCCAAGGGATGAAGAGGCTTTCGGAACCTTGAAGAGGAGCCTTACCATGGCCCCAGTCCTGGCCTATGCCGACCCCACCAGACCATATGAGCTACATGTCGATGCCAGTCATGAGGGCCTAGGCGGAGTGCTCTATCAAGAGTATGAAGAGCAGCTACGACCAGTGGCCTATGTGAGCCGGAGCCTGACTCCCTCGGAGAAGAATTACCCCACTCATAAATTGGAGTTCTTGGCCCTCAAATGGGCAGTAGTAGACAAACTGAAGGACTATCTCTATGGGGCGGAGTTTACCGTAAAGACAGATAACAATCCTCTGACCTACCTCTTCACTACTGCAAAGTTAGATGCAACCGGACACAGATGGTTGGCTGCATTATCCGGATTCAACTTCAGTCTAAAGTACAGACCAGGGGCTGGAAATAGGGATGCAGATGCCCTGTCCCGAAGATCTCATGTCATGGTCAATGACTGGGAAGACTGGACCCAGGTAGCACCGGAAGGAGTGCGAGCACTCTGTCAGGGTGCTGAGTTTCAAGCAAGAGGGGGCCCCAGAGCAGAGGAGATAGGAGTCACCGCAGTGGGAGTCCCTCAACCCTACTGTGGGGTAACTCAACTAGCAGAGGAACTCCTGCCAAAGCTGTCCAGAAAGGAGCTGAGCTATGACCAATTGGAAGACCCCATGGGGAGATTGGTCCTTGAAGCTTTGGAGAACGAGAATCCAGAGGGACTTCGACATCACCCTTCCAAGGAGGCTCGCCTGCTGAGGAAAGAGTTGGATAAGCTACAAGTACATCAGGGAGTGGTCTACCGAAGGGGCCCCTCTGATAACTGAGAAGATAAGTGGCAGTTGTTTCTCCCAGAGAAGCACCGAGAGACGGTACTAATTGCCTTACATGACCAGCATGGCCATCTAGGGGCGGAGAGAACTTTCCAGCTTGTCAGAAGCCGGTTCTATTGGCCCTGTATGAGGGCAAAAGTGGAGGAATATTGCCGTTCTTGTGCACGATGCATCCAGAGATAGACTCTACCCCATCAAGCTGCCCCAATGGGCCACCTACAGAGTCAGGGTCCAATGGATCTGGTGTGCATTGACTTTCTCTGCCTCGAACCCGATTTGAGTGGATTGGGAAATGTTCTGGTGGTAACCGATCATTTCACCCGTTATGCCCAGGCTTTCCCCACCAAAGACCAAAAGGCCTCCACTGTGGCCAAGGTGCTCATGGAAAAATACTTTGTCCACTATGGATTACCACAGAGAATCCACTCAGACCAAGGAAGGGACTTTGAGAGTCGTCTGTTCCGGAACCTACTGGACTCATTGGGAGTAGAGAAGACCAGGACTACACCTTATCATCCACAAGGAGATGCCCAACCTGAGAGGTTTAATCGGACCTTACTAAACATGCTTGGAACTCTAGAGACAGAGAAGAAGCAACACTGGAGCCAACACATATCAGCTTTGGTGCACGCTTACAACTGCACCACAAGTGATGTGACGGGTTACTCCCCCTACCGGCTCATGTTTGGGAGAGAAGCAAGATTGCCGGTGGATCTGGCCTTTGGCATTTCCCTAGACCATGCCTCTGCTACCTCCCACAAGGGATATGTGGACCGACTTAGACACAGTTTGAAAGTGGCCCATGAACGAGCTCAGGCGGCCTCGGACCAAAGGGGAGCCCGCAACAAGAGGAACTTTGATCTGAAGGTTCGAGTGCAAGACCTGCAGCCTGGGGACCGAGTACTGCTACGCAATCTGGGAATCCCTGGGAAGCACAAGCTTGCTGATAGATGGAGATCGGAGCCCTATGTCATTTGCAGAAAGCTACCTGGATTGCCTGTGTATAAGTTAAAACCAGAGGGGAAAGTGGGGCCCTTGAAGACTTGGCACAGGAATCATTTGCTCCCGCTTACTGAAGCAGTCAGAATACCTCCAGTGAGAAATTCACCTGAACCTGTTTCCATTCTGGATACCCCGGGACCTAGCACTCGGTCTCAGACCTCCCGGGTTAGAGATGGATAAGATCCCCAACGAGGTGAAGGTGGAAGAGGAGAGCTTGAGTGGCTGTGGCCTTCATCAACTCCAGAAAATTCTGCCATAGATCTCCCACCTACTGAGGATACACAGGATGGGACACTGAACCCAGAAGCTACAGAGTTCATTCCATCTAGTGGTGTGCCTGAAGGCTTGGAAGATATCCCTAGCATTTACTCAGAAGAGGAAGGAACCAATGTTCCAGAACCAGTGATGCTGTCAGAATGTGTTCCTGAAGTAGAGCCTGTGGCACCAGAGCCTGAAGTCCCAAGAGAACAGAGAGCTCGCCGAGTTGTGAGACCCCCCAAGAAGCTAACCTACTCTCAAATGGGGGAGAGCTCTGAGGACTCTGTTGTGACTGCTAGAAGAAGTGCTGAACGCTCTAATCCTTCCACTAACCATTTGGTGGAGGGCAACCCCAGCTCACTCTCTGGCACAGTTAGGCAGGCCACTCATGTCAGTGTGACCTGTGAGACAGGGAATCCCACCTCTGAGTTCTGGTGGAAATTCCCTGTACCAACATCATACCCAGCACTTTCAAAATTGGTACAGGATATGTGTTAAAAGTTTATCTTTGGGGACCAAAGAGTTTAAGTGGGGGGAGTGTGTAGCGGGGTCTCTTTAAGGACTATAAAACTACTGTTCCCAGAACCCCGCTGGTTCCCAGGATGTTTGGAGTTATGCCCCAGAGACTCATGGGGGAGGGCATATAAGGAGGGGGAGAGGCCTAGTTCTTTCTCTTTGGAGAGAGGAGGTCTGTGCTGAGCTGCTGGAGGGACAAGGCCTGAAGCCTGGGCCTTGTGCTCTTTTCCAAAGAGCCCTCTGCCAGCCTAGCTGCACCTGAGAGACATCTTCTCATCCTTGCTGCAGTACACCAGAAGGATTGAAGACTCGGAGGTCGGTGGATTCCTGTTCCTAGACGAAAAGGCAGAGAAAACGGACTTGGACTTGTCCGGGTGGTGAGAGCTGTTTAAAGACAGATGCTTTATCTTTATTATTAATCGTTTGGATTACAAAGTTGTTCTTCAAGTGCACCACCGAAAGATTGCTAGCGAATATTGTTTCACTGGACTTCCATCTAGATCAGTCAGGCCTGACTGCATAGGTAGATAGTGCTGGGTGTTAGTTTACCCATGCGGGGATGTAGTTGAAAAAGGGCAGCGTTAGAGTTGCATAGCAATACTTTATTATGCTGATTACTCTGTTTATCTTTATTACTGGTTACTGCAGGGACCTGCTTATGTGTTGCAATCCAAATGTTTGATTCATGTTATTCCTTTTATAAAAACAAGTAAAGTCAGTTATATACTTTCAAGGATTGTCTATGAGCTTGAGTTATCCACCCACGCACACACACATATTTAGAGTATAAGCGATTTAATGTGTATTGCTAGATACTAACTGTGCCAGAGTGGGTAGAGCAGATTGCCGGGGGAGTTGGCGGAGCTGTGCTCAGGGCCCAAACCAAACTTGCGGCCCTCTTAAGTGAGGGTATCGCTATATAAGCTTTTTGGAAAACATAGGGAAGGGTTATCACCCCTGTATAATTTGTTTTGTCGTCCATCTTTTTTCATCTCACTTGCTGCTGTCTCCTTGCGTTTGCAAGTAGGAGATGTTTGTAAGTTGGATGTTTGAAAGTAGGGGCCTGCCCTATATGCTCTGCAGAAATGGCGGAACAAGGTGTTGGTTTTGCCACAACATTGTAAGCCCTCAAAGTGACTCTTGGTGGGCGCTGGAGCGCCCTGCTGTGAACGATTATATCAAGAATTGTAATTACATGCCATTGTTGAACAGTGGTAGAAAAATTGACCTTTGGTGGTTGTGGTGCTGGTGCCACAACACTATAAGTCCTCACCGTTACTCTGGGTGGGCACAGGAAGGGGCCCTCCTGTGAAATATTATATCAAGAATTGTAATTGCATGTCCCTGTTAAACAGGGGCAGAAAAATTTGGCCTTAGGCACTGCTGCTGGTGCCACCACACTGCAACCTCTTCCATATACTCTAGTTTTTTTGCTGGAATTAGCCCTGCTGCAAAGCATTGCATCAAAAATTGTACTTAAACGCCCCTGTTAAACAGGGGCAGAAAAATTGGGCCTTAGGCTGAGGTGAATATCGCGGTGTATACTGCGGTCAGGGCACGCAGACAATAACCAGAAAACAGCAGAGATAAAGGGGTATATACAGATGTATACTGTGCTGTGCTGGAGGCACACACAACTTCCAATAACTCCTGCAGATGGCAATTGGGCTCAAATAGAGAACAGCTATGTAGGTGGATTATAGCGGTATGGACTGGGTACAGAGCACGCAGACAGCACGCACTATCTCCTAACACTACTGACTGCAAGCTCTATTATTAAAGATAGATCACTAGCTATATAGGTGAGGTGAATATCGCGGTGTATACTGTGGTCAGGGCACGCAGACAATAACCAGAAAACAGCAGAGATAAAGGGGTATATACAGATGTATACTGTGCTGTGCTGGAGGCACACACAACTTCCAATAACTCCTGCAGATGGCAATTGGGCTCAAATAGAGAACAGCTATGTAGGTGGATTATAGCGGTATGGACTGGGTACAGAGCACGCAGACAGCACGCACTATCTCCTAACACTACTGACTGCAAGCTCTATTATTAAAGATAGATCACTAGCTATATAGGTGAGGTGAATATCGCGGTGTATACTGTGGTCAGGGCACGCAGACAATAACCAGAAAACAGCAGAGATAAAGGGGTATATACAGATGTATACTGTGCTGTGCTGGAGGCACACACAACTTCCAATAACTCCTGCAGATGGCAATTGGGCTCAAATAGAGAACAGCTATGTAGGTGGATTATAGCGGTATGTACTGGGTACAGAGCACGCAGACAGCACGCACTATCTCCTAACACTACTGACTGCAAGCTCTATTATTAAAGATAGATCATTGGCTATATAGGTGAGGTGAATATAGTGGTGTATACTGCGGTCAGGGCACAGACAATAACCACTACACAAGAGCAAGATAGGAAATCAGCCAAAAACGATCAGTGTGTACTGTGTTGAAGGTACACAGAACACCCACTGCTTCAGATGCCAACACACTACACGAGGCCGCCTCAATGGCGGCCTTATATAGTGTGGGGCGTGCACTACACAGCCTGAGCTATGATTGGCCACAGGCATCCTGCCTGTGGCCAATCATGGCTCTCCTCGCTGCTGGCGCTGCGATTGGCCAAGCATGCGGGGTCACAGTGCATGCTTGGCCAATCATGAGCCAGCAATGCACTGCGCCATCGCAGTGCATTGTGGACCGTGAGCGCTCAACTAATTTTGACGCGAACGGACCAAGAGTTCGGATTTCGCCGAACGGACGAACAGCCAATGTTCGAGTCGAACGTACGTTCGACTCGAACACAAAGCTCATCCCTAATGGTGGGATACTACAGGAGGTTTGTACCCAACTTTGCCACGTTGGCCGTTCCATTGACCGATCTGACTAAGGGTCAGAAATCGGTCATGGCGGAGTGGAATGCAGACGCTGAGAAGGCTTTTTTGGAGCTCAAGTCGGCACTGTGCCAACACCCTGTCCTGGTAGCACCTCATTTTTCAAAAGAGTTTGTTGTCCAGACTGATGCTTCCGATGTAGGATTGGGAGCGGTGTTGTCACAGATTATTCATGGCGAGGAACACCCGATAGTCTTCCTCAGCAGGAAGTTAACACCAGCGGAGAAAAACTATGCCATAATTGAACGAGAGTGTCTGGCCATTAAGTGGGCTCTGGAATCCCTCAGATATTACCTTTTGGGGAGGAAGTTTAGGCTGATTTCTGATCATGCCCCTTTAACATGGCTGAGACAAGGAAAAGGGACTAATGCCAGGGTTACTCGGTGGTTCCTGGCACTTCAGGAATTTAAGTTTGTAGTGGAGCATAGGCCCGGGAGACTGCATCAAAATGCAGATGCCCTCTCCCGAGTCCATTGCTTGAGCTCCACTGTTGCCTCCACCTCCTTGGCGTTGGGACACAGGGGGGGATATGTACAGGGCGCCATGGCTGGGTCCTGGAAGGACGCTATGTTTCCCCTCTGTTTGGATTGTGGTCCCTTTAAGGGAATAAAATTGATTAACCCATCTGTCGGAGGAAGTGGGTTTAAAAACAAGACAGGAAGTGGTAGATGGGTGTGGAGGAGTGTAGAGGACATGGTGGATGGTGTCCATTGCTTGAGCTCCACTGTTGCCTCCACCTCCTTGGCGTTGGGACACAGGGGGGGATATGTACAGGGCGCCATGGCTGGGTCCTGGAAGGACGCTATGTTTCCCCTCTGTTTGGATTGTGGTCCCTTTAAGGGAAAAAAATTGATTAACCCATCTGTCGGAGGAAGTGGGTTTAAAAACAAGACAGGAAGTGGTAGATGGGTGTGGAGGAGTGTAGAGGACATGGTGGATGGTGTTTGTTTTTGGGTTGCAGCAACAGAAGTGGAAAGCAGTGTCCTGCCTGGAAGCCTCCTGGCAGGGGAAGCTACCTGCCATAAAAAAATCAAGTACTGTTTGATTGAGACAGCTATTCTGGACTTTGCAAGTCGGTGAGACTAAAAACCTTTTTCTTTTGTTTTTGGCTGCTGTAAAGCTGTTTAGGTTTAATAAACCCCTTGTTGTGTGAAAAGCCTGTGTCCTGCGATCTAGCTGGTCCCCCCGAACATTACACTACCTACTCCCAAACTGTCATTTGAAGTAAAACACATAGCCAAATATTATTTTACACAATTTTTTTTTATTGTGCATAAAACAATAAAGCAAATAAAATTAGAGATGTTATCTGTCATCCAAATACAAAGAATTTAACCAAAAAGTGCATTCTATGCATCCAAAAATATAGAAAATATAACAAACTCATTATTCCCCCAAAAAAAAGAAAAAAAAGGAAATTAGTAAGTGGGTTAGGGGTGAAAATCCCCAGACTAGCAGGCTTGTTGGGGGTCTTGTGGATGGTATTGCCACTGACCGCCATGCTGCTGTGGTGGGTGGGGTGGCTGTGGAGGTGATGGATGTGGGGCACAAAAGCACACAGGTGTATGTTTTCTGAAATCTGGCCCTCACCCCCTTGTTGAGGAGCTGCAGGATGAGTTCCTCATACCTGCTCCTTTGCTCACTGCCCATCTCCCTTAATATATTGTCCGTCACCACAGCAAATCCCTCAGCCTCATCTGGGTCTGTCCCAATGGCATCGGCGGGGGGGGGGGGGGGGGGTTGACAGTGGCTGTAGCCCCAATGGGTCCCCAAAAAGCCCAGGGTCTCTGGTGGGCACGGTTCTATTATTAGCCCTGAGTGCCGCCGCTGAGCGGGGACCAATCTGATCCCTAGCGCGGCCAAGTGTAATAGCAGGTCCCACCTTCTGGAGCCTGCAGCACTGATGGACATCCCGCTGGTCCAATTCCGGGACTGCGGGACATGTGAAGTCCATCATAGGCATTGCAGGCTCCAGAAGGCAGGAGTTACAATGCGGCTGCCGCGCCACTGTCTGAAGATCCTGACCCCAATCGCCACTCAGGCGGGTGGCTCTCCTCTCCTCATCATGGCTCTCCATGCTCTGGCTGCCTGGAATCTACTCTACACTGTGTAATGGGCGTGCCGTTGAGCTGCAGGAGGTCACCTGAAGTCTGGTCAGGTAGGTAAGTGTGTGTCGTGTAGGTCAGCACGCGTCAGGTACTACCCCCGACACCTCCCCCCCCCCCCCGTGCTGGGCTCGAACTTCGGGCTTGAAGCCCCTGTTTTCTTTTACCACCTAGCAACTGGGACTCTGGCTGCTGACTGGGGGTCCTCCAGACTGAAATTTTACTGTGTATGAAAATGGGACATAATTAGAATATTTTTTTATGCTTTGGTCATCAATCACACACAATTTTGATCTCCTCACTGCTGCAAATTGAATGTGGACAAATAGAAAAGACTATCATTCTGACCCCAGCATTTTTACTTCTTGTTCAAATCATTTTTGGTCACTACTGTCTATTGATATGGAAACCACTTTGTTAAGGCAGAAATATTTTAACAATAACGTCTAGTTATCATTGTATTTTTGCATGCAAATATGTTCAACAATCCTATACCTGGGTCAAACTGGGCTCCTCCACACCTTCTTTCTGAGCCGCAGGACCTGGATAGCCTCAGCAGATGTCGAAAGGAGTGTAGACAGCGATGGCCTGGGTTCTGTCTTGTCAGTCAAAAACCGCAGGCTGTTGTAACACCACAGCTCGGGGACATATATTTCATCTGCTGCTGCTCCAGATCTCTCTGAGTCCATGACCTTGTTGGGCTTCCTTTTAAAAGTACTCCTCAGTTTTGATATTTTTGTCTTGACATAGTTGTCTGCCCTGGGGTACACTGGTTTCACCAACTCGAGCAGTTTCTCCAAAGCTGCCTTCCTCAATGTTTTATTGAAGTAGACTCTAATCTTGACTTCCCAGAGACAGGGCAGCTCTCGGTACAGGTCAATGAATTAGGGTAGAAAATCAGGCGCAGCAAATTTATCCATCATGATAAACGATATGATGCCTGCAAGACAGAACACAAGACAAACCATAATGTCTAGCTTAACTCATAAGCTGGTCCCAATATAGGCCTCAATCTAAGCAGTATAGGCCACTAACCACCTATGCCCCAATTTCCAACTTAGTTTTATGGCTCCTTTTTTGCGTTGGTGATCGCTCATCCTCCACTCCAAGATCGTTCCTACGGCCATTCCATCGACCGTGTGTTCTGGCTTTATATACAGTGCGCATGCGTGAAACTCTGCTCTCAGTGCGTCATGGCGCTGGGGAGTGACCATCTCTCTTCTATATATACAGAGTAAACCAAAAATGTTTTTTTGTGCGTTGCGCTGCTGGATTATATATGTCCAGGATGGGGGGTGGGGGGGAAAAGGGAGGAGGTTTGTGGGGAAAAACTGAAAAAACGGAGGGGAGAAGAATGGGATGGGGAAATGGGGATATCTGCTGTGGTTTTTGGTGTATAACAGATTTAGGGTTTCAAATCTGCTGATCCACAGAATTGTTGCAGTTCTTAGTGAATATGGCAGAAAATATGGCAGATGATAGTCAATAGGTAGCTGGCAGGTTTTGATACAGAATCATAGGTTATAGTCAATAGTCAATAGTTATAAGGATAGCCATAGGAAAAGGAGGATTTCTTAGCACAAGCAGGTAGGCAGCATGTTCAAGGGTAGAAGGCACCTTTAAAAGATATACAAACAGAAGAAAAACAGCGCCAACCTAAGTGCAGTATTTTTAGATCACAGGTATTTATTTGAAAAGTAGTACACTCACTCTCTATCGGAATGTTTCAGGCACATCACGTTTTACGTGTAGGAAAAGCTTTTGGGGGACATCACAGGGCTCCCAGGGAGAAGCGGTTCCTCCTTCAGCTGTTTCTTTCGTCCGGTGGCGCCGGTGGTTCCCAGCGTCTCACGGCCCGGTGTCGCAGCGTCAGGGAGGTCCGTTCGTTGGTCGTGCGGGGTCGCGCTGTGATGACGTTCGTTGCACGCGTTCGGAGCATACGTGCTCCTTCCTCAGGCATATCGACCACCATATTGGAAGTGGTCAAATAGGGAGAAGGCAGTTCTGATTGGTCCATCAGGTTTGGGTGCCACCCTCTGTGGGGCGGGGTTATTTCAGCCAGGTCCTAGTGTTAGTAGGCTATGTGTTGCAGGCTGGCTGCATATCATTGTGCGTGTACCTATGTAGAGGACTTGGTCATTGTGAAAAAAACTTTTTAGGAGTGGTATATTTGTGAAATAAAAAAGTTTTATTTATGAATATATGGGTAAAAAATAATATGGGTAAAAAATAAAAATAATAGTAAAGAATGATAAAAGATGGAATTTTTATTATTAAAAGCAAGGGGATTTTTGCAAAGAAAAATAAAAATAAAAATAAAATAAAAATAAATATAAAAATAGAAGTAAAAATAAAAATAAAAATAAACAGATGAAAATTATATAAAAAATAAAAACAAGAACAAAAATAAAACTGAGTATACACCTTATTAGATAAAAAAAAGGGGCAAAAAAGAGTCACCAAGGATGTATTTCTTTAAGGGATATTTGGACGTTAATTCTTTTAAAAAATATAGAGAATTCGATAATATAAGAATCAATAATAAAAAAAGAAATTTTGTTTTAAAATTATATACAAACACACATATATATATATATATATATATATATATATATATATATATATATATATATATATATATATATATATATACACATGCACATATATATATATATATATACACACACATGCACACACATGTGTGAGGGATATGAAATAAGAGAAAATATATGGGAACATAGATATATGCAAGATAGAATTAATTATACATAAGGGAAAGGAGGGGGGAGTACTTTGGATGATAACCGAATAGTGTAGAATAGGTAGAATTGGTAGGTAGGTTGGGTTCAGATGGTGTATATATGTACACACTATGTATATACACACTCATGTACGTATATGAACATGTGGGTGGGACCAGGAGGTATACAGATATACACACATATACATATCCCCCCTCCTTTCCCTTATGTATAATTAATTGTATCTTGCATATATCTATGTTCCCATATATTTTCTCTTATTTCATATCCCTCACACATGTGTGTGCATGTGTGTGTATATATATATATATATATATATATATATATATATATATATGTGCATGTGTATATATATATATATATATATATATATATATATATATATATGTATATGTGTGTGTTTGTATATAATTTTAAAACAAAATTTCTTTTTTTATTATTGATTCTTATATTATCGAATTCTCTATATTTTTTAAAAGAATTAAAGTCCAAATATCCCTTAAAGAAATACATCCTTGGTGACTCTTTTTTGCCCCCTTTTTTTATCTAATAAGGTGTATACTCAGTTTTATTTTTGTTCTTGTTTTTATTTTTATTTTTACTCATATAATTTTCATCTGTTTATTTTTATTTTTACTTCTATTCTTATATTTATTTTTATTTTATTTTTATTTTTATTTGCAAAAATCCCCTTGCTTTTAATAATAAAAATTCCATCTTTTATCATTCTTTACTATTATTTTTATTTTTTACCCATATTATTTTTTACCCACATATTCATAAATAAAACTTTTTTATTTCACAAATATACCACTCCTAAAAAGGTTTTTTCACAATGACCAAGTCCTCTACATAGGTACACGCACAATGATATGCAGCCAGCCTGCAACACATAGCCTACTAACACTAGGACCTGGCTGAAATAACCCCGCCCCACAGAGGGTGGCACCCAAACCTGATGGACCAATCAGAACTGCCTTCTCCCTATTTGACCACTTCCAATATGGTGGTCGATATGCCTGAGGAAGGAGCACGCATGCTCCGAACGCGTGCAACGAACGTCATCACAGCGCGACCCCGCACGACCAACGAACGGACCTCCCTGACGCTGCGACACCGGGCCGTGAGACGCTGGGAACCACCGGCGCCACCGGACGAAAGAAACAGCTGAAAGAGGAGCCGCTTCTCCCCGGGAGCCCTGTGATGTCCCCCAAAAGCTTTTCCTACACGTAAAACGTGATGTGCCTGAAACATTCCGATAGAGAGTGAGTGTACTACTTTTCAAATAAATACCTGTGATCTAAAAATACTGCACTTAGGTTGGCGCTGTTTTTCTTCTGTTTGTACATCTCTCTTCTGCATACGACACACTCGGCAGAACATTTGGGAGGGACAACATGGTGGATTCTGCAGATTCATGGCAGCCCCACAGTGGTGGAGCTCAAAGGAGGCACAAAGCAACCCCCATGAGCAAGGGTGAGATGGCACGCATCCTAGAGAAGCACGATTCCTACTGCAAGCCTCACAATTACGAAAGGGCCAACATCCAAGAAGGTCATCACCGTTTTGCAGAGTGATTTTTCGATGGAACGATCAAAGGACCAAATCCAAAAACAATTGTCTGATCTCAAATGCTGTGAACAAGACCAGATGGAGTACATACATCAGATCATAAAAAAAGTAAGCAACATTTGGATCTAGCCAATATGTATATGTGTAAATTAGCTGTCTGTGTATGTTCTTTCTCCAAGTAGCTCTAGAGAATTATATATAAGGTTTTCTAAAATCTTTGTATGACTTTGTATTCTAAAGATGAAGGTAAGTATAAAGCAGATATGAACATTCTTATTTGGTCATATGTTTGGACATTTCTTTATTTTTGTAACTAATTTTTTTATCTTCTTTCAACAGGAAGGCACCAAAAAAGGAGGTTCCAGCCAAGCCACCACAAGGGATGAAGGGAGGGTACCCTCACTTGGGCCCCCAACAAAAAAGTTGCATCAGGCTTTACACGTTGAAGGACAATGTGATTAAAGCCAGATCAAATAAAAAAAACAGCCAGCTGACCATGTTGCCCATTTATCGCCCACCTATATCTACAAAGCGAGGGGAAAAAAAAACAAGAAAAACATCCAAAGCTCATCAATTTATAACGGGCTCATGGGAAATAAAATTCTCTATCGGAACAGAAAACAAATTAGTCCAAGCTTGGGTAGTCCGAAAGCTATGTCTGCCAGGGATGAATAAATCATGAGTTTACTTTTATGAATTCACTTACAAAAATGCCAACTATGGACCTTTTTTTTTTTTTTTGTTCTCCCACATCTGTAATACTAAAGATACAATGTGTGGCTGTCACAGCAAATGCTGGATTGTGACGCTGCTAGGTCTGTGTAGCTCCTATGCAGAAAAAAAATGATTCAATGAAAGCACAGGAGACACACCCATTACTATGGGTGCTTTTTCTGCTCTCTCTGTGTGCTAAGCAATCAGCCTCACTCATCTATAGCCATGTCATCTGATAAGAAATCAACATATTGTAACCATCTCTATTCTGACGTGATATTTATGACACCCAATACACTCCTTTTTTTATTTTTTTTGTACACATTGTAACATTGATGGTGTACCCAGCTTGCTGGTGATAGAGCAGGTATGACAATGAAGGGTGGAAAGTCACCAGTGCAATTTGGCATCTAAAAATAATAATTTTTGAGTTTTTTGAAAAATGTATATAATCAGTTAATAATAATAGTGCTTTAATATGAAGGAAAAGGTATTTAAAAAAAATCCTTATTCTGATGGCACTTTTCAGCAGAAAAGGTGACAGCAGCATCCCCCCCTAGAGCTCCCCTAGAAGTCCCCGCCCCGTCCCCGCACAGAGCCCGCCCCCTGCCTCTAGTACCCGGCTCCCTGCCTTGCTGTCCTTGCCATTGTCTCAGACGTTCCATACTCGAACGTCGTAACCTCCAGCGCTCCATCTCCAGACCACCCAGCAAGCTAGAACCATGAGGGAGATCGTTCACATCCAGGCCGGTCAGTGTGGCAACCAGATCGGAGCTAAGGTGAGGCTGGCATGCTCAGAGGATAGGCACCTGCTGGCAGAACCCATCAGACTCCAGATGGTCACCCCACCTTTATATAACGGTACTGAGCCATTAGATCCTTCCTACGTGGGCTGATCTCTATAGAAAATGGGGGGATCACTCATATAACTGCCTACCCATATATCTGTAGAAACAATATTATTAAAAAATAAATAAATATTCCCTCCAATGAAGAATTCTGCATGCTGGATGGGGATCTGGTTAGGGTGATGATGGGCTGGGCTTGATTTCATGGGATTACATTTTTTTTCTTATTTAGTTTATGTATATCATATGGTATTAAAATCATTTATGCAATTGGTATGTATGCCAGATTAAATACACATAATTATTTTATTAAAAGAAGGTTGTCACTTCAATGAAAAAAAAAAATCACAAGACTCTAATGGCGGTATTCTATGGTTTCTGCCCAGCAGTAATAGCATTAGGAGTTCTGTACTTGTAAGGTGGGGGAGCTGTGTGTTCCTGCACTGCCTTCCACAGCAAATATATATACCAGTGTGAACGATAAATACTGGCTGTAAAGTGGTAAAAATATAATTAAAAGATATAATTATATATATCGTACATATTTAAAATGGGGGGGGGGGGCATTTTTTTTTCTGCTCAATACAGGTAAAGTTTTTGTTTTGATTTAATAGATTCTCATTACATTTGTTGAACAGTATCTACATTTTAATGAGTAATGTCGTTTTGGAGGGAATTTCTTCCGTTCGTTTCCCCCACCCCCCACTGCGATCCTCTAACGTGGTCGTCAGTTCGGATATAAAATACAATTAAACATTAATTGTATTTTATATCCGAACTGACGACCACGTACAGAAGTGTTAAATGCCACATTGCACAGCCATGTGCCTACAATACTCCGGAAACTGTGACCGAATAGGGAGCAGATACTATTCCACTATAAAAGAATGGAATCCAGTAGGAAAACATCAGATGCCTTCTATTAGAAAAAATCGCCCAATTATTTATTTATATATATATATATATATATATATATATATATATATATATATATTCTATCCTAGTAATTTGACATAAACACTAAGCATTTTTATTGTATTTGCTTTTTATTGTTATTATTTTTTATTATTGTAAAATACGTTTTTAGGGAATTCTGTTTGCTGCATATTTTCGATTTTGAATAAAGTTTTTATGTTCATATCACTTATTAACACATTAAAATCAGATTTTGTTTTAAATAAAATGTATGAATACATTTTGAACCCCCCTCCCCCTCCCCTCTTGCTAACAGGAGATCAGTGTGCTATGGCGCCAACAGCTTTTCCCTCCCCCGACCACCTCCTCCTTCCTCTCTAGCTTTTCAGTCTTTGTTCTCAGGAAGCCTCTAAAATAGGGAGGGAGTTTCTTTAAAAATTGCATTTTTGACTTTTTTTCAATATCGAAAAGTCCACTGGGAGGCATTTTTTTCTCCTCTTAGAAGTGGTCTCACCCATATTCATTTTATATTTACCCCAAAATCCCCCCGGGAAAAAAAGAAAAATGCTTGTGACGTAGACACTAACTGCAGTGCAGTAAAGCTGCCCAGTAATACTATTACAGGAAAGATTAGGGGAAGGGTGTGTATTCACATCACATAGCCATCTGCAGGGTAGAAGAATGTACATCTTCACCATGGGAAGCCTCTATATAAAGCCATAAGCACTTATTTTGATTTAAATAAAAAGAAATATTAAACTGCCGCATTTCTTAAAAATATACATTTGTTTGTGTAAAATTTTTACAAAATATAAATCTTTTTGGCTTTGCTATGTAAAAGCTAATATTTTAGCAATAGCTTTATTTCACTGTATTATTCTGAAATACAATCCCAGTTGTCTTCCTAATGGCTGCAAGACTGGGTGATTAAAGTGTCAGAGTATTGTGCAGTTTTCTGGCTATAAATGGGATAGGGGAACCCTCCTAATTATAATGGGCTGGCAGCATGACCGATGGCTGAGATAGCGGATGTGTGCTACACATTGTAAGTCTATGCTGATGACAGCCTGGTGCAGCTGCAGTGCCACACCCTGGGGTGTAAACCTACACCCCATCTATCCCTGAGCAGCAGAGATCTGTGCATACTATAAGATTTAAATAACTGATAAAAGGTTGTTTAATATAAATGACAATATTAGTAGTATGATAGTACAGAATATAATGCACTAATAATACAGGGATACATGCTAGGTAGATCAGAGAGTGATACAGTATAGAGAAAGCAAAGGATGGATAGAACATGATGTAAACAGAAACTTAGCTATTAATATAGATACAATATAGACAAAAAAAAATATATAATTTTATATGTCTCCCTTTATTTATTTATTTATATATATATATATATATATATATATATATATATATATATATATATATATATATATATATATATATATATATATATATATATATTTGATACATGCATAGATACAAACATAACTAGACAGGGATAGATGGACAGATTATTATTATACAGGTTTCATATAATGCCAACAGATTGCACAGCTTTTCACAACTTGAGGGCAGACCGTACAGTTACAATACACGTTAATACAGAATCAAAGGGCCCTGCAGATACATCCATATATACATTATGCAGATACTGCTTACACTCTATATGACAGTTAGTGTGCTTTAACACTGAGGCATTGGGGGCGTCTGCGGTCGCTTTACCGTAGTTTTAGCGGCGGTATTCGCCCGCTAACAGGGAGCTTTTAACCCCTTCTAGTGGCCAAACAAGGTTAAAACCGCACCCGCAAAGCACCGCTGCAGCTTTGGCAATGGTTCGGCGGCGCTGCCCATTGATTTCAGTGGGCAGGGGCATTTTAGAAGCGGTGTATACACCGCTCCTACAGTGCTGCAAAGATGCTGCTTGCGGCGCTTTACCGCAATTTTAGCGACGCTAGCGGATCGCTTTTAACCCCCTCTAGTGGCCGAAAATGGGTTAAAACCGCCCGCAAAGCACAGCTTTGCCAGTGGTTCGGCGGCGCTGCCCATTGATTTCAATGGGCAGGGGCACTTTAGGAACGGTGTATACACCACTCCTACAGCGCTGCAAAGATGCTGCTTGCAGGACTTTTTTTTACCATCCTGTAATTGCACCGCTCCAGTGTGAAAGCACTCGGGCTTTCACACTGGAGAGACAGTAGAGGCTTTTTACAAACGCTATGCAGGCGCTAGTTTTAGACCCCTTTCACACTGGGGCGTTTTTCTCAAGCGCTTTAGCGTTAAAAAAGCGCCTGTAAAGCGCTTGAAAGAAGCCTCATCTGCAGTCCCAATGTGAAATGTCAGCGCCCGAAAAACGCTCGTAAAGCGCCGCTTAAACTAGCAGCGCTTTACCAGCGTTTTTTGAGCGTTAATGGGGTACTTTTAACCCCTGCTAGTGGCCAAATAAAGGGTTAAAAGCGCCCACAAAACGCTGCTGCCAATAGCGTTTTTCAGGCGTTTTTCGGGCGTTTTACAAGCGCTTCCCATTGATTTCAATGGGAAGGGGCGTTTTAGGAGCGTTGTATTCACCGCTCCAAAAGCGCTGCAAAGAAGCTGCTTGCAGGACTTTTTTTTTACGCTCTTCCAGCGCAGCGCCTCAGTGTGAAAGGACTCGGGCTTTTACATTGGGATTGCAGTTGCAGCTTCTTTTAGGCGCTTTTTTTAACGCTAAAGCGCCTGAAAAACGCCCCAGTGTGAAAGGGATCTTGGTGTGAAAGCACTCGGGCTTTTACATTGGGATTGCAGTTTCAGCTTCTTTCAGGCGCTTTTTTTAACGCTAAAGCGCATGAAAAACGCCTGAAAAATGCCCCAGTGTGAAAGGGGTCTTAGCGCCTGTAAAGCGCCTCAGTGTGAAAGCAGTTTTATGTTCCTGAGCACTCTGCAATCTATACTAAGACATTCATCAGTTGCAAGTGCATTTTGTAGTTCTTTTCTGAACCTTATGGTGTAGGATTGCCACCAATGATGTTCCCATCGGTCATATTGTTACCCATTATAATCATAGAGTATATGGGGTCCTTCATAGGATTGATAGTAGATATTGACTTTGACTCTCATTGACCACATTCCAAACAAAATGTTCTTTTGGATTGCTGATCTCTTGCTATGCAAGTGACTTCATTTGGGGGTGACTGGGCCTAGTGTCACATCCCCTTGCGCCACCCTCTATATTTTTAAGGCTGTATTGTTCTCCAATTTCCTCTGTCGATGTGGAGATGTGACGGGAGGGGGAGGGGAGGCCAAACCACAGTACGCTCAAGTGAAGCAGCAAAGGGAGGGTAGGTCTGCGTTCCATAGAGTAGGGATAGCATTGTAGAGCCACAAAATCAGACAGCACAAGACTGCACATGATTCATACACACAGAGCTCCTAGGAATGTTTTGTTCACATTTCCCAGAAGGACTTTAAAACCCACCAGTTCAATCAAGTTACTGTGTTGCGTTGGTGTTGGCACTCTGATCTGTGACCTCAAAGAGGAGGACCAGCTCGGGGTGAAAAAAAACTAAAATTCAGCAGCTACAAATACTGTAGCTGCTGACTTTTAATATTAGGACACTTACCTGTCCAGGGAGCTTGCAATGTCTGCACCTGAGCCAATCTTTAGATCGAATCCCGGGTGCTGCCACTGCCATTCCTGGTAAGTGAACCAAGCAGTGAAGTCTTTGGGCTTCACTGCTGGCTCTCTACTGCGAATGCGCGAAGCGTGCTGCATTTTGTAATTGGCCTGGTGGTGGGGGAGGGAGGAGGGCGGCCAAATTTTCGGGAGATCGGGCCGTGGCCCATCTCCCAGAAGTGGGGAAGAGGACCTGTCAAAAATGGGTCTCTGTACCCCCCGGGGCGTATAAGCGGAAGTCCCACTTTTAGGTGGAACTCCGCTTTAGGCTACTTTGTTTAAAGTCGCATTCTCCAAGCTGTGGCCCAGGGTCCAAATGCGGCCCTTGGCTTGCCTTTATCTGGCCCTTGGGGCACTATTCCTCCCATTGACACCAACAATGGAGCAGAATTCCTTCCGTTGACACCAATGATGGGGCACTATTTCTCCAGCTGACACCAATGAAAGGGCTCTCTTCCTTCGACTGACACCAATGATGGGGCAGAATTCCTTCCACTGACACCACGACTGGGCACTATTCCTCCCACTGACACCAATGATGGGGCATTATATCTCCCACTGGACGCCAGGACATTCTACTTCAGCTGGCATTAGTCTGGTAGCCTGAAGGTCCTTTGTTCAGAAAGTTTGGAGACCCCTTATTTGAAGGGTCAGTCCAACCACAACAGATGATTTGATTATGGGTGGGTTGAGTCACCCACTGGCCTCTTAAATATGTTAATGGCTGTGGGGCAAAATTTCTTTGATAGGGTTCCTAGCTTAGTCCTCCATTGCCACATTGATCCTACTGCAGCATACACAATCAGTAAAGAAATCAAGGCAGGTGGATAAGCCTCACTTCTAGTGGCCATGACTGTAATAAACCCAAATCTGGTTTCTCAAATCCTCTGGATTTTCCCTTGAAGCCTGAGATCCTATATGTCACACCTGCTAGTGGGTTCCCAGCTATAGACTTGTACGTTGACAAGTACATCTGGTCCCCAGAGTTCTTGAAGGATTAACGACTTTTGTGGGTAACTCACATGGCCAAATCATCTACCAGTAACTGAAATACCAGTTTTGGGTAGGAGGACTCTTTAAGTGACTCTACAGATGTATTCGGGTTAAAAAGCAGCAGAATGAGGATGTGGTTGGAGCTTCCTGTTTCTGTCTGCCAGTAGATCAGACTGTGAAAGTGACACCTTCAGTGACAAGTCCCTAAAGTTTTTCATCTTTCTTCACAGTTCTGGGAGGTCATCAGTGATGAGCATGGAATCGACCCAACAGGAACATACCATGGAGACAGCGACCTGCAGCTGGACAGGATCAGCGTCTACTACAACGAGGCAACCGGTAATCTGAGTCTCCCTCAAACATACTTTAATCCTATGAACTCCTTTGTGGTGACAGCACATAACTTGATCAGGACTGGAAAAGCCTATACAGATACTTGGAAGCTTTAGCAAGGTCTAGAATCCAGCAAAATAGTTTAAAGCAAACCTGTGCTGTGAGAACGTCAGATGTTAACTTTTGTGGACATCCTTATCGCTATTCCCTTCATTCTTGTATTTCTGATTTACTGACCTGGAGCATGCATACAGTAAATAAATTCAATACTCCCATAGTCATACTTGTTCCTGGCAAGTGACACCAAAATTATTGAAATCATTAGATTAGCATTTTGTTACGCAGCGGCAGCTGCAGAGGGGAGGAGAGGGCACTTAACAACGGCTTGAATTTCCCAGAGCGGTGAAGTCACAATAGCCTCCAACGTCCAATGTGTGTTCCCTCCTCTCCCCTGCAGCCTCAACTGGCTGACACACAGGAACCTGATAATGTGACCAGGCCAGAGCGTGCTAAAAATAGGTAAGTATATGCATCTTTTTTTAACACAGGTTAGTCAGGATAGGTGTTAAGAAGGGAAAGGGGACATTTTTAGAACTGGTTAGGTTTAGGCTGGACTTCTACTTGAAGTTGTGCATTTGATTGTATTCATTGAGTACAGTTTTTTATTTTGCTTTGCACCTTGCTCACAAGTTTTATTATAGTGCTAGCTAGCATAAAATGGTTATGGTCCAGTATTAGATTGTGCACAGTGCAGCAGTCTAGCATCCAATGACTCATTGTCTTCGGAGAATTTAGATTGGTCAAATTTGGATTGCTACACATTGTTGCTTCCTGTACTGTATAGCTTATTAAAGCTGTTTATATGTATGTTCATTCTACATGAAGTTATCAGATTTTTTTTTTTTTTTCATTAACACCACAACACTGGTATCATATGCAATGCAGAAAAATGCAGACTTGTATTTTTCCTGCAGTGCACTAAATGTCACCACATGTCATCACACGCACACTGCTCTGCAGTGACATGCGACATTATGTGACAAATAAAGGGAACAATAAAAGATAAAGTAAAGAGTGCAATACCCTGAACATTGCACTGCCCCCTGCTGGACTTTACACAGACATTAGCCTGCATGGTCAAATGCTGCATTTTACAGTCGGCTAGTGTGAATGATCCCTGGATGCTTCTTCACAGTTGTCATTTTAAAAATATGTTTGGAATTTGGAGGGCTTTTTTTTTTTTTTCTTTCCCTAGAGCTCTAAATGTGAAATGAGGGTGTGGCTTGCATTCCTCTAACTGACTTGCTTCTTTTTAATACTGTGCTTGCTAACAAAGGTTTAGCCAGTGGTGCCATAGAACAAATTATCTGTTTTGGCCTTTCTGTATAGTCAGATTCTTACCAATTATTGTAATTATTAATATTATTTATTTATTTCATATACAGGTGGCAAATATGTCCCAAGAGCCATCCTCGTCGATCTGGAGCCAGGAACAATGGACTCTGTCCGATCCGGGCCCTTCGGACAGATATTTAGGCCCGACAATTTTGTATTTGGTAAGCTTTACTAAGTTAAAGAAAATATAATTTTACATATATTTAATTTTAAGTACAACAAGAGTCTAAAAATGTAGGGGAAAAAAAAGCTGCTATATACCATGATGTCCTTCATTGGGATCTGTACCAGGAAAGCAGCTTAGTTGTATGAAAATGCAGTGTCTTGTCTCAGCAGCAAAGTGTAAAGACTTATTTTGTGCAAACGGCGAATCTTTAAGTTCAAAGTCCAGCATTCATAGCAGAAACTATATTTTTCCAGTCTGGAATTCTGATTCTGAGATGGGTTTTTCTCATACACACGGTTTTAATAAGGCTCATATGAAATTGTCTGGGTTATTGACTGTTTGCTGATTAAGATTATTAATAGCTCCAAGAGTATACTCTTATACTTAACACCTTTCTTCCTTCCTCAGGACAAAGTGGTGCTGGCAACAACTGGGCTAAGGGCCACTACACAGAAGGAGCTGAGCTGGTAGACTCTGTTCTAGATGTGGTGAGAAAGGAGGCAGAGAGCTGTGATTGTCTTCAGGGCTTCCAGCTCACACACTCCCTGGGTGGTGGTACCGGATCTGGTATGGGCACACTTCTCATCAGCAAAATCCGAGAAGAGTATCCTGACCGTATAATGAACACCTTCAGTGTTGTGCCCTCCCCCAAGGTGTCCGACACTGTTGTGGAACCCTACAACGCCACACTCTCTGTTCATCAGCTGGTTGAAAACACAGATGAGACCTACTGCATTGACAATGAAGCCCTTTACGACATCTGCTTCCGCACCCTGAAGTTGACCACCCCAACCTATGGAGACCTGAACCATCTGGTTAGCGCTACCATGAGTGGAGTCACCACCTGCTTACGTTTCCCAGGCCAGCTAAATGCTGATCTTCGCAAACTGGCAGTCAACATGGTCCCCTTCCCACGTCTCCACTTCTTTATGCCAGGGTTCGCTCCTCTGACCAGCCGAGGCAGTCAGCAGTACCGTGCGCTAACCGTGCCTGAGCTCACTCAGCAGGTGTTCGATGCCAAAAACATGATGGCTGCCTGTGATCCACGCCATGGCCGATATCTGACAGTGGCAGCAGTGTTCCGTGGTCGCATGTCCATGAAGGAGGTTGACGAGCAGATGCTTAATGTCCAGAACAAGAACAGCAGCTACTTTGTAGAATGGATCCCCAACAATGTCAAGACGGCAGTGTGTGACATCCCACCACGCGGCCTTAAGATGGCAGTCACATTCATCGGCAACAGCACCGCCATCCAGGAGCTGTTCAAACGCATCTCAGAGCAGTTCACTGCCATGTTCCGTCGCAAGGCTTTCCTCCACTGGTACACGGGAGAGGGCATGGACGAAATGGAGTTCACAGAGGCTGAAAGCAACATGAATGACCTTGTCTCCGAGTACCAACAGTACCAAGATGCTACAGCAGAAGAAGAGGAAGATTTCAATGAAGAAGCAGAGGAGGAGGCTTGAGCTCTCTCTACCGCCACTACTCCTTCTCCGTCTCCACTTCTTCCTCCTCCTACATTCTCAGGCTGAGAGAAAAAAAAGTCTTTACAGATGATCTCCATTTGTTTTATTCCTCCATCTTTTTTTCATTTTTCAGTGTTTTTGTTTTATGCTTCACTATTCCTTCTCTGTATATGTTGCTTTAGTCTTGTGGAAAGTCCTTGATAGTAGGCCCTGGTTGGAGCAGGTAACATCTTGTTAAGGTTTCCAGTTTGATCTTAGGAGTTGTCATACAGCTGGCAAGCTGTAGCGGGCTCTTTAGATGACCGGCAAAGCTTTGATTACTCGAGTTCCATCAAAAGGTGGCCTACTTAAAGTCAAATAACTACCTGTAGCTTAGTGCTGGTCTCTAGCTACAGGTTGGTTAAAAGTCTAATTATACCCAGAGATTGTAGAAGAGCCTAAAAACATCTAATCCTAACAATACTTTTCTGAGCCCCGTTCAGTGGTGGCTTATTTGTCCTTTTTTACAAGCGGTTTCCTTTATTTTTTCATTTCCTTAAGTTATTACTGTGGACACACATAAAATGTACCAATCACTGCCATTTCCCTAATTACCAACTAAATGGAAACTGTAAAAAAAGTCTCCAATTTTAGCTTGGCTTGATATAGGTCTCAATGGAAAAAAAAAAAGGCTTTGCCCGTCATTGTTTACAATATAACAACTAGTGCTTGAGATCTAACAAAATGCACGTACCACTCTTTGCAGCAAACAGTATTTTTAAATTTGCAGATTTTGGTTTTATTAATGACGTGGGCCTGAATTCTGCAGCCTGGGATGGCCATACTCGAGTTGGCATGTGGTTACCAAGGCAACCATTGTATTTAAAAAGAGAAAAATAATGAATTTTGCTGTTCGAAAATGAAAGGAATTGTGGGGAAGAATCTATCTCTAAGTGAAAAGTGGATGTTTCATTTCTTCTCCTGTTTTTATTTTTGTTGTTCTGTTCATCCTCTTCTTCTCTTTCTCTCCTCATGCCATAATTATTTTTTATTTTACTGTTGCTTTTTCATATTGAAAAGATGACAAGCCTGTGACGGAAAAAAAAAATAAAAGTTTTTTTTTAAGTTTTGTTTGGTGTATGATGAGCTCTTTATTTGAATGCAGGGTGGAACACTTCAGCTGGAGGGAGGTAAGAGTGTTGGAAATTAAAGTGAACTTTTGCTTTGCCCATTCAAGGCAAAACAACGGTTTCACTTAAAAAATTACTTTGTTATTAGGGAATTCTCCATCCCCATGTAACCGTCATGGTTCCCTAGTGGCCAAACACCAAGCACTAGCGCTGTCACATGGGAGGAAGGAAATCACATGCTCCATAAATACTGAATATTTTTCTTTTGCCCTTGGCAGCCTTAAGCCCCACTATTCAATTTTCTGCTGTTTCTTCCTTCAGATTTTTTGGTAAATCTGAAGGAAAAAATCAGCAGAAAATTGATAGTGTGTATGGGGCTTTAAAGTGATTTTAAGGCTACTTTCACACTGAGCGATAGAAATAGCCTCTGAAAAGCGCCTCAAAACCGCCTCCCATTTATTGCAGTGTCTTTTCACACTGGAGCTGTGCCATTGTGGGACGTTACCAAAAGTCCTGCAAGCAGCATCTTTGGGGTGGTTTGGGAGCTCTGTAAAAAGTGCTGCCAAAATGCCTGCCCATTGCAATGAATGGGCAGCGCAAAAGCGTACTGAAAAGCGCTGCTAAAACAGCGATAAAGCGCCGCAAAAAACGAGCAGCGATTTAGCGCCAACGGCACAAGCGCTCAGTGTGAAAGTAGCCTAAATGATCACCTTTCTGTTTAAAATTGAAATAAGAAATCAAAACATTTTTTATATATATAGAAAAACATTTATATATACATTTTTCATCTTTTATAAGTGATTACATTACCTCTTTTTTCCTCCTTTCTCAGCTGCAAAAGGGCTGGGGAGGGGGAGAGAAACAACAGAACACTGAACTTTCAATTGAATGGCTGTGCAGGGGTGGAGCAGGTGTCAGTACAAGTCTGATCATTGGAGGAGTGTACACTGAGTTCCCAGTATAGTTAGAGCTGACCACTGTGTTCTCCTTCTTAGTGTGGTCAGTTTCTAATAGGAAAGCAGGGGGACTAGCAGGAAAACTAGGGATTTCACACAAAGGAAGCAATAAAAGAGAACAGGAGACTTTTATTCATAAAAGTACACGGTATAACAGGTACATATCAGGAATATGAAATGCTGGGATAACAAACACTTTAAGAGAGCAATGGAAGAGAAAAAAGAAAATAATGTGCTAACAGGCATTAAAAAAAAGATACTGCTTTGCCCTTACATGGGCAAAATACAGGATTTTGCACATATGGGGGCTTCTAATTAAGACATTTTTTGTTGTGTGACAGTTATCTGAAAAGTTACATACAACTAATTGAAAAATAAATCTGATTGTTATCTGTTAAGGCTCCATTCACACTTGTGCCATTTGTCATGTGACTTGGGACATCAAAGTCTCATGTCAAGTCGCACCCAATCTTATCAATGACACCCATTCAAATCAGTGTGACTTAAAATCGCAGCGACTTTGAAAAGGTCCCTGCACTACTTTGTTGTGACTGATCCATATAATGGACAGTCAGATCAGAATTGCACCAAAAGTTATATCAACTCCACACTGGAAATCATGCAACTTTGGAGATGCGCTAATGGGAATGGACCCTAAACAGGGAGGTGTGATACATTTCTTTCAACACAGCACATATTTGATTATGCATCTGTAAGGATGAACATCAGACATGTAGTTGAGACATTAAAAAAAGGCCATTTTGACCTTATTCTCCAAAATCTGGATCCTAAACTTTACAAATATAGTTTACAAGATAGTGGTCATTAAAAGGATCCTTCCAAATCTTTCACATACCATATGGTTTCTCACACGTTACTGTCTTGTGTTAGAATAATGAAGATGAAATCCCATTAAATCTTTTGCTTCAGTAAGTGGTATGTTTTCACACTTTGGGGGACAATTACAAGATGTTATTTACATTGTTTGGTGGCCTAAGAAAAAGACTTGATAGAAACACAATTAACAATTTAAAGCCCAACTCCAGCCAGAATTTTTTATTATTTTTTGTATGGGTCTGCAAGGGTCAATAGACCTTCTTCTGTTTTGACTTTTTATGGATGTCTGTTCCTATTGAGGTGATAGGAATAAGTTCCAATAAGAACATAGACTAAAACACACTAGAGTGGGGTAGATTTAGAACCACTGATAATGACAGCACTGTATGTGCTTTCCTTATAACTTCTCATTTGTTGTCCTGGTTCTACAAGGACAGGAGGTAATGTAAAATCCCCCCCCAGTGATGTCCCATACAGAAATAGAAACCTGAAAGGAAATGTAACTTTCCCCCAGAAAAAACAACAAAACAAGTTTGGCTAGATTTGGGGCTTAAAACAAAAACATGAAGATAGACACTTAGAACAGACATGACTACAAGAAGGCAGAAGAGAAACTGGGCTTTAGGAGGCAACACCAAACACAATCTCTTTCTCATCTATGGAGGGACCCATGAGTTCATAAACATTTGGGTCATACTGCTGCCTACAGTAGGTTGGGAGGCTGGCTGGCAGGCATAAAAAAATAAGCCAGCCCCCGTATAACCCCTCTTCTGCCCAGCATAACTAGTTTTGCTTGTGTCCCAAGAGGTTGGACACCCTTTTTCCATGGCTCTGCAAAAAAAAATGTAATTTCTTTCTTGGTGTCTTTGAAGTGATATTAACCACTTCAATACAGGGCACTTAAACACCTTCCTGCCCAGACCAATTTTGATCTTTCAGCGCTGTCGCACTTTGAATGACAATTGCGCGGTCATGCTACACTGTACCCAAATTACATTTTTTCCCACAAATAGAGCTTTCTTTTGGTGGTATTTGATCACCTCTACGGTTTTTATTTTTTGCGCTACAAATAAAAAAATACCGAAAATGTTGAAAAAAAAATGGTTTTTTTTGTTTCAGTTTCAAAACTTTCTAAATAAGTACGTTTTCTCCTTCACTGATGGGGCTACACTGATGGGCACTGATAAGGCGGCACTGATGGGCACCAATGAAGTGGCACTGATGAGGTGGCATTGATGGACACTGATAGGCGACACAAATGGGCACTGATAGGTGGCACAAATTGGCACTGATAGCTGGCACGGATTGGCATGGATGGGCGGCACAGATGGGCATGGATAGGCGGCACGGGTGGGCACTCATAGGCGGCACAGGTGGGCACTCATAGGCGGCACAGGTGGGCACTCATAGGCGGCACAGGTGGGCACTCATAGGCGGCATTGGTGTTATACTGTACTAATGGATGCCAATCAGTGCCAAACAATGCATGCCAATCAGTGATGCCCATTGTGGGCACTGATTGGCATCCATTATGGGCACTGATTGCCATCCATTGTGCTGACTGGCATCCCTGGTAGTCTAGGGAGGATTACCTTTTCCCTGGTGGTCTGGTGGCGTCCCTGGTGGTCCAGTGTGGGCATCCTCGGAGGGGCTGTGCTGATAATCGATCAGCACAGACCCCCCCTGTCAGAGGAGCAGCCGATCGGCTCTCCTCTACTCGCATCTGACAGACGCGAGTGAGGAAAAGCCGATCACCGGCTCTTCCCATTTACATTGTGATCAGCCGTGATTGGACACGGCTGATCACGTGGTAAAGAGTCTCCGTCGGAGACTCTTTACCGAGATCGTAGTTGCCGGGTGTCAGACTGTCAGGTCAGGATTATGAAACTACTTTGCCACCGTCAATTTGTAATAGGGCGGGCGGCAAGTGGTTAAGTTAAAATATTTATAAAAAAAAAAAAAGTGCAAAGTCATACTTTCATGCTCTGTGTAATGGTTTTGTACAGAGCAGCCCAATTCTCTTCTTTTCAGGTTCTCCCCAGGGCTTCTGGCTCCTCCTCTTTACACAGTGCCCCCATAGCAAGCAGCTTGCTATGTGTGCACTTGTGCGGGCTGACTCCTATACCTTGTATGGGACTTGGCCATCCCCCTGCTCCCTCCTCACTGGCTTTGTTTGACAGCAGTGCAAGCCAATGGCTCCTGCTGCTGCATCACAGCCAATGAGGAGGCAGAGACTTGGGAGTACAGCTGCTCTCGTGCACGATGCTGGATCATGATTGGGCTTGGGTAAATATTAGGGGAGTTGCGGAGGGAGCTGCATGCTAAAGGTTTTTGACCTTCATGTGTAGAATGCATGAAGGTCAAAAACCTTCAGCCTTTACAACCACTTTAACCTCTAGAGGTCCGCGCTGTAGCCGTCATTCTATTGACGTCGTCCCGTGCACGAGGGGCCTGTGTGGCACGCTCTGTGATCAGCGAGTCTGAGACTCGCCTGATCATAGATCGGAGCAAGGGGTCGATCCCAACCCCTTACCATGTGATCGCAACAGAGCTGGTAATCGGCTATTTTTCTTTCTCGTGCTGTCAGCGCGAGGAGAAAAAAAAATGCCGATCACCGGCGGCCGTGAGAGGGACTTCAGTCCCGATCACGGCCAGATCATCAGTGCCCACCTGCCCTCTGCCAGTGCCACCCAAGTAGGGGAAAAAGTGAAACTCATCAGTGCCACCTATTAGTGCACACAGTGCCACCTATCAGTGCCCACAATCTGCCACAAAAACAGTGCTGCACCCCAGTGCCACATATCCGTGCCCATCAGTGTCATCTACCAGTGCCGCCCATCAGTCCCATCTATCAGTGGTACCCATTAGTGCCCATTCGTGCCATCTTATCTTTGCCCATCAGTGCCGCCTTATCTGTGCCCATCGGTGCCACCTTAGCTGTGCCTATTAGTGCCACCTTAGCTGTGCCTATCAGTGCCCACCAGTGCCACCTCATCAGCGCATTTCAATGAAGGAGAAAAATGACCTGTTTGCAAAATTTTATAACAAACTATTAAACATGATTTTTTTTATTTTGCATCTTTTTTTTTTGTTTACTAAAAAATAAAACTCCCAGCTGTAATTAAATACCACCAAAAGAAAGCTCTATTTGTGGGGAAAAAAATGATAAAAATTTAATTTGGGTACAGTGTAGTTAGTATGGCCGCGCAATTATCATTCAAATTGCATCAGCGCTGAAAATTGGTCTGGGCAGGAGGGGGGTTTAAGTGCCCAGTAAGCAAGTGGTTAATAAAGATTATTGCCACAATGCTTTTTTTTTATGCTCTGTGATTTCAATCAAGATTCCATGCTACAGCACTGTTTGAGCTGGTTTCTATATACAGTACCTCACAAAAGTGAGTACATCCCTCATGCCGCGTACACACGATCAGAATTCTCCTCGGAAAAAGCTCTGATGGTTTTCCCGACGGAATTCGGCTCAAGCTGTCTTGCCTACACACGGTCACATCAAATTCCGATAGTTTATAACGTGGTGACGTAAAACACGTACGACGGGACTAGAAAAGGAAGTTCAATAGCCAGTAGCCAATAGCTTCTGTCTCGTAGTTGAATCTGAGCATGCGTGATTTTTGGCGTGTATGAATTGCATACACACGATCGGAGTTACCGATTTTATAAATTTTTGGCTGGCGGAAATTCGGACAGCTAAATTCCGATGGAACATACACACGGTCGCATTTTAAGATGAAAAGCTCTCATCAGTCTTTTTGTGGCCGGAAATTCCAATCGTGTGTATGCGGCATCACATTTTTGTAAATATTTTATTATATCGTTTCATGTGACAACACTGAAGAAATTACGCTTTGCTACAATGTAAAGTAGTGAGTGTACAGCTTGTATAACAGTGTAAATTTGCTGTCCCCTCCAAATAACTCAACACACAGCCATTAATGTCTAAACTGCTGGCAACAAAAATGAGTACTCAGTACACCCCTAAGTGAAAATGTCCAAATTGGGCCCAATTAGCCTTTTTCCCCTCCCTGGTGTTATGTGACTCATTAGTGTTACAAGGTCTCAGGTGTGAAGGGGGAGCAGGTGTGTTAAATATGTTATCGCTCTCTCTCATACTGGTTACTGGAAGTTCAACATTGCACCTCATGGAAAATAATTCTCTGAGGATCTGAAAAAAATAATTGCTCTACATAAAGATGGCCTAGGCCAGGGATATGCAATTAGCGGACCTCCAGAAGTTGAAGAACTACAAGTCCCATGAGGCATAGCAAGACTCTGACAGCCACAAGCATGACACCCAGAGGCATGATTGTACTTGTAGTTTTGCAACAGCTGGAGGTCTTGGCTATAAGAAGATTGCCAAGACCCTGAAACTGCGCTGCAGCATGGTGACCAAGACCATACAGCGGTTTAACAGGATAGGTTCCAGTCAGAACAGGCCTTGCCATGCTCAACCAAAGAAGTTGAGTGCATGTGCTCAGCGTCATATCCAGAGTTTGTCTTTGAGAAATAGATGTATGAGTGCTGCCAGCATTGTTGCAGAGGTTGAAGGAGTGGGGGGGAGGGTCAGCCTGTTAGTGCTCAGACCATACACCGCACACTGCATCAAATTGGTCTGCATGGCTGTTGTCCCAGAAGGAAGCCTCTTCTAAAGATGATGCACAAGAAACCCCCCAAACTGTTTTCTGAAGACAAGCAGACTAAGGACCTGCATTACTGGAACCATGTCCTGTGGTCTGATGAGACCAAGATAAACTTATTTTTTTCATATAGTGTCAAGTAGGGATGAGCCCGATGCTGGACTCGAACATCGAGTGTTCAGTGTTCGCCGAACATCGAACATTATGAGACGTTTGCGGGAAATTCAAGTGCCCGTGGAACGCGCCATAATGAATGGCGGGCTTTTTGCGTAAACTAGGCTCCACTTCAGCGTCATGGGGCGGAGCACTAGGAGGTAGGCTCGTCTGGAGTTCCTCCACCCCTCCCTCTCCACCTGGAATCCCCACGTAACACCTTGCCCTCCCCCAACACGCGGCGAGAAGCTGAGCGGTGAACGGACCCTATCGGTCATGCGGGTATGCGGAGGAGAGCCGGACTGTGTTCGGTCTGGGCGCCGCTCCCCCTCAGCCTGACGCGGCCTCGGGAGTAAGTGACCTGCCTCGTAAACACTAGGAGATCATCCCCCGGCCCGGATGCCGGACGCTTGACACCAGTTGCAGACCCGAAGCTCTGAGCGGCAGGTGAGCCCCTTACACTGCCTACACACAGGAGACTGGAACTCTGCCATACTGCTCTACGGCCAGGAGTCTGCCCTGGAAAACAATACACCGACCCAACACAGCAAAGTGAAAGGGAGTCTGAGGACTGGACACCCGAAGTGCTCGGATACTGGAACGGGGTATTGTAATCAACAAGGCGTGAGTTTAAATTGGGAATGTGGAGAGGAGAGCTTGACCTGGGAGAGGCATGATAGAACCGTATATGCTTTGTGAGCAATGAACTGTGTGTGAACTGTGTCATATGGAGAAGAGCTTTGCAACTATAAATGCCGCGATAAGATAGACTTTTGTTGGTTTTTTTGCTCTTGTTTTTCACGGCTCGTTTCTACTATCTCCCTAACCCTGGGCATGCATGAGGAGGCGGCTAAGTGAGGAAAAAGCAGGAGAATAGAGTTATAAGATCTCTAAGAGAATATAAAATATATTAAAACCCTCCCCCCTCTCAAAAGTCTTGTACGCTTTGATGGAGCTTATGGTAACTCCATGGGAGGGGGATCCAACTTTTTAAATCTAACCCTGGGGGGGTTCTACTCAATAAGAAAAAGTCTAGATGTATGTCCATTTCTAGATCAGTGCCCCAGGTTCTATGCTGATATAAGCACTGTAACAAAAGAGACCCTTCCCCAAGTAAATCTAATAAAGGTGAAAAAAGGACACTTAAAACCCTGAGGAGATAAGCAGAGAGACGCTACAAAAGAACACTAAACTTTTTTCACCTAGAAGGTCGCGGGGGTGCTATGGAGGCAATAAACTGATCATGGTCCACGGCTATGCTTTGGGGCCCCCCCCGAGGCGGTCTCTTCTCTGGAAAGATAGTTGGGCAATTGGGATAACTTGCAAGTTTAGAGTGACTATAACTTTAACCCCCCCCCCCTCCCTTCCTATTGAAACGGTCATTGTTTATACGCAATCCCGAGTCAAGGGGACGTCGAGAGGAGCAAGCAAGGACATCGTTTGTACAAGAAAGGGGATTAGTACCGCCCAAGTTGAGCCCTTGCTGCATAAACTCAACCCAAACTGCCAGAGACTGGACAAGGAAAGAAGAAGTCAATACGACACCTTGGGATAAAAGCCGATAAAAAGACTGTATAACAACTGACGGGACCTATAGTATGATTATAGCTTGAATATCCTCTGACCTCTGTATATGTTTTGTACGGTTTGATCGGGGGGTGCTCTATTTTTTAAGTAAAGGGCCCTGGGGAGAGGTGGGAGGGGGGAGAGAGGTGGACAGCCCCTAGAATCTAGGAGAAGGGATCCAGCTCAGTGGATTCCCCCCCGTCCTCTGACCCCCCCCCCCCCCCCCCCTAGCTGCCAGCCTGAGAAGGGACTGAAAACGAGTTGGGTGGAGCTAAAGGGAAGTATGAGAGGGAAAGCAAAAACAGGTAAAAAAGCCCCACTGGCCCCCAGTCCAGGGGGAATCCAGCGATATATGGCAAGTAACTCTAGTTTAATGGAGGAAGGCCCTTGCAGCCCCAAATTAGGAACAGCACGGAGATCCGGCCCAAACAGGCAGAAGATGTTAGAAGAAAGTAAAGGGGGAAAGGAAAATGGAGCTAATATGAGGGCCCCGAAGGAAGTAAATGTGAGGGAGGAAAAAAGACTGGGAGAGGAGGGTACAATGGGAGAAGGTAGTGTGCTAGATATACCCCAGGAGGGGGAAGCCCCTCTAATTAAGGAGATGTTAATGGAGATGTTCGCAAAAATGGAGGACTCCTTAAAAATGGAAATAGCAGGAGTAAGGGCAGATATAGGATTGGTCCTTGGGAGGGTGGAAGAGATAGAGGAAAGACTAGACAACCAAGACCAAAGATTAGATGAGATAACAGAACAAATCACATCCCTTCAGTTAGTGAATAGGAGCCTCCAATATAAACTGGAGGACCAGGATAACCGGGGGAGAAGGAAGAATGTGCGCATTAAAGGCCTCCCAGAGAAATACAGCAGTAGGGAACTGGGAAGTATAATAAAGCAGCTATTCAACCCGTTATTGGGAAGAGAACCTGGAGATACCCTCAGGATAGACAGAGCTCATAGGATAGTAAGGAGGATAGTTTCAAGGGAGGAGCATCCTAGAGATGTGATAGTGAGGTTTCATTACGTAGAAGAGAGAGGCCTCATTATGGAGAAACTGAGGACATCAGCAGGATTGACCTTCGAGGGGGTAGAGCTGCAGGTCTTCCCGGACCTGGCCACAGAAACATTAGTGAGAAGGAGACTGTTGAAACCCCTCACACAACAGATGTTGGCATCGGGAGTATCCTACCAATGGGGATTCCCAGCCTGTTTAATCGTGAAAAAAGACGGCCGCTCTGCAGTTCTGCGATTCCCCGAAGATTTGCAAGGGTTCTGTGAAAGGCTGGACATCCCCCCCCGGTTACCGGGGTGGGGGGAAGAAGAAAAGATCAGACCCATGCCAAGGAAGTTAAGATGAGGGGGGGGAGTAGCAGAGCCAATAGTAAAGTAGTGTCCCCAAAGAAGACGCAAAGAAAGTCCCAAAGAAGGGGAGGATGGGGCTGGGAGAAGGTGGATGAACTGCGGGGGTAAAGGGGGAGGGTGAGAGGGAGGAGGCCTTCGGAGAGTCTCCGGTGGGAGCCCTTGGGTAAATATGGGTAGGAGAGGTTTCCTACGAGAGAGGTACCTAACCCATATGAACAACAAAGATAGGGGGGAACTCCGACCACCCTTTTTAGGGGTACTGTTGCGGAGAAGGGGTGGGAAAGGGGGGGAGGGGGGATGGTGGGAAGATGGGGAGGGAGGGATTAGTGGGTCTGGGGGGCTACCCCCCCCTTTTTTTTGTTATCCTCCTATGTCCTCTCCCCCTGCACCCCAAAGGGGGTCTGCCCCCGGGTCAGCCTATGGGAGATTCCGCTCTATGTTGAAAGCATTTGATGGTTGTAATTAATGTAATATCATATAATGTGAGGGGATTAAATACAAAGGAAAAAAGGTTTAAGATAAATAAAGAACTCCAATTTTTAGGGGGGAGTGTGGTCTGTCTCCAAGAGACATATATTACTAATGCATCCCCCGTAAAACTGTCATCATCTCAATTTTCACTATGGTTTTACGGGGACACACCATCAGCCCACTCAAGAGGCGTAGCCACGGGGTTCAATAGAACAACCAGATTTGAAATAAAGAAACGATTGGCTGACCCGGAAGGTAGATACTTATTCTTAAGGGGTAAATTGTTCGATATGAAATGTACAATAGTGAATGTATATGCGCCCAACAGAAACCCTGACAGATTCTTAAGGAAGGTACTAGAGAAGCTGGAGGGTTTCAAAGTTGGCAAACTAATTATAGCAGGGGATCTGAATTGGACTTTAAACCCCAATTTGGACAACTCGGGGGGCGGTAGCAGGGCGGCAGAGGGTAGATATAGAGCATTAAAGAGAATTTTAGCCAATGCACAGCTTTTAGACGCATGGAGAATTTCCCACCTAAAAAAGAGAGATTACACCCATTACTCAGCCCCACATAAATCTTTCGCTAGATTGGATTATATATTGCTTGACCACCAATTAGTACCAAATCTCAAAAAAGCTGAAATTAAATCAATTACACTTTCAGATCATGCCCCAGTAGTAATACAGCTTGAAGTACAGGGAGAAAGGGGAACAGGGAGAACATGGAAATTAAATAACTCTCTCCTACAGGATCAGGAAATCACAGCCAAGATCGAACAGGAACTGACTAGCTTTTTTGAGTGGAATGATACACCAGATATATCTAGAGCTACCTTGTGGGAAACACACAAAGCAGTCATTAGAGGGGCCCTGATCGGGATTGGCGCTGGGAAGAAGAAGGAGAGGGAGCAACAAAAAGTTCATTTATATAGGGAGATCAACGAATTAGAACAGGAATCTAGACCAAAGGGATTACGCGAAAGACAGGAGTTAAGGGAAAAAAAAAGAGAATTGGAAAAAATCCTAGAACAAGAAAGGGAGTCTGCATTTCACAAAATAAATAGAGAGAGATACCAATGGGGTAATTGGTCTGGTAAATGGATGTCAAAAAGAGTTAAGGATTACAAGAATAGGACCCATATTTCAATGATCAAAGATAGAAGAGGAGAGATACAATATTCTACACCAAAAATTGCGGAAAATTTCCACACGTACTATAGTGAGCTGTATAATATAAGAGGGAAAGGGGGAGATAAGGGGACAAGGAAAGGAAGAATAGAAGAGTATCTTCGGGACATGGACTTCCCCAGAGGAGAAAAGGAGGAGATGGAGACACTAGAAGCTCCGATAACAATAGAGGAAGTGAAGAGAACAATTAATAATACAGCCCTCGGGGGGAGTCCAGGTCCCGATGGATACTCTATCCTGTACTATAAGAAATTCCAGAAGTTTCTAATACCGAAACTCTGTGACTATTTCAATGCAGTGGGAGCAGGAGAGAGGTTCCGGGAGGAGGCCCTATGTGCACATATAACCTTGATTTTGAAAGAGGGTAAGGATCCAGCAGCCTTGGAGAGTTATCGGCCGATCTCCCTATTAAATACGGATATAAAGATCTTTGCGAAAATAATGGCAGAAAGACTAAAAACCCTCCTCCCGAAATGGATACATCCGGACCAGGTGGGGTTTGTCCAGGGGAGAGAGGGGAGAGATAATTCCCTGAAGTCCATAGCGCTGATCCAGGAAGCTACTAGAAGAGAGATCCCCACAGTACTGCTGTCAGTAGATGCCGAAAAGGCCTTTGACAGAGTAGAGTGGGAGTTCATAGATGGGATACTAGAACATCTAGGACTGGGAGAAAAGATGCTGAGGTGGCTTAAAGAGGAAGTAAACCCTGATGGGTTTACTTCCTCTTTTTTTCCCTGCAAAGGTAAAGCATAATGGACTACTATGCATCGCATAGTAGCTCATTATGTGTCACTTACCTGACACAGGAGCCAGCGAAGTCGCCGCTGATCCCTGTAGTCCGCCGCATCCATGTTGCTGGTGGCGTCTCGCAGCTCCGACGAATCACAGCGGCGAAGCCGCGATGACGTCACTCCCGCGCATGCGCACGGGAGTCGCGTCTCGCAGCTCCGCTGCTGCCACTCGGCGAAGTCGCGAAGACGTCACTCCCGCGCATGCGCACGGGAGACGACAAATTTGGCAAATCCATTCATGGATTTGCCGCATTTAGTGCGCCTGCGCGCCGCTGTCTACGGCGCATGCGCCGTAGACAGCGGTGCCCATTTTCGGGCAAATATCTCCTAAACCATATAGGTTTAGGAGATATTGCTTGGACCTACAGGTAAGCCTTAATCTAGGCTTACCTGTAGGTCCAAGTTGTTTGGAAGGGTTTACTTCCTCTTTAAATCCCTATATTTACAACCGACAGCGAGAATTGGAGTGAATAGATCCCTGTCTCGCCCCCTGGAACTGTTCAACGGGACGAGGCAGGGATGCCCCCTTTCACCGATTCTGTTTGTGATTTCATTGGAACCACTGTTAGTTGCAATAAGGAGGAACTGGGATATACGGGGTCTCTGGGTGGGCGGGAGGGAATATAAAGTCTCTGCATTTGCAGATGATGTACTGGTGTACATAGTCAACCCAAGAACAACAATCCCATCCCTCCTTAAAGAGTTTGAGCAGTTCGGTCGATTATCTAATTTTAAAATAAATGCGACTAAATCGGAAATCCTTAATGTAAATTTAACAGAGGCGGAACAGATAGTGTTAGGCTCTCAGTTACCATTTAAGTGGTGTAAAGGAGAATTGACTTACCTGGGCATAAAATTGACGGCACAAACGGTCAACCTTTATGGGGCTAACTATGTACCCCTACTGAATAAAATTAAGGACAATATAAATAAAATGAGACATAAAGCTCTCACATGGATGGGGAGGATAAACGCAATAAAGATATTCATATTACCACTGGTAATTTATACGCTTCAAATGATCCCAGTCCCCCTGCCCTTAAGCTACCTTGGAAAGGTAAAATCAATGATACTGTCGTTTATATGGGCACGTAAGAAGCCACGAATAGCCTATAATGTTTTAGTGAAGGAGAAAGAGAGAGGAGGTGTAGCACTCCCAGATTTCACGAAATATTATGAGGCGATAATTATAATTTCAAGGGTAGCGGATTGGTGTCATAACAAACAAGAGAAGAGCTGGGTAGAGTTGGAAGTCACATTAACCACTTTCAGACCGGACCATTTTGCTGGTCAATGACCAGAGGTCTTTTTACAATTTGGCACTGCGCTGCTTTAACTGGTAATTGCGCGGTCATGCAATGTTGTACCCAAACAAAATTTGCGTCCTTTTCTTCCCACAAATAGAGCTTTCTTTTGATGGTATTTGATTGCCTCTGCGATTTTTATTTTTGGCGATATAAACGTAAAAAGACCGCAAATTTTGAAAAAAAAAGATATTTTCTACTTTTTGTTATTAGAAAAATCCAATAAACTCAATTTTAGTCATACATTTAGGCCAAAATGTATTCAGCCACATGTCTTTGGTAAAAAAAAAGTCAATAACTGTATATTTATTGGTTTGCACAAAAGTTGTCACATCTACAAACTAAGGTACGTTTTCTGGAATTTACGCAGCTTTTAGTTTACCACTGCCTATCTCATTTCTTGAGGTGCTAAAATGGCAGGGCAGTACAAAACCCCCACAAATGACCCCATTTTGGAAAGTAGACCCCCTAAGGAAATTGATAAGTGGCATGTTGAGCCCATTGAATATTTTATTTTTTTGCCTCAAGCGATTGAATAATGACAAAAAAATTTTTTTTTTTTTTTTACACAAAGTTGTCACTAAATGATATATTGCTCACACATGCTATGGGCATATGTGAAATGACACCCCAAAATAAATTCTGCTGCTTCTCCTGAGTACGGGGATACCACATATGTGGGACTTTTTGGGAGCCTAGCTGCGTACGGGGCCCCGAAAACCAAGCACCGCCTTCAGGCTTTCTAAGGGCGTAAATTTTTGATTTCACTTCTCACTACCTATTACAGTTTTGAAGGCCATAAAATGCCAAGATGGCACAAAATCCCCACAAATGACCCCATTTTAGAAAGTAGACACCCCAAGCTATTTGCTGAGAGGCATGTTTAGTCCATGGAATATTTTATATTTTGCCACAGGTTGTGGGAAAATTACAAACTTTATTTTTTATTTTATTTTTTTTCACAAAGTTGTCACTAAATGATATATTGCTCACACATGCCATGGGCATATGTGAAATGACACCCCAAAATAAATTCTGCTGCTTCTCCTGAGTACGGGGATACCACATGTGTGGGATTTTTTGGGAGCCTAGCCGCGTACGGGGCCCCAAAAGCCAAGAACCGCCTTCAGGTTTTCTAAGGGCGTAAATATTTGACTTCACTCCTCACTACCTATTACAGTTTTGAAGGCCATAAAATGCCAAGATGGCACAAAACCCCCACAAATGACCCCATTTTAGAAAGTAGACACCCCAAGCTATTTGCTGAGAGGCATGTTGAGTCCATGGAATATTTTATATTTTGCCACAAGTTGCGGGAAAATTACAAACTTTTTTTATTTATTTTTTTCACAAAGTTGTCACTAAATGATATATTGCTCACACATGCCATGGGCATATGTGAAATGACACCCCAAAATAAATTCTTCTGCTTCTCCTGAGTACGGGGATACCACATATGTGGGACTTTTTGGGAGCCTAGCCGTGCACGGGGCCCCGAAAACCAAGCACCACCTTCAGGCTTTCTAAGGGCGTTACAGTTTTGAAGGCCATAAAATGCCAAGATGGCACAAACCCCCCCCAAATGACCCCATTTTGGAAAGTAGACACCCCTAAATTTAGGGGTACACTAGTGAGACTAGGTAATAAATGGCGGGTGCCCTGAAACTATAAAAAAATAACTAACCAACCAGCGTCACCTGTAACAGTTATATGGTGATCACTGGTGAAAGGGTTAACTAGGGGGCAATCAGGGGGCTTTATGCGGTAGTATATGGGGGTCCCTGGCACTATAAAAAGCTGCGGCGAACCTAAATACCTACCTGCCTAACTAGCGTCACCTGTCACACTAATACAGCGATCAGAAAAACGATCGCTTATCAGGCTGGGTTCACACTGGAGCGATGCGGGAACGCCACGAATCCGCGGCGGGTTCCCGCATCGCATGCCTCCCGGCGGCAGTTCACACTGCCCTATGCGAACTGCTGGGAGTGTCAGTGAAATGTTAATGACACCCCCAGATCAGTTTGCATATCGCAGTGCGATCTGCAAACTCGGATCGCATGGTGTGAACACCCATGCGATCCGATTCTGCTGCAGACCAAAAAAAGGGTCCCGTGCGAATTTGCGGCGGGTGCGGCGCGAATTCAGTATGGCTGAACTCGAATCGCACAGAGATCGGATGTGATTTGCACTGCAGTGCGGTGCGAATCACATCCGTTCTCATAAACCGCTGCAATGTGAACCCAGCCTTAGTGACACTGGCGACGGGGGGTGATCACGGGGTTAAACCTTTATTGGGGGGGTTAGGGGGGTACCCTAGAGCTAAAGGGGGCTAACCCTAACTGCCCTAACAGTTATTACAGTCACAAATGACACCAATGCAAAAAAAAAAAAATGCTATTGGTGTCACTGTGACTGAGGGGGCAGGGGTGATTGGGGGGGTGATCGGGGGGTGAAGGGGGGGTGTGAGTGTGCCTGGCATGTTCTACTGTGAAGTGTCGTGTTGGTGCAACTCACCGATCCTCTCTCCTCAGTGCCGGAACGAAAAATACCGACACGGAGGAGAGATTACATCACTTCCTCTCCTGTGTTTACATTACAGGAGAGGAAGTGATGTCACGCCTCACTTCCATTCGTCAGGAGCGATCGAGAGGGGGTGGCCATGAATGAATGGCCGCCCCCTCATCCCGGATCGCTTCTGAACGAAAACCGACCGCCGCTGGCACCGGGGGGGGGCCGATCGGGCCCCCCACCCGCGGGAAGGCAGGGACGTACATGTACGCCCATATGCCTGCCGTGCCAAACTGTCGACGTACATCGTCGTGCGGCGGTCGGCAAGTGGTTAAGTAACACGGAGTTAGCTAAAATGATATGGATACCCCCTCAATATAGGGATCTAGGGAACAGCACTTGCACTTTAACTAGGCACACGTTAAAAATTTGGGATAAAATAAATAAGAGACACAACTAGCACTATAATTCCCCCTTAATATCACTGTTGGACACAAATTATTTTCCCCCAGGGAAAGAGGAGCGTTTATACTTTAGTAGGTGGGCAAAAAGAGAGGAAATAATATTGATAGAAGTAATGAAAGAGAATAGGATAAGCACTTTTAGGGAAATCACACAAGAATGGGGTCGTAGGCCATTAGATAACTGGAGATACACGCAAATGGCTCACTTTATTCAAGGATTACCACAGCCATTAAGAGGAAAGACACAACTTAGACCATTAGAGAAACTATTTAACCACTTGCTTACTGGGCACTTAAACACCCTTCCTGCCCAGACCAATTTTCAGCTTTCGGTGCTCTCACAATTTGAATGACAATTACTCAGTCATGCAACACTGTACCCAAATTAATTTTTTGTCCTTTTTTTCCCACAAATAGAGCTTTCTTTTGGTGGTATTTGATCACCTCTGGGGTTTTTATTTTTTGCGCTATAAATGAAAAAAGACCGAAAATTTTGAAAAAAAACGCATATTTCTTTGTTTCTGTGACAGAATTATGCAAATTATTAATTTTTCTTCATAAATTTTGGCCACAATTTATACTGCTACATATCTTTGGTAAAAATAACCCAAATTAGTGGATATTATTTGGTCTTTGTGAAAGTTAGAGAGTCTACAAGGTGTGGTGTGAATCGCACAAAATTGATCACCCGGACGAACGTGCCTGCTCTACGGCCGTCATTCGGCTATAGGGCGGGCGCGATGTGGTTAAGGAACCACAATGTTTAGAGAAAAGGTTCTCCAAAATATATAAGATATTAAAGCAAGAGGTAGACGTTGGGCTCCCAGATTATCTGGGGAAATGGGAGGAAGAAATAGGACCTTTGAGAAATCAGGAGCATAGGAGTAAAATAATTAAAATGACCCATTCCTTGGCAAGAGATGTCCAAACGATCGAAATGTCCTTTAAATTAATAGCGAGGTGGTACCTGACGCCCCAGAGAATACAGAGGTTCAGTGAAGAAAATCAGATGCTCTGTTGGAGGGAATGTAAGGGACCAGGGTCCTTCAAGCATATATAGTGGGACTGCCCTAAAATAACCCCCTTCTGGGAGAAAATAAGAGAAATTATATTTTTTGTGACAGGGGAAAGGGTGGGAAATTCTCCATGGGAATGCCTGTTTCATGACACAAAGAAAGGGATTGCGCAATACAGAGGTACAATGACCCCACTCCTATTGAATGTAGCTAAATCTTTGATCCCGTGCCATTGGAAGACTGTGCAGGTTCCGACAGTTTCAGAGTGGGTTCGGAAAGTAGAACATATAAGGGTAATAGAGGAGTCCATACAGAGACTGGAGGATACAGGTCAAAAACATCTAAGTAAATGGCAACAATGGGGAGCATTTTTGAAAAAGGAGTATCATATAAGGATGGAAAGGGATGGAGAGGGAGAGGAATGAGGGGAGTAGGGGTTCGGGGGTCTTTTTTTTTTGGGATTGGGTAAGGGATTGGGAATATTAGTATTGTTATTAAAAAAGTATGTAATTGAAACCTACATATGTTGTTTTGCAAAAATGAGAAAAGAAATAAAGAGTATATAAAAAAAATAATGAATGGCGGGACCGTCAATGCACTGCGAGATCGCAGTGCATCGACGGCTGCTGATTCGCCAAAGCATGCACCTGACCTACATGCTTTGGCCCTGATGCTCTGATGTGAGAGCCATGATTGGCCAAAGGCAGGGTGCCTTTGGTCAATCGTGGCTCAGGGGGCTGAGTCCACGGCAGCCATACATAGTTTTATGAATGAGAGCAGCAAAATTACATTTGTAAAGGAAAAAATGTAATTTATAACTGCTTGCGGCTGTCATGTATTGCCTGACCCCGGCAATATAGATCAAAATCATTGGGGGGGTAGGGGGTGCTCGTGAGCAGCAAACCAAGAGGACCGTTCGGTAATCTCGCTCCTCGCTGCCCAGCCACATTAGCCACATTAGCACCAATATTGGGGCACTCTTGGCTTCCCCTGTACCTCTCTGGATCCCTGCAGCTCCATACACCCCATGAAGAGAAGCTCCACCTGTTCCTCCAGCGCTAAGTCAGCGGACCGGAATCCTCCTGCTGCCTTCCCACTCAACGCCATCATGGGCATCATGGCCTCGAGCCAGGACCTTTTCCAACAATCCCTTCCTAAGGATGCCAAAAGTGATGCCTCGGAAGTGGCCCCACACCAGCAGCCTGTACTCCGCGATGCTGACCTTCATGCATGCTTTAAAATCATGCTGCAAGTGGAACTTTCAGCTGCTACCACTAAACTTGCAACACACCTCACCAAGGAGATCATGGAGCTCGGCTAGTGTTAATATTGAGTTGATGCGCTACTGCATGTTCTTATGTTTCACTTTAAATTTTGTTTATGCCAACTCCCTCTCCACAAGTTGCGGCCTGACTTGCTGGCCCACCACACATTAAATGTTACCTTTGACCCCCCCCCCCCGGGGCACCTGTTGTATCTTTCATTTACCACCCCTGTTTTTTTTTATTTTCTGGCCAAGACTCTCCATCTAGTTAACAATTCTGGCTACTTAAGCCCAGCACAGCCATTTGTTCGGTGGCAGAGCCCCCCCTGCCTCACATATCTTACATTAAATGTGATTCACGCTTGCCATGATGTACTTAGTACTACCCTCCCTCCTTTACTACCTTGTTTTTGTTTTGCCCCCCCCCCCCCCCTCTGGTCCTTCTTTCCCTTTTTTCCTTTGCTCGATTATGGCCCAAGACACAAATCTTTGATGGCCGATGCGGGACCTCCTCAGTTCAGCTTCATTTCGTCTCCTCGCTATAGCTATGACTCCATTGAAGTTCTATTCACACAATATCCAGGGGTTCAATTCTCCAGTGAAGCCTTCAAAGGTATTTCACCAATCCACATGATAGCTTCTGCAGGGTCGACCATGTCTTTATTAACTTGCGAATCATTCCCAACATACACAAGATAAGGATCCCTGCCTTCCATGGTCAGATCATGATCCCATCGTCTTCTTGCTCATACTCACTGGCCTAACTCGCTCAACTTATCAATGGCGGCTCAATCAATGTATTTTTTTTCCGACAATGTAGGCTCCATGACTTCAGCTATCTCTCTGTGGGAAGCCGACAAGGCTATCATGCGGGGCCACTGCATTCAGCTTGCTTCCTCTCCCAAGCAGGACAGGGAAAATAAGATCCAAGAACTATCGACACACCTGGCATCCACTAATGCGATATGGAAATCCAACCCTACCCCTGCCAATAAAAATGCTCATGACACCATTGTCGCTGGACTGGATTTGCTGTCCACCGACATAGCCGAAAAAGCCCTACGATGGGCCAAGCACAAATTTTACACCTGTGCAAACAAACCAGGTGCGATGCTGGCCAGAAAACTCAATGCCACGGACCATACCCACAAACCAGTTTGCCCTTGCTTGACTGGAGAAGACCTTACCTCTGATCCGACCAAAGTCTCAGCGACCTTCGCTGATTTTCTGACCACTTTATACAGTAAACCCCCCCTTCCCCCTTGATTTAGCAGACGTCTTCTTCCGTGACCTTCATCTCCCCCCCCCCCCTTTCATCTGCGGCTCACACGGCCCTCAATGCAGACATTTCTGAACTGGAGGTAGCTCAGGCCATCAAAGGCATTCGGCTTTCAAAGGCCCTGGGCCCAGACGGCTTCTCCAGCCTATATTAATGGAAATTTTCCTCCCTCCTGTCCCCCATTTGACAGCATACTTTAATAGCATGAAACAGAGTGCACTGCCTTCCCCTGACTCCTTAATAGCGCACAGATCCATGATTCTGAAAACCACTGTAGAAGCCCATGACCCCCAAGCCTTCCACTATATTTCTCTGCTGAATGAGGGTATGAAACTATTGGGCAAGATTGTTCTCGCATTAATAAATACCTACATTCCCTGATTCACAGGGACCAGGTAGGCTTTGTGCCTGGTTGCCAGGCAGGGGACAATGTTCAGAAGGTGGTTCACCTGATTTCCCTGTTACACTACCCCAAAATCCCAGGATTTCTTCTCTCGCTTGACAGATACAAAGTTTTCGACTCCCTCTTGAGGGACTACTTACACTATGTGCTTTAACGGTGGGGCTTTGGAGATTCAGTTCTCACCTGGCTGACTGCACTATACTCTTCCTCTTCGGCTGCTGTCCGCTATGCAGGCTGCTTATCACCCCCATTCTCCATCTCCAGAGGAACACGGCAGGGTTGTTCCTTCCCTGTCTCCTATTCTCTTTACCCTTGCCCTTGAACCTTTGGCCATGCCCCTTAGAGCTGACCCAAATATTAATGGATACGCAGGCAAATGTTACAATGTAAATATGTTTGCGGATGACACTCTTTTGACCCTTACTAACCCAATTGTCTCCTTACCCAATCTACATTCCCTCCTGACCTGCTTTGCTACCATCTCAGGGATCCAGATTAATCCCCACAAAACCACTGTGCTGAATATTTCCCTTCCAGGTCCCCTGGTTACGCACCTCCAATCCACCTTCCTGTACCGCTGGACTTAGAATTCCGATTTAGAATATTTCAGTATAACTCTGACTCCCTCTTACTCCTCTCTTTTTTCTGCTAACTACTATCCCCTGTTAAGTACCATCATGGCACTCATGACATCTTGGCGGCTCCCCATCTTTTCTTGGATTAGCCGCATCCATGCCATCAAGATGACGGTCCTTCTGAAGATCTTATACTTCTTCCAGACTCTACCGGTTCGGATCCCCACATTTTTCTTGCGTCTTCTCCAGAAAAGGCTTCTCTCCTTTATTTGGGCCAACAAGCGTCTTAGGGTCCCCCACTTTACCCTGTATGCCCACAGGCTGAGAGGTGGGCTTGGAGTCCCAAATATCGCCAAATATTACCAGGTTGTGCAAATCTCCCAGCTTGCAATGCTCCAGGCTACCTCCGATATTCCACTGGGTTCTCCTGGAAATCTCCAACTGTGCACCGGTCCCCATCTCTGCCCTCTTATGGCTTCCTCCTAAAATGCATCCCCCCTCACTCAGCCCTCTGATGGCACATGGCTTGAAGCTTTGGGACTCGGTCCGGTACTTCAGTGGGCTCATTTCCCCATCCCTTCTGTGCCTCCCCCTCCTAAATAACCCTATGTTTCCCCCCGGCTTAGAACAACCTTATGTTTTTTCCTGGTGGCCAGCCCATGGATTCTCTCAGGGCTGACATTTTCTTGGAACCCGCTCATTCCCCTCGTGGGCTTGAATCCAGGAGATTCATGAAGCTCCCCCAGTGGAATTCTTCCACTATCTCCAATTACGACACTGGATTTCCTCTCTCAGACTGACGCTTTTAAGCACCATAAAACAGCCTTTGAACAAACATGCCAACACTCTCCAGGATCTCCTGGTACCATATCTTTGATTTACTCCTCCCTTAACTCGAGCGGGACTCAAACCTCCATATCTTATGTCCCCAAATGGGAGCAGGACTTATCCCCCATTGATTTGGCGGAGTGGAGCAAAGCCTGGTCTAATATTGCGAAATGCTCCTTCAACATCGCTACCCTAGAGGCAGCCTACAAGGTACTCCTCTGTTGGTACTGGGTTCCAACCCGTATTGCCAAGTCAAATCCATCCTACAGTGATAGATGCTTCAGGGGCTGTGGTCAAGGTGGTGACGAATTTCAGATCTGGTGGACCTGCCCCCCGCTTAGTGGGATACTGGTCAAGGGTATTTGGTCTTCTGTTTACTCTCTTCCATGTGTGTATCCGCAAGAATGCCAAGTTGGCCTTACTCCACTGCCCGATCCTGGGCCTCTTTTCCTATCAGCTGATATTTGTTTATCGATGAGAAGCGTGCAATAGAGGCCGGCTGTCTGGTTTGCGGAGGTGAAGAGCATCTTAAAGAGGAAGTAAACCCTGATGGGTTTACTTCCTCTTTCATTCCCTGCAAAGGCAAAGCATAATGGACTACTATGCATCGCATAGTAGCCCATTATCTGTCACTTACCTGACACAGGAGCCAGCGAAGTCGCCGCTGTCCCCTGTAGTCCGCCGCATCCATCTTGCTGGTGGCGTCTCGCAGCTCCGCCACTGTCATTCGGCGAAGCCGCGATGACGTCACTCCTGCGCATGCGCACGGGAGTCGACACGTGCGGCAGCTCCATTCTTGGAAATGCCACGCTCAGTGCGCCTGCGCGCCGCTGTCTACGGCGCATGCGCCGTAGACAGCAGTGCCCGTTTTCGATATTGCTTGGACCTACATTGCTACATTGGACCGATATTGCTTGGACCTACAGGTAAGCCTTAATCTAGGCTTACCTGTAGGTCAAAGTGGTTTGTAAGGGTTTACAACCACTTTAATGACTCTCATGATTAATGAGAAGATGTCTAGAATTCTCCATGATCCCCATGCCAAATTCCTCAAGGTATGGGGCCTGTGGGGGTCCTACGCTCTTCCTACTCTGCATCTGACCAGCCTAGGCCTCTCTTACTGACCTCTTTTGCCCCCCCCAACACGGGGGGGACCTCTTCCCTACCTATTCTACACCTCATTTTCCTTCTCCATCTTTCCTTCTCATCTCTTGTGTCCCTCCTTTGCCATTTGTCCCCCCCCACTCCTTTTTTTTTATTATTTTAGTTTTTTGCTGTCTCATATGACCTTGATCCAAGTTTTGTTTTTCCAAAGATTTTCTGGACTACTCCACACCCCATGCCCTGAGCAATTAAGCTCAGTCACCCCCCAAGCCAATTTAAAAAAAAAAAATGGCGTAGGGGTCCCCCCCAAAATCCATACCAGACCCTTATCCGCAACCTGGCAGGCCAAAGGAAACCGTACCAGGACACATGCCCTCAACATGGGGAGGGTGATTTGGGGTCCCCCAAAGCACCTTGTCCCCAGGTTGATGGGGACAAGGGCCTCTTCCCCACAACCCTTGCCCGGTGGTTGTGGGGGTCTGTGAGTGGGGGGCTTATTAGAATCTGGAAGCCCCCTTTAACAAGGGGGCCCCCAGATCCTACCCCACATGTGAATGGGTATTGGGTACATTGTACCCCTACACATTCACCAAAAAAGTGTCAAAATGGTAAAAATGACAGGAGACAGTTTTGGACAAGTCCTTTATTAAAAAAAGTGTCCCGCAATGTCCATTCATCTTCGATGACACCGTCCGACGGCAGGAGAAAAAAAAACGGAAAAACTCTGGCTCCCGCTGACTGCAGGTTTTTTGCAATGACAGCTATTATATAGTTGAGGGTGGGGCCACCGCTCTCGTCGTCCCCTTGTTCCTTCAGCCTGCCAGGTTGCGTGGTGGGATAAGGGTCTGGTATGGATTTTGGAGGGACCCTTACGCCATTTAAAAAAAAAAATTGTCTCTGGTTATCCTTAAAATCCATACCAGGCCTGAAGGAGCTGGTATGGATTTTGAGGGGGCCTACGCCATTATTTTTATTTGGGTGCAGGTTCCCCTTAATATCCATACCAGACCCCCAAGCACCCTCCCCATGTTGAGGGCATGTGGCCTAGTACGGTTCAGGAGAGGAGGCGCTCTCTTGTTCCCCCCTTTTCCTGCGGTCTGCCAGGTTGTGTGCTCGGATGCCTTACGCCATTTTTTTATAATTTTTTTGCTCGGGGTTCCCCTTAAAACCCATACCATACCTGAAGGGCCTGGTATGGATTTGGGAGGGGGAGGCCATGCCATTTAAAAAAAAAATTTGATGCAGGGTTCCTCTTAACCACTTCAGCCCCGGAAGAGTTGGCTGCTCAATGACTAGGCCATTTTTTTTTGATACAGCACTGCAATGCTTTAACTGACAATTGTGCGCTCGCGCAACGCTGCACCCAAACAAAATCCATGTCCTTTTTCCCCACAAATAGAGATTTCTTTTGGTGGTATTTGATCATCTCTGAGGTTTTTATTTTTTGCACTATAAACAGAAAAAAGAGTGTCAATTTTGAAAAAAACACAATATTTTGTACTTTTTGCTGTAATAAATAGCCCCAATTTTTTTTAAAAGCAAATTTTTTCCTCAGTTTAGGCCGATATGTATTCTTCTACATATTTTTGGTAATAAAAATAGCAAAAAGCATATATTGATTGGGTTGCGCAAAAGTTATAGCGTCTACAAAAAAGAGGATAGATTGATGGCATTTTTATTATTCTTTTTTTTTTACTAGTAATGGCGGCGAGCTACAATTTTTATCGAGACTGCAACATTATGGCAGACACATTGGACACTTTTGACACATTTTTGACAATTATACAGTGATCAGTGCTATAAAAATGCACTGATTACTGTATAAATGTCACTGGTAGGGAAGGGGTTAACATTAGGGGTGATCAAGGGGTTGACTGTGTTCCCTATGTGTGTGTTCTAACTGTGGGGGATGGGACTGACTATAGGAGATGAGAGATCATGGTTCCCAGCCGGTCACAAGCATTGGCACCTCCGCTGTGCAGCGGGCGCATGCGCACCTGCTATCCCACTTAAAGGGACTGATGTATAGCTACGACGTTCGCAGGATTGTGCCAACCTGCCGCAGTACAGTGATGGCGGCTGGTTGGCAAGTGGTTAATATCCATACCAGACTTGAAGAGCCGTGCATGGGTTTTGGGGGGACCCTCGTGCAATTTTTTTTTTTTTAATTTGTTGCGAGGTTCCCCTTAATATCCACACCAGACCTAAAGGGCCTGGTAATGGACTGAGGGGGACCTATGCTGTTTTTTTTTTCAATGATTTTTATAGATATTGCCGGGATCCGACAATTTATTACAGCCACGAGCAGTTTTAAATAAAAAATTTCCTTTATAAATGTAATTTTGCTGTGGTACTGTTCAAAACAATGGAAAGATGCTCTACTTTACGGGCATTAAGCATTATTAAAATCACTGCCCCTGCAAAAACAGCTGTTTTTAAAACTTTTTTTTGCATTGATACACGTCCCATGGGGCAGGACCCAGGTCCCCAAACGTTATGACAATAACCTGCATATATAAGCCTTTAAAATTATTAATTTTTGATTTTTCATGCCCCATAGACTTTAAAGCGGTAGTAAACCCGCTGAATTTTTTTTTTTTCATACCTGCAAGGGAAAAGGCATAATGAGCTAGTATGCACCGCATACTAGCTCATTATGAAATACCTTAGAACGGGGCCCCGACATCCCGCCCGATACACGCCGAGGGAGCTGACATGTTCCCCCGGCATGTGTGTTCCGGATATCGTGGCTCCGGCTCTGCGAGTGGCCAAAGTCGCGATATCGTCACTCCTGCGCATGCGTGTGAGAGTTTTCTTTCCGGCAGGGTCTGGCGTCTGCCAGGCTTCCAGCCGAGGAACCTTTGTGAGCATGCGCCGCTGCAATCAGCGGCTCATTGCCAGGGGAACATCTCCTAAACCATACAGGTTTAGGAAATATTTTTTTACCTACAGGTAAGCCTTATTATAGCCTTATTACACTGCCCAAGCACCTCATATGATACCACAATGCTCAGGACTGCCACCTCTCCTGTCCACCCCTTGCACGGCCCTGCTAGCAGAAATCATTGTGTTCTGCCGGTGGGGAAAGGTTCCTCATACTCTCCCACTAGCAGAACACCTCATGCAGTCCAGTGCGTTTTTGTTCTGCATCAGAAAAGCAATGTATAGTAGGTCATATGGTTTCCAATGGCATAGTTCACACCAGTGGCATCAGTTCCAGTGTGTTCCAGCTCCAGAAAAAAAAGTAGAACATGCTGCATTTCTTCTGCACTGAACTGTAGTGGAACGCTGTAAAACACATAAAAAACACACTAGCATGCACCTAAAGACACCAAATAACGCACCGGAACACACGTCCCCATTTAAGGTGAAGAAAAAAAGAAGGGAAATAATGCACTGAAGAGCATCAAAAATGCATCGGAAAAATGCGTATGCACACATACATATGGAATGCATCCAGTACTGCATTTCTAAATGTTCTAAATGTTTTGATTGGGGCATCAAGCAATCTTCCTTTCCTTCACCCATGGTGGAAAGAAATGAAAATCACATAATCACTGCTTTCGTTTCTTTTCCCTCAGTCCGCTAGGTGAACGGAAAAAAACAAAACATCTATGGCTTAGCAGCTATAACATGCCGCCCCCCCCCCCCCCCCCACGAGCCCACCGCATATTAGCACATTATGGTAGACTTACCTCTCAAATGGTGCCCTCCGGCACTGTGTTGTCACTGTTCCCACTGGTGCTTCCACGTCTTCCTGGTCTTCCTTTCCGGGTCTGGTCTGCATGGCCTCTTGAATGGCACTGATTATGTCACTCCAACGCATGCACGCGCTAGTCACATTATTACAGGGGTGCCATAAATATACACTGAGCTGCGCATGCACGGCTCAGTGTACATTAACACTGACAGGCAGGGAGAAGCATTTGTGACAGAAGAGACCAATAGGGTGCCTCAGGTTTCCTCCCACACCCCAAAAGACATGCTGGTAGGCAAATAGGCCCCAGTTTTTATATGCTTGTGAGATAGGAAGTTTGGATTGTAAGCTCCTGGAGAGCAGGCACTGACGTGAAAGCAAATTGTGATCACTATATACACTTACTGGACACTTTATTAGGTACACCTTGCTAGTACCAGTTTGGACCCCCTTTTGCATTCAGAACTGTCTCAATTCTTCATGGCATAGATTCAACAAGGCTTTGTAAACGCTCCTCAGAGATTTTGGTCCATATTGACATGATCGCATCACGTAGTTGCTGCAGATTTGTTGGCTGCACATCCATGATGTGAATCTCCCATTCCATTACATCCCAAAGATGCTCTATTGGATTGAGATCTGGTGACTGTGGAAGCCATTGGAATACAGTGACCTCCTTGTCATGTTCAAGAAACCAGTTTGGAGATTATTTGAGCTTTGTGACATTGTGCATTATACTGCTGGAAGGAGCCATCACAAAATGGGAACACTGTAGTCATAAAGGGATGGATAGGCCGTTGCATTTAAACAATGCTCAAATGGTACCAGGGCTTTTTTTTTCTCAGAGAATAGGTGCAGGAACTCCTCCCTTTCGAGTCACCCCTTGACTTCGTCCCCTACCCAGCTCCAAGCAACCATTCCTTTGTCCACCCCTTACCCCTTTAAAGAATACAGAACCAAGTATCATTTTGTGGTGCTAAGTATTTTGTATGGAATTTGTTAATGATACCAAAGAAAGGCAGTAAAATAAATCTAGCAACAATGGACACCCCAGCGACAATAGATCCACTTAAGCAACAATTGGCTCCCAACAGTCAGCATCAATAGACCCTTCAACAGCCAGGAACATTATACCCTAACCTCAACAGTAGATCCTTCCCAGCACTGATTGACCCCTGCATCATAAGACTAAACCCAACAACAATAGATCCTCCACCAGCAACAATAGACCCCACTGTAAAAATAGACCCCCTCCAGCAACAATAGATTCCCCAGCAGCCAGCATCAATAGACCATGAAGCAGTCAGCAACAAAGACCCCTCCCTCAACATTAGATCCTTTCCCACAATGATTGACCCCCCAGTAAGATAAGACCCACCTCCAGCCACAATAGATCCCCCACAAGCAACAGAAGACCTCCCCAAAAATAGATCCCCTCCAACAACAATAGATTCTGCAGCATTAATAGACCCTCCAGCACACCCAGCACCCATTGCTATTACATACATTTAGAGCTGGAGGTGCCGGAACTGCGTTCCCCCGCCTACCAGCTGAAAAAAGCCCCGATCGGTACCAAGAGGTCTAAAGTGTGCAAAGAAAATATTCCCACACAATTACAGCAATTACAGCACCAGCCTGAATACTCTGATACAACGATGGATCCATGCTTTCATGTTGTTTACGCCAAATTCTGACCTCACCATCTGAATGTTGCAGCTGAAATCAAGACTCATCAGACCAAGCAACGTTTTTCCAATTTTCTATTGCCCAATTTTGGTGAGCCTCTGTGAACTGTAGCCTCAATTTCCTGTTCTTAGTTGATGAGTGTCACCCGGTGTGGCCTTCTGCTGCTGTAGCCCATCTGCTTCAAGGTTTGATGTGTTGTGCATTCATTCATTCTGTAATCAGTGGTTATTTGAGTTACTGTTGGCTTTCTATCATCTCAAACCAGTCTGCCCATTCTCCTCTGACATAAATAAAGCATTTTAGTCCACACAACTGCCGCTCACTGGATAGTTTCTCTTTTTCAGAGCATTCTCTTTAAACCTTAGAGATGGTTAAAATCCCAGTAGATCAGAAGTTTTTGAAATACTCAGACCAGCCTGTCTGGCACCAACAACCATGTCACCTTCAAAGTCCTTTCTTCCCATTCTGATGCTCGGTTTGAACTTCAGCAAGTTGTCTTTACCACGTCTAGATGCCTAAATGCATTGAGTTGCTGCCATGTGATTGGTCGATTAGCAATTTGTGTTACCGAGCTATTGAACAGGTGTACCTTAAAAAGTGTCTGGTGAGTGTAAATGCCTAAGATAAACAGTGTAAAAATACAGCTTATTTTTGTTTTTTTATATGAGAGATTATTTTCCTAGTTTGAATTGTCCAGTTCATCATCTCTATGGCCAGTTTCAATGTCTGCAAACTCATTAAAAGATGGGAATAAAGACTTTTCTCCAGCCTCCCCCTCTAGACCCCTGCCATGGTAACAAGGCCAGCAGTTTCCAAGGCCACAATTACCATGTTATCTCTAGTAGTGGGGGCAGGGAAGGAGATTTCTCACTCCACACTGTGTGACAGTACAAGATACGCACACACATACATACAGGTGCATCTCATAAAATTTGAATATCAAAAAGTTAATTTATTTCAGTAATTCAATTCAAAAAATGAAACTCATATATTTTATATAAATGTGTTACACACAGAGTGATATATTTCAAGCATTTCTTTCTTTTAATTTTGATGATTATGCCTTAGAGCTAGTGAAAACCCAAAAGTCAGTATCTACGAAAATTTGAATATTATATAAGACAAATACAAAATAAGGATTTTTAATACGGAAATGTTGACTAACTGAAAAGTATGTCCATGTACAGTATAGTATGCACTCAATACTTGGTCGGGGCTCCTTTTGGATGCATTACTGCATCGATGCTGTGTGACATGGAGGTGATCATCCTATGGCACTGCTGAGGTGTTATGGAAGCCCAGGTTGCTTTGATACCGTAGTGTCCTTCAACTCCTTTGCATCATTGGGTCTGGTGTCTCTCATCATCCTCTTGACAATACCCCACAGATTCTCTATGGAGTTTAGGTCAGGCGAGTTTGCTGGCCAATCAAGCACAGTGATACCATGATCATTAAACCGGGTAATTGGTGCTTTTGGCAGTGTGGGCATGTGCCAAGTGCCATGAAAGCGGCATCTCCATAAAGCTGGTCAGCAGAGGGAAGCTTGCTCTAGAATTTCCTGGCAGAGGGCTGCACTGAACTTTGGCAATGGTGGTAAGTGACACACTGATGCTGCATCTGATGACAGGCAATTGTGGCAAGTAACACGCTGCATCTTGTGACAGGCTGCATCTGGTGACAGGAAATGGTGGCAAGTGACAGGCTGCATCTGGTGACAGGCAAGGGTGGCAAGTGACAGGCTGCATCTGATTACAGGCAATGATGGCAGGTGACAGGCTGCATCCGGTGACAGGCAATGGTGGCAAGTGACAGGCTGCATCTGATGACAGGCAACAGTGGCAAGTGGCAGGCAATGGTGGCAAGTGACACACTGATGCTGCATCTGATTACAGGAGATGGTGGCAAGTGGCAGGCAATGATGGCAAGCAGGGATGAGCCGAACACCCCCGATTCGGTTCGCACCAGAACTTTTGAACGGACCAAAAATTTGTGCGAACTTTAGAACCCCATTGAAGTCTATGGGACTCGAACGTTGGAAATAAAAAGTGCTAATTGTAATGGCTAATATGCAAGATATTGTCCTAAAAAGGGTTTGGGGACCTGGCTCCTGCCCCAGGGGACATGGGTCAATGCCTAAAATGTTTTTAAAAACGGCTGTTTTTTCGGGAGCACTGATTTTAATGACGATTAAAGTGAAAAAAAAAAGTGAAATATTCCTTTAAATATCGTGCCTGGGGGGTGTCTATAGTATGCCTGTGAGGTGCCACGTGTTTCCCGTGTTTAGAACAGTCCCTGCACAAAATGACATTTAACGGAAAAAAAGTAATTTAAAACTGCTTGTGGTGTTAATGTAATATCTGGTTCCAGCAATATGGATGAAAATCATTGAGAAAAATGGCATGGGTAGCCCCCCTGCTCATTACCAGCCCCTTTGGGTCTTGTACGGATATTAATGGGAATCCCGTACCCAATCCATATTAAAAAAAAGAAAGGCGTGGGGCCCCCAGGCCCTATATACTCAGAACAGCAGTATACAGGCGGTGCAAACAAGACAGGGACTGTGTAGGTTTCTTGTGTTAAGTAAAACCTGTTTGTAATTTTGAACTGGTACATTTTTAAAGTGTAGCTCCAGTCAAAAAATCTATTTTTAAGCTTTTTGGAAAACATAGGAAAGGGTTATCACCCCTGTATAATTTTTTTTGCCATACGTCTTTTTCATCTCACTTCATGTTGTCTCCTTCCGTTTGCAAGTAGGAGACGTTTGTAAGTTGGATGTTTGAAAGTAGGGGCCTGCCCTATATGCTCTGCAGAAATGGCGGAACAAGGTGTTGGTGTTGCCACAACATTGTAAGCCCTCAAAGTGACTCTTGTTGGGGGCGCTGGAGCGTCCTGCTGTGAACGATTATATCAAGAATTGTAATTACATGCCATTGTTGAACAGTGGTAGAAAAATTGTGCCTTTGGTGGTTGTGGTGGTGGTGCTGGTGCCACAACACTATAAGTCCTCATAGTTATTCTCGGTGGGCACAGGAACGGGCCCTGCTGTGAAATATTATATAAAGAATTGTAATTACATACCCTTGTTAAACAGGGGCTGAAAAATTGGGCCTTAGGCACTGCTTGCTGGTGCCACAACACTGCAACCTCTCCCAGATACTCTAGTTGGAGTGCAGGAATGAGCCCTGCTGCAAAGCATTTCATCAAAAATTGTATTACATGCCCTTGTTAAACAGGGGCTGAAAAATTGGGCCTATACACTGCAACCTCTCCCATATACTCTAGTTGTAGTGCAGGAATGAGCCCTGCTGCAAAGCATTGCATCAAAAATTGTAATTACACGCCCCTGTTAAACAGGGGCTGAAAAATTGGGCCTTAGGCACTGGTGCTGGTGCCACGACACTGCAACCTCTCCCATATACTCTATTTGTAGTGCAGGAATGAGCCCTGCTGTAAAGCATTGCATCAAAAATTGTAATTACACGTCCCTGTTAAACAGGGGCTGAAAAATTGTGCTGGTGGCATCACCCGGAACCAAAAATGTTCTTCCAAGATATCAGCGGAGGAGGAAGAGGATAGACAGTCAACATAACAGGACAGTCACTCAGCATCAGCATAGGCAGTCTTGAAGGGATGTGATATTTCAAAAAAAATTATTCGGTTACATCAGCTTCAGGGGATTGGTAGCTGGTGGTGATCCAAGAATTATTCATCTTTATGAAGGTCAGTCGATCAACCGAGTCGGTGGACAGGCACACCCTGTGATCGGTTACAAAGCCATTAGCAGCACTAAAGGTGCGTTCCGAAAGAACGCTGGATGCAGGACAGGCCAGTAGCTCAATTGCATACTGTGCAAGCTCTGGCCAGTGATCCATCCTCAAGACCCAGTAAGCCAGAGGATTTTCGGTGTGAAAGGTGTCCAAGTCTGACCTTGCCCCTAGGTATTCCTGCACCATGTCAATCAGATGCTGGCGAAGGTTGCTGGAACCGATCATACCTTGGGGCTGCGGACTAAAAAATTGTCTGAACGCATCGGTCAGACGGCCACCTTCTCCACCGCTCCTTCTGACCGATGCCTCAGCAACACGTTGTCCAGGACCAGTCTCTGGGAACGCGTTGCCCAGACCTTTCTGCAAGGCATCCCGGAGATGTCTCATCCTCTGCTCCCTCTGCGACAGCAAGATAAGTTCCGCAACCTTACCCTTGTACCGTGGATCAAGGAGAGTGGCCAGCCAGTAAAGGTCCCTCTTCTTGATCCGAAGAATATGAGGATCCTTCCGCAGGCTTTGCAGGATCAGGGAGGCCATGCAGCGTAGGTTAGCTGAGGTATTCGGTCCGGAGTCCTCTGGGTCACTAAGGACAACATGATCCGCAGCCACCTCCTTCCAGCCACGTAGAAGTCTATGGGTTTCCTGGGACTGTAAATCATCCCTACAAGACTGCTGCTGCTGATGCTGAGTGCCAGGCTCCACCTCCATGCTGACACAATCATCCTCCTCCTCCTCCTCCTCTTCCTGTGTGATGGGTGGGACAGCAGGAACACTGTCTGGATAAAGGGGGCCTTGAGAGGCAAGGAAGTCCTCGTCTTCCTGCCTCTGTTCTGCCTCAAGTGCCCTGTCCATTATTCCACGCAGCATATGCTCCAACAGGTGGACAAGAGGTACAGTGTCACTGATGCATGCGCTGTCACTGCTCACCATCCTTGTGGCCGCCTCAAACGGTGACAGGACAGTGCATGCATCCCTAATCATGCCCCACTGGCATGGTGAGAAAAAAACAAGCGCCCCTGAGCCTGTCCTGGTGCCGTAGTCGCACAGGTACTCACTGATGGCCCTCTGCTGCGTGTGCAGCCGCTGCAGCATGGCCAACGTTGAGTTCCACCTGGTGGGCATGTCACATATAAGGCGGTTCTTGGGCAGGTTCAACTCCTTTTGGAGCTCAGCCAGCCGAGCACAGGCATTAAATGATCGGGGGAAATTCACACAGACTTTCCTGGCCTGCTTCAGGACATCCTGTAAGCCCGGGTACCTGCCCAAGAACCGCTGCACCACCAGGTTAAGGACGTGAGCCACACAGGGCACATAGGTCAGTTGTCCCTGTCGGAGGGCGGAGAGGAGGTTGGTGCCATTGTCGCAAACCACCAATCCTGGTTTAAGCTGGCGTGGCGTCAACCACCTCTCGGCCTGCCACTGCAGAGCTGACAACATATCTGCCCCAGTGTGGCTCCTGTCCCCCAAACAAACCAGCGCAAGCACGGCATGACATTGTTGTGCCTGCGTACTTCCGTAGCCCCTTGAACGCCTATGGAGCACCGCTGGTTCCGAGGACAGAGCACTGGAAGAGGCCATGGAGGAAGAAGAGAGGGGGTGGAGGAGAGAGGTGTGTCACAACCAGTAGTAGCATTTTGGAGGCGTGGTGGCGGAACAACCTCCAACACTACTGCACCTTGTCCTGCATCCATCCCAGCTGCCAGAAGAGTGGCCCAATGGGCCGTGAAAGACAGGTAATGTCCCTGTCCATGCCTGCTGGACCATGAGTCAGCGGTAATATGCACCTTACCACTGACCGCCCTGTCCAGCGAGGCAAGGACATTGCCTTCCACATGCCGGTGGAGAGCCAGAATCGCCTTCCATGAGAAAAAGTGGCATTTGGGGACCTGTCACTAAGGAACCGCACATTGCACAAACTCACGGAAGGGGGCAGAGTCTACTAACTGAAAAGGTAGCAGTTGAAGTGCTAGCAATTTAGCCAAGCTAGCATTCAACTGCTGGGCATGTGGATGGCTGGGAGTGAACTTCTTTCTACGGTCCAGCAGCTGGGGCAGGGAAATTTGCCTGCTACAATCGGACGTGGGTGTACTGCTAGAAGAGTGCCCGCAAGCACTTGGCTGTGACACACCTAATTCTACACCTTCATTCCTTGCAGTGTAGGTTTCAGAGAGGACTGAAGGTCTAGTGGGGTTGGAGATCCCAGCTGATGAGGAGCAAGGAGAGGTCTGCTTTGTTCTTTGGTGTGGGTCTTTGAGGTAAGCTTGCCAACGAGCTGCATGGCAGGTCAACATATGTCTGGTCAAGTATGTGGTGCCCAAGCGGCTGATGTTTTGGCCACGCGAGATACGCTTGAGACATATGTTGCAAATAGCAGTGGTGGGATCTGATGCACTCATCTCAAAAAAGGCCCACACCAAAGAACTTTTAGAATAACACGCAGAAGCAGTGCCCTGCACAGGCGGAGCTCTGCGGTGTGATTCAGTCGGTGTGCTGCCCCTAAGCTGGCCCCCGGAAGGCATCCTGCCTCGTTGGAGATGTGCCTCCTCCTCCTCTCTCCTACCAGGCACCCATGTGGAGTCAGTGCCCTCATCATCCCTTACCTCTTCATTGCTGGAGCAAACCTGGCAGTATGCTGCAGCTTGTGGAACATGACTGCTAGATTGCTGTCCTTCTTGAGCATCCCCTCTCTCTGTGCTCACGCTACTGCCTTCCTCTAGCTGAGTATCATCACCAGAGCCTACAAAACACTGGGCATCCTCCTGGAGCATGTACCCAACACTGTGCTCAAAGAGTTCAGGGGACTCCTCAGGAGGACGTGGTGGGTCTAGGAAAGGAGTCACTGATGATGACATTGATACAAGGGAAGAGGATGCTTTGGCAGCTAATTTGCTAGTACCCTGAGCCTGGGTGAGAGAGGATGAGGAGGATGAAGATGGCTTGGTCATCCACTCTATCAAGTTTTCGGCATGATGCGGCTCAACACCTCCAGCTGCCGAAAATAAGGACAACCGTGTCCATTGGCCACGTGCTGATGACGATGCACCGCGTCCATGACCAGAACTGTTGTCTCTATACACAGAGCCTGCTTTCCCTCTTTTATCCCTCGTAACCTGTCTGCCTCTCCTTGTTGGCCTTCCAGATATGGTAATGGCCTGAAGGGAGATGGGAAAACCAGCAATTGGGTAGTGTATATTGTGCTGGAGGCACAAAACACCCACTAACTCCTGCAGATGCCTTTATTATAGAACACCAGCAATAAAGGGTAGATACAGGTGTATATTGTGCTGTGCTGGAGGCACACAACACCCACTAACTCCTGCAGATGCCTTTATTATAGAACAACAGGAATTAAAGGGTAGATACCGGTGTATATTGTGCTGTGCTGTAGGCACACAACACCCACTAACTCCTGCAGATGCCTTTATTATAGAACAACAGGAATTAAAGGGTAGATACCGTTGTATACTGTGCTGTGCTGGAGGCACACAACACCAACTAACTCCTGCAGATGGCAGATGGCTCAATTAGAGAAGAGCAATATAGGTAGATACAGGTGTATACTGCGCTCAAGGCACACAGACAACACCCACAAACTCCTGCAGATAACTGATAGCTCAATTACAGAAGAGCAATATAGCTATATAGGTAGATACAGGTGTATACTGCACTCAAGACACACAGACAACACCCACAAACTCCTGCAGATGGCTGATAGCTCAATTACAGAAGAGCAATATAGCTATATAGGTAGATACAGGTGTATACTGCGCTCAAGGCACACAGACAACACCCACAAACTCCTGCAGATGGCTGATAGCTCAATTACAGAAGAGCAATATAGCTATATAGGTAGATACAGGTGTATACTGCACTTACTGCGCTCAAGGCACACAGACAACACCCACAAACTCCTGCAGATGGCTGATAGCTCAATTACAGAAGAGCAATATAGCTATATAGGTAGATACAGGTGTATACTGCGCTCAATGCACACAGACAACACCCACAAACTCCTGCAGATGGCTGATAGCTCAATTTCAGAAGAGAAATAAAGCAAAATAGGTAGATACCGGTGTATACTGCGCTCAAGGCACACAGACAACATCCACAAACTCCTGTAGATGGCTGATAGCTCAATTACAGAAGAGCAATAAAGCAAAATAGGTAGATACAGGTGTATACTGCTCTGAAGGTACACAGACAACACCCACTAACTCCTGCAGACGCCGGAACACTACAAAGGCCGCCGAGCTGGCGGCCTTATATAGTGTGGGGCGTGTACTACACAGTTGCAAATCATGGCTCTCCTCGCTGCCGGGCGCTGTGATTTGCCAAGCATGCGGGGTCACAGTGCATGCTTGGCCAATCATGAGCCAGCAATGCAGTGCGATGGCGCAGTGCATTGTGGGCCATGAGCGCCACACAAATTTGGCGCGAACGACCCACAGAGTTCTGGCTTCGCCGAACGGGCGAACAGCCAGTGTTCAAGTCGAACATGCGTTTGACTCGAACACCAAGCTCATCCCTAGTGGCAAGTAACACGTTGCATCTGGTGGCAGGCAATGGTGGCAAGTGACAGGCTGCATCTGGTGACAGGCAATGGTGACAAGCGAAAGGCTTCATCTTGTGGCAGGCAATGATGGTAAGTGACACTCTGCATCTTGTGGCAGGCAATGGTGGCAAGTGACACGCTGCATTTGGTGGCAAGCGGTGGTGGCACACTACATCTGGTGGCAGGTGATGGCGGCACGCTGAATTTGCTGGCAAGTGACAAGCTCAGAGTTCCCACCAATTCGGCATTATGGTGAGTTGAACTATTTCATTATATATTACAATGTTGTAATATAAATAATGTGATTCAGTCATTTTGACACCATATCAAGCATGGTGTCGGGATGATTTAAGTGCCAACACGTCCTTTGAAAGGATTATTTCATTTTCCTATATCAGTGTTAGAAATGTTAAAGGAGCCAATGGGAGCATTCAAGTTTTTTATTTTCTGTTTCCAAATCCCTACATTGCTAAGTAGTAGAGCTGTGATTAGTTAATGCTGGTAAAATTCAGGATGTGGTTGGTATGCTTGCAGTTTAGGGTTACTGAAACAACTGTAAACTCAAAAGTTTACAATTAGCGGTGATAAGCTGTTGAGCATTATCCTCAGGTGCCATAGAAACATTTGTAAAGGGGCGGGGTTAGTAAGATGACCATGCCCATGTGGGGTCCAGAAATATTTCTGCACCCAGGCATCTCGGACCCTGGAATCGGCCCTGACGCATACTATACTGTACATAGACATACTTTTCAGTAAGCCAACATTTCTGTATTACAAATCCTTTTTTTTTATTGGTCTTGTGTAATATTCTAATTTTCTGAGATACTGAATTTTGGGTTTTCACTAGCTGTAAGCCATACTCATCAAAATTAAAGAAAGAAATGCTTGAAATATATCACTATGTGTGTAACACATCTATATAAAATATATATGAGTTTCACTTTTTAAATTGAATTAATGAAATAAATTAACTTTTTGATGATATTTTAATTTTATGAGATGCCCCTGTATGTATTGAAAAGTCACAGGATACGGTGATTTGAAGGCTAAAAACTAAAAAACAGAAATGCCGCGTACACACGATCGTATTGTCTGGCGTACTTAGTCCGACAAACAATCCGGCGGATAGTCCGGCGGACTTTCTACCGAACGGACTTGGCCACACACGGACACACAGAAAGTCTGGCGTTCGCTTGCGCGATGACGTACAGCACGTACGACGGGACTAGAAAAAGGAAGTCCAAGACCCAGCAAAGCACCCTTTGGGCTCCTTCTGCTAATTTCGCGTTAGTAGAAGTTTGGTTAGAGACGATTTGCGCTTTTCAGACTTCAGCTTAATTCGTTTGTTTTCTGCTGTGCAGTCTGCCTGTGAGGTTTGTATCTGCTCTTCAGTGCACGTGGATCAATTTGTACCTGTTCTCAGGTGCTTCTGGTCCGCTCGTTCCTGTTTTTCAGGTTGTTCTTCATAGGTCTGCCTGTTCTTCAGTGCGTTCAGTTAAGCTTGTTTGTCCAGCTGACCGTTTCAAAGCCATGGAGAGTGGACGTACTCGTTCGTGAGTTCGTGCTATATGGGGGCTTGGTGTTGGGGTTCATACTTTGACCCAAACCCAGTCCATGAACAGGGCGAGGAGGAGTTCATGGACGAAGAATTGGTTGCGCCAGCGCGACCAATTCTCACATATGCCTTTGCTCCGTGAGATCCGTGAGAATAATCCTGAGGATTTCAGTAATTATCTCAGGATGACAGACCCCGTTTTTCACAGTCTGCTGGCTTTGCTGACCCTTTATATCAGCAGGCAGGATACCTGCATGCGGCAAGCCATCACTCCGGAGCAGATGCTCATCGCCACGTTGCGCTACTTGGCGACAGGGAGAAGCTTGCAGGACCTCAAGTTGACGACAGGCATCTCCCCACAGGCTCTGGGGATCATTATACTAGAGACCTGTTCTGCCATTATTCGGGTCCTGCAGAAGGAATATATGAAGGTAAGTTTTATCCTTTAACCACTTTCAGACCGGACCATTTTGCTGGTAAATGACCAGAGGTCTTTTTACACTTTGGCACTGCGCTGCTTTAACTGGTAATTGCGCGGTCATGCAATGTTGTACCCAAACAAAATTTGCGTCCTTTTCTTCCCACAAATAGAGCTTTCTTTTGATGGTATTTGATTGCCTCTGCGATTTTTATTTTTTGCGATATAAACGTAAAAAGACCGCAAATTTTGAAAAAAAATGATATTTTCTACTTTTTGTTATTAGAAAAATCCAATAAACTCAATTTTAGTCATACATTTAGGCCAAAATGTATTCAGCCACATGTCTTTGGTAAAAAAAAAGTCAATAATTGTATATTTATTGGTTTGCGCAAAAGTTGTCACATCTACAAACTAAGGTACGTTTTCTGGAATTTACGCAGCTTTTAGTTTACGACTGCCTATCTCATTTCTTGAGGTGCTAAAATGACAGGGCAGTACAAAACCCCCCCAAATGACCCCATTTTGGAAAGTAGACCCCCTAAGGAAATTGATAAGAGGCATGTTGAGCCCATTGAATATTTTATTTTTTTGCCTCAAGCGATTGAATAATGACAAAAAAAAAATTTTTTTTTTTTTTTTACACAAAGTTGTCACTAAATGATATATTGCTCACACATGCTATGGGCGTATGTGAAATGACACCCCAAAATAAATTCTGCTGCTTCTCCTGAGTACGGGGATACCACATATGTGGGACTTTTTGGGAGCCTAGCCGCGTACAGGGCCCCGAAAACCAAGCACCGCCTTCAGGCTTTCTAAGGGCGTAAATTTTTGATTTCACGCCTCACTACCTATTACAGTTTTGAAGGCCATAAAATGCCAAGATGGCACAAAACCCCCACAAATGACCCCATTTTAGAAAGTAGACACCCCAAGCTATTTGCTGAGAGGCATGTTGAGTCCATGGAATATTTTATATTTTGCCACAAGTTGCGGGAAAATTACAAACTTTTTTTTTTTTTTTTTTTTTTTCACAAAGTTGTCACTAAATGATATATTGCTCATGCATGCCATGGGCATATGTGAAATGACACCCCAAAATAAATTCTGCTGCTTCTCCTGAGTACGGGGATACCACATATGTGGGACTTTTTGGGAGCCTAGCCGCGTACGGGGCCCCGAAAACCAAGCACCGCCTTCAGGCTTTCTAAGGGCGTAATTTTTTGAGTTCACTTCTCACTACCTATTACAGTTTTGAAGGCCATAAAATGCCAAGATGGCACAAAACCCCCACAAATGACCCCATTTTAGAAAGTAGACACCCCAAGCTATTTGCTGAGAGGCATGTTGAGTCCATGGAATATTTTATATTTTGCCACAAGTTGCGGGAAAATTACAAACTTTTTTTTTTTTTCACAAAGTTGTCACTAAATGATATATTGCTCACGCATGCCATGGGCATATGTGAAATGACACCCCAAAATAAATTCTGCTGCTTCTCCTGAGTACGGGGATACCACATATGTGGGACTTTTTGGGAGCCTAGCCGCGTACGGGGCCCCAAAAACCAAGCACCGCCTTCAGGCTTTCTAAGGGCGTTACAGTTTTGAAGGCCATAAAATGCCAAGATGGCACAAACCCCCCCCCCCAAATGACCCCATTTTAGAAAGTAGACACCCCTAAATTTAGGGGTACACTAGTGAGACTAGGTAATAAATGGCGGGTGCCCTGAAACTATAAAAAAATAACTAACCAACCAGCGTCACCTGTAACAGTTATATGGTGATCACTGGTGAAAGGGTTAACTAGGGGGCAATCAGGGGGCTTTATGCGGTAGTATATGGGGGTCCCTGGCGCTATAAAAAGCTGCGGCGAACCTAAATACCTACCTGCCTAACTAGCGTCACCTGTGACACTAATACAGCGATCAGAAAAACGATCGCTTATTAGGCTGGGTTCACACTGGAGCGATGCGGGAACGCCACGAATGCGCGGCGGGTTCCCGCATCGCATGCCTCCCGGCGGCAGTTCACACTGCCCTATGCGAACTGCTGGGAGTGTCAGTGAAATGTTAATGACACCCCCAGATCAGTTCGCATATCGCAGTGCGATCTGCAAACTTGGATCGCATGGTGTGAACACCCATGCGATCCGATTCTGCTGCGGACCAAAAAAAGGGTCCCGTGCGAGTTTGCGGCGGGTGCGGCGGGTGCGACACGAATTCAGCCATACTATCTGTATAGCTGAACTCGAATCGCACAGAGATCGGATGTGATTTGCACTGCAGTGCGGTGCGAATCACATCCGTTCTCATAAACCGCTGCAATGTGAACCCAGCCTTAGTGACACTGGCGACGGGGGGTGATCACGGGGTTAAACCTTTATTGGGGGGGTTAGGGGGGTACCTTAGAACTAAAGGGGGCTAACCCTAACTGCCCTAACAGTTATTAGTCACAAATGACACCTGCCGGGTGATCAGGGGGTTAAACCTTTATTAGGTAATAAATGGCGGGTGCCCTGAAACTATAAAAAAATAACTAACCAACCAGCGTCACCTGTAACAGTTATATGGTGATCACTGGTGAAAGGGTTAACTAGGGGGCAATCAGGGGGCTTTATGCGGTAGTATATGGGGGTCCCTAGCGCTATAAAAAGCTGCCGCGAACCTAAATACCTACCTGCCTAACTAGCGTCACCTGTGACACTAATACGGCGATCAGAAAAATGATCGCTTATTAGGCTGGGTTCACACTGGAGCGATGCGGAAACGCCGCGAATCCGCGGCGGGTTCCCGCATCGCATGCCTCCCGGCGGCAGTTCACACTGCCCTATGCGAACTGCTGGGAGTGTCAGTGAAATGTTACTGACACCCCCAGATCAGTTCGCATATCGCAGTGCGATCTGCAAACTCGGATCGCATGGTGTGAACACCCATGCGATCCGATTCTGCTGCGGGCCAAAAAAAGGGTCCCGTGCGAATTTGCGGCGGGTGCGGCGGGTGTGGCGGGTGCGGCGGGTGCGGCGAATGGCTGAACTCGAATCGCACAGAGATCGGATGTGATTTGCACTGCAGTGCGGTGCGAATCACATTCGTTCTCATAAACCGCTGCAATGTGAACCCAGCCTTAGTGACACTGGCGACGGGGGGTGATCACGGGGTTAAACCTTTATTGGGGGGGTTAGGGGGGTACATTAGAACTAAAGGGGGCTAACCCTAACTGCCCTAACAGTTATTACAGTCACAAATGACACCAATGCAAAAAAAAAAAAAAAAAAAAAAAAAATGACATTGGTGTCACTGTGACTGGGGGGGCAGGGGTAATTGGGGGGGTGATCGGGGGGTAAAGGGGGGGTGTGAGTGTGCCTGGCATGTTCTACTGTGTGTGGGATGTGTTGGTGCAACTCACTGATCCGCTCTCCTCCGTGTCGGAACGAAAAATACCGACACGGAGGAGAGAATACATCACTTCCTCTCCTGTGTTTACATTACAGGAGAGGAAGTGATGTCACCGGGGATTTCCATTCGTCGGGAGCGATCGCGAGGGGGTGGCCATGAATGAATGGCCGTCCCCTCGTCCGGGATCGCTCCCGAACGAAAACCGACCGCCGCAGGCACCGGGCGGGGGCCCGATCGGGCCCCCGACCCGCGGGAGGCAAATCACGTACATGTACGTGCTTATGCCTGCCCGTGCCATTCTGCCGACGTACATCGGCGTGAGGCGGTCGGCAAGTGGTTAATATTGCATTATATGCATTGTATGTTTGTATTAATTTCATCATGACTTAATATCCATGACAGAAATATGCTGTGAATGTCCCCTTTATATCCATACATGCATTTTTAAAATGTATTTTTTTTTTCCTTTTTCCTTTTGTGTCCCACATGCATATTTGCCTTCACTGACGTCCCCAGCATGCAATCCTGGGCCCATATACACCCACAGCCTAGCCCTTTTTTTTCAAATTCATATTGCCAGCTCCATTGTACTGTTTTACCACCCCACCCTTTTGGAATTGTTTTCAGGTGTCATATACTAATTAATTAGGCCCCCACCCTTTTGGAATTGTTTTCAGGTGTCATATACTAATTAATTAGGCCCCCAGCCTTTTGGAATTGTTTTCAGGTGTCATATACTAATTAATTAGGCCCCCACCCTTTTGGAATTGTTTTCAGGTGTCATATACTAATTAATTAGGCCCCCAGCCTTTTGGAATTGTTTTCAGGTGTCATATACTGATTAATTAGGCCCCCAGCCTTTTGGAATTGTTTTCAGGTGTCATATACTAATTAATTAGGCCCCCAGCCTTTTGGAATTGTTTTCAGGTGTCATATACTAATTAATTAGGCCCCCAGCCTTTTGGAATTGTTTTCAGGTGTCATATACTAATTAATTAGGCCCCCACCCTTTTGGAATTGTTTTCAGGTGTCATATACTAATTAATTAGGCCCCCAGCCTTTTGGAATTGTTTTCAGGTGTCATATACCAATTAGGCCCCCACCCTTTTGGAATTGTTTTCAGGTGTCATATACTAATTAATTAGGCCCCCAGCCTTTTGGAATTGTTTTCAGTTGTCATATACTAATTAATTAGGCCCCCAGCCTTTTGGAATTGTTTTCAGGTGTCATATACTAATTAATTAGGCCCCCACCCTTTTGGAATTGTTTTCAGGTGTCATATACTAATTAATTAGGCCCCCAGCCTTTTGGAATTGTTTTCAGGTGTCATATACTAATTAATTAGGCCCCCAGCCTTTTGGAATTGTTTTCAGGTGTCATATACTAATTATTTGGCCCCCACCCTTTTGGAATTGTTTTCAGGTGTCATATACTAATTAATTAGGCCCCCCAGCCTTTTGGAATTATTTTCAGGTGTCATATACTAATTAATTAGGCCCCCACCCTTTTGGAATTGTTTTCAGGTGTCATATACTAATTAATTAGGCCCCCCACCCCACACTCACCCACATAAATTATGTTCCATGGGCCATCAGAGGGGTGAGTAATCTGCGAATTGGGCCTTATCTTAGATTTTTGTAAAGACGACTTTTCCAATATGTATGTTTTACTGCTGTTCCAAAATGCTTTATGGTTTAATTTGGTATGAATTGTTTTTATTTAATGACTAATTTTGTTTTTCTTTCTGTGTTTGACTCCCCAGTTTCCTTCCACGCCACAGGAATGGCTGTGGCTTCCCAGTTCGCTGCCCGTTGGGACTTTCCCAACTGTGGAGGGGTGATCGACGGGAAACATGTGCGGTTTGTGCCCCCACCCCATTCGGGGTCTTACTACTGGAATTACAAGGGGTTCCATAGTGTGGTGTTAAAGACGGTGGTGTCGGCCCAATATGACTTTATCTACGTGGATGTGGGGAAGAACGGCCGGATGTCAGACGGAGGAGTGTTTAAGCAGACGGAGTTCTGCCACCGTCTCATGACTGGTGGCCTGGGCTTGCCACCAGATGCTGATAATGTGGAGGGTCTACCTTTTGTATTTATCGCCAATGAAGCGTTCGGTCTGGCTGACCATTTGATGAAGCTGTTCCCACAAAGGACCCTCACCCTCGGAGAGGAGGGTTTTTAATTACTGGCTGGCCAGAGCAAGAAGGGTTGTGGAGAATGCTTTTGGTATTATGGCCAGCCGGTTCCGTCTGTTTTTTTTTTTTCCACAAAAGTTTTTATTGATAATGAAAAGGGCAAAAATTACAACTTACTACTAAATTAATACAATTACAGTATCATTTATACATAATATATCGGATGTTTGTAAAATTGTTAGGAAAGCCCATTAATCTGGCAGGGAGCAGATAAGTATGTCATATCAAACTGCAAGATAAAATATCTATTTTATAATTGACTCGATGTTTATAAGCAAAACATATACAATTTTTTTTCCAAGGTTACACATAAAAAAAAGGGGGGGGGGGGGAAAGAAACGGGAGAAGATGGAGAAGAGGGCAAAGGATGTTTGGTGTTTAGCAGGCCAGTGTTCCTTTGTCTATCTGGACTTTCACATCATAGCTGGATGTCACAGATTTTCAATGATTACAGTATGGATGTTTTGTATTCCTGAGTATCTTTATATTCTATCCATTTGAGCCAAGTTGAGGTAAAGTTTGTCATTCTTTCCTGTGAAATACTTAGAAAGGATTCTATAGAGTTGATTCTTCTGAACCATTCTTTTTTTGACGGAGGGGAGGTTGATCGCCAATGGCAAAGGGATACAATGTCTGGCAGCGTTTGTCATAAACATGGTTAAGGATTTTAAATACCTTTTTTTGGGAATTGTGTTATGGTGTAGTAAAAAGTGTGCTGGGTCAAAGTTTAACGTTTCTGAGGTTATTGATGAGATGGTTTCATTAACCATTTTCCAGAACGTCTGGATTTGTGGACAAGACCACCAAATGTGTATCATCGAGCCTTCCTCTCTGTTGCACCTCCAACATCTGTCAGAGATCTGAGGGTAGAATTTGTGTAAGATGTTGGGCGTTCTGTACCATCTTGCTAAAATCTTATATCTGCATTCTTGGGTGGCGACATTAAGTGAGCCTTTGTGGGCGTATGTGTAGATGGTTTCCCAGTTCTCTTTGGTAAGAGATAAGTTAAGGTCGTGTTCCCATGCTAGACAAGACGGGTGGAGAACTCTAAACCATCACCAAACAGTGAATTGTACAGGGTGGAGATGTGTCTTTGAGGGTGTTTTTCTAGACATATGATCTCAAGGGTCGTGGGGGTTTTGGACTTTAATTGAGCCGTTTCCGCTCTGGAGAGAAAGTGTCTTATTTGAAAGTAGGTCCATTGCGAGATCAGACTAGGGTCGTTGTCCTTGTTTATTTCTTCGAAGGACAAAAGTTTCCCATTTCAAAAGAAATGTTTGGCTATCACTTCTTTGTGTGGCCATTTATCTAGGAATGTTTTTTGTTCATTTCCTGGGGGGAAGTCAGGGTTATTTCTGAACGACGTTAAGGGGCTGATCCAAGGGGTAGGGTCATTTTTTCTGTAGGTATCGTGAAATGTTGCCAGAGTGGGGCCGATAAGAGGGTGAGATTTAATTTCTTTTGAGTGGTGTTTGGGGTTTATCCAAGGTAAGTGATTGATTGGGTAGGTGAATTGTGCTTGTTCTAAGGACACCCAGTCCTTGATTGGTTGATGTAAATTCCAGTCAACTATGCGTGTTAGAAGGGCTGATGGTATTACCTGATGGTATTTCCTTAAGTCTGGAAGTGCAATTCCGCCTTTGTTTTTGGGGAGGTTTAGTCTCGTATATTTAATTCTAGGAGGTTTACTTCTCCATATAAAGGTGGAGCTTGCTTTGCAAAAGGAGGCAAAAAAGGAAGATGGCAATCTAATGGGGATTGTTTGCATTGTGTAAAGGAATCTGGGCAAGATTGTCATCTTTATCAGTGATGCCCTGCCAAACCATGAAATGTTGAGAGAGTTCCATCTTTTAAGGTCCTCCTTAGATGTTTTTAGTAAAGGTAAGACGTTAAGTTTGAATAGATCATTTAGGTCGGAAGGAATTTCAATCCCTAAATAAGTGATATTTTGTGAAGACCACTTGAATGGGAAGTTTTGTTTGCATAAGTCTACAACGTTAGAGGATAGTGAAATGTTTAATGCTACGGATTTGGAATGGTTGATTTTTAAATTAGATATTAGTTGGAATGTTTCGAGTTCTTGAATGATATTGGGTAGTGAGATATGGGGTTGTGATAAAAAGAGTAACATATCATCTGCGAATGCAGCAACTTTATAAGAATGGTCTCGTATTTCAATCCCCTTTATATCTGGGTTGGATCTCATTTTGTTCAGGAGTGGTTCCAGGGTGAGGACAAAAAGTAGCGGAGATAAGGTACATCCTTGTCTTGTGCCGTTTTTTAGATTGAAGGCCTTCGACAGGTGGCCATTTGTGCGAACTCGTGCTGTTGGGTTAGAGTACAATGCAGCGATATAGGCTCTCATCTGGGGTAGTATGCCGATATTTTTCAATACAGCATCTATAAAGTCCCAGGCCACCCTGTCGAATGCCTTCTCTGCATCAAGAGAAAGGAAGAAACCTTGTTTTTTTTTAGAGGTCAGCCAATGGTTTATGTTCAGGGCTTTAATGGTGTTATCTCGGCCCTCTCTTCCCGGGATAAAACCCACTTGATCTAGGGAGATTAAAGATGATAGTAGGGGTAATAGTCTGTTGGCGTATATCTTGATATCAACATTTATTAAAGAAATTGGTCTATAGTTTGTGACTAGGGTCGAGTCCTTTCCATCTTTGGGAATAACTGTTATATGTGCTTCCAGGACCTGTTTTGGGGGATGCTGTACGGAGTGCAGTGACTGGAACGATTACAAGAATCTTGGTTTTAGTATGTTGGTGAAAGTTTTATAGTATTGTAGGGGTAGACCATCTGGACCTGGGGCTTTGCCTATTTTCATATCTTTTAGGGCCTTGTCAAATTCTCCACCATTAATGGGGGATTTGAGTTCTTGGGCTACGTTCTCTGCTATTTTAGGGGGGCTATATTTTTCTAGGTAGGCTTGGATAAGTTTCGCTCTGGCCTCTGAGTTAAGAGGACATTTGGGGTTGGAAGGGATATTATATAAAGACTGATAATATATTTCGAACTGCGTAGCTATCTCTTCGTTTGAGGAATATGACACACCTTGATTGTCTCTTATCTGATGTATAGTAGATGCGACTTTCTTGTTTTGGACCGCCTTCGCGAGTAGTCTTCCACTTTTGTTTCCTTGTTCATAATATATTTTGTGTCTTAAAATATATTGTCGTTTAGCTTTCAAATTCAATTCCTCAGTGAGTCGAGCTCTTGCTTTTGTTAATTCCTCAAACGTAGCGATCGCCACATTTTTTTTATGTAGAAGTTCTAGTTTGTGAATTTGATCTATTAGGGAATTGATTCTAATCTGTTTTTCTTTTTTGAGTGTAGTCAGTTTCTTTATAAATTCACCTCTAATGATGCACTTATGGGCCTCCCATTGGATGATGGGAGAGGTGTCCTCATTGTCATTTCGGGTAAAGTAATCGCTCAATACATCTTTAAAGTGAAGTAAGTCTATGGGGTCTTTCAGGACAGTGGTGTTTAGTCTCCAGGTTTTAGTTCTGGTATTTTTATCCGTAAATGTCAGGGTTACCGTAATGGCATGGTGGTCAGAGATAGTCATAGGCTCTATTGTTGAATTTTTCAGAAGCGCTAGGTCCGGTTGTGAGATGAAAAAATAATAAATTCTTGAGTATTTTTGGTGAATTGTAGAAAAATAAGTATAATCTTTGGTTTGAGGATTGAGAGTTCTCCACGTGTCATGTAACATTAATGATTGTAACTGAAGTTTTATTTGTTTCAGGGCCCTATAGGGAAGGCTTGAAGTACCATTTGAGGTATCTGTGATGGGGTTAAGGGGGGCGTTAAAATCGCCTCCTAGTAGAAGGATGCCAGAGGCAAAGTTTGTTAATAGGTCTTTGACTTTGCAAAATAAAGCAACCTGTTTCGAGTTAGGGGCGTATATATTAGCTATTGTGATAGGGTGAGAGGACAATCTGCCTTTTAGGAAAACATATCTCCCCTCCGGGTCTATCATTGTATCCTGTATCTGTAGGGGTGAAGGGGTTTGTTTCGAGATGAGAATAGAGACCCCTTTCGTTTTCCCCTCTGAATTTGTGGAGTGGAATACTGTGGTGAAGCGCTTGTCACACATTTTGGGGGTATTATTGGACTTGAAGTGAGTCTCTTGAATGCAAACGATATTCACTTTAAGTTTGTGGAATTCAGAAAGGAATTTGGTTCTTTTAGTGGGTATGTTGAGCCCTTTAGCATTAATAGATATAAGTTTTAATGAATAAACTGTTGATTGTTGTCTCTGGGACGGCATTGTGATAATTGTCTTCTTATAATGGCGAACTCAAAGAGTTCTTGTAAGGGAGAAGAAAAAAAAAGGGGGGGGGGAGCCCCTAAGAGTGGGGTAAGGGAGGAGGGTAGGAGAATTGGGGTTTACCTTATAAAGGTAGTGAAAAAGTACACCGGAGGAAGGATTAGACCTGCTAATCTGACCTGTATGTGAATGCCGGAAGGGTCAAGGAGTGAGAAGAGGGTTCACTCCTTGTGTGGGTACGAGGTCCAAAGGTGAACAGTTAAGTGTCAAGATGTAGTCTAATTTATAGATTGTTAGATGTTTTGTGTGTGAATCTGGCATCCAGGAAGTTTTATTGGGTATAGTTTGATAAAAAGGAACAGGGTTGTAATGTTGAGAGGCGATGTGGGGAGCGAGAGTTAAGCTTATCAGCTTGTGGACAATTACGTTTAATGTCATAACCTTGGGTGTCTTATTCTGGTAAGGTTTGCGGATGGGTGACCGCTTGTTAAGTATGGGCAGGGGTCTCTCACATTTGTAGGACTAGGATAGAGTATTAAAATGCCATCTGAGAGCGGTGTTTTGAAGTGTGGCCACTGGTTGGCGCCCTCTTGCCGTTAAATATGATTAATAATTAGAGTGTATTGTGTGTCAACCTTGTGTGGTAACAAACATTAGAAGAACATTTATAACAACAGTTTCTTTTAAAGTGGAAGAGGAAAAAAGTGAAGCGCATTGATAATCCTGCTAGACCAATAGACGTTCAACAATGAGAGTAGACTTCTAATAATTATTGCAATCAGTATTACAAATCTATTGATTTTCTCCCTCCGAACAAAAAAAATTTGGATCATTATAGACATTAGGACAAATAAGCAATGACTTTCTTGAGCCCAAGAAAAGTATATACTAGAAGAATTCTCAATACGCCCAAACAGACTATTTAGAAAGGCCGTAAGGAGTTGATCTAGCTATAGTCAATTCTTATTGCCTTCAAATGGAAGTTGGTAATAACAAGTAACGCTTAACTGTGTAGAAAACCATCTAGCGGAACTAGGACAGAGGTTGTTCTAGTCTCCACAGAATGTAGGATAATTAAACCGTAACTGAAGAAAATCTAAGTCGCCTGCATGGCGGCCTGGCGAAACATTCTAACCATAATGTTCCCTATCTCAATTGTACAAAATAAAAAGTACTCACAGATCAGGTTTCGAAGATCCCCCTTAGATGGCTTACCTTTGGGGTGTCGTTTCTTATCCTGTTGTACGTCTGAAGGATGATGACTCGCTGGGTTTGTGCGTTTTCAGGTCAAAAGGCACTATCAGACGATGGGGAGCCATGTTTTGGGAGTAAGAGTAGAAAGTGGGCAGGAGGCTAGAAAAAAAAAAAAAAAAACTAAAAAGAAAAACATAAGGTATCAAGAGGAGGTGAGAGGTGGCATTGAAATATAGGCCTCTGGATAATGATACTTCATTGGAGGGGAGGGAAAGGATGTATGACTGAGGTTTAAGACGATTACTGTAAATGGGTTACAGATCTGCTTGACTTCAGCTAGTTGGCGAATCAAGGTTATCTTGTCGTTGCTGTGGCGGAGGCCGGCATTGATACTTTAGGTATCCATCTGGTCTTGTCTGTCGATACGGTCTCTTCTTCTGGGCGGAGAGATTCCTGGGTAGGGATGAGCTTCGTGTTCGAGTCGAACATACGTTCGATTCGAACATCGGCTGTTCGTCCGTTCGGCGAAGTCCCAACATTTTGGTCCGTTCGCGCCAAATTCACGTGGCGCTCACGGCCCACAATACACTGCGATGGCGCAGTGCATTGCTGGCTCATGATTGGCCAAGCATGCACTGTGACCCCACATGCTTGGCCAATCGCAGCGCCAGCAGCGAGGAGAGCCATGATTGGCCACAGGCAGGATGCCTGTGGCCAATCATAGCTCAGGCTGTGTAGTGCACGCCCCACACTATATAAGGCCGCCAGCGCGGCGGCCTTGTGTAGTGTGTTGGCGTCTGAAGCAGTGGGTGTTCTGTGTACCTTCAACACAGTACACACCGATCGTTTTCGGCGATTTTCGATCTTGCTGTTGTGTAGTGCTTGTTGTCTGCGTGCCCTGACCGCAGTATACACCGCTATATTCACCTCACCTATATAGCTAGTGATCTATCTTTTATAATAGAGCTTGCAGTCAGTAGTGTTAGGAGCTTGTGCGTGCTGTCTGCGTGCTCTGTACCCAGTACATACCGCTATATCCACCTACATAGCTGTTCTCTATTTGAGCCCACTTGCCATCTGCAGGAGTTATTGGAAGTTGTGTGTGCCTCCAGCACAGTATACATCTGTATATACCCCTTTATCTCTGGTGTTCTATAATAAAGGCATCTGCAGGAGCTAGTGGGTGTTCTGTATACCTTCAACACAGTACACACCGATCGTTTTTGGACGATTTTTGATCTTACCGCTATATCCACCTACATAGCTCTTCTCTATTTGAGACCACTTGCCATCTGCAGGAGTTATTGGAAGTTGTGTGTGCCTCCAGCACAGCACAGTATACATCTGTATATACCCCTTTATCTCTGGTGTTCTATAATAAAGGCATCTGCAGGAGTTAGTGGGTGTTGTGTGCCTCTAGCACAATATACACTACCCAACTGCTTTTTTACCCAACTCCCTTCAGGCCATTACAATGTCTGGAAGGCCAGCAAGGAGAGGCAGACAGGCGCGAGCCGATAAAAGAGGGAAAGCAGGCTCTGTGTCTAGAGACAACAGTGCTGGTCGTGGACGCGGTGCATTGTCATCAGCACGTGGCCATGGGACACGCTTGTCCTTCTTTTCGGCAGCTGGACATGTTGAGCCGCAACATGCCAACGACTTGGTAGAGTGGATGACCAAGCCCTCTTCATCCTCCTCATCCTCTCTCACCCAGTCTCAGGGTACTAGCAAAGCAGCTGCCAACGCATCGTCTTCCCTCCTCTCAATGTCATCATCAGTGACTCCTTCCCTAGACCCACCATGTCCTCCTGAGGAGTCTCCTGAACTCTTTGAGCACAGTGTTGGGTACATGCTCCAGGAGGATGCCCAGTGTTTTGTGGGCTCTGATGATGACACTCAGCTAGAGGAAGGCAGTAGCGTGAGCGCAGAGAGAGGGGATGCTCAAGAAGGACAGCAATCTGGCAGTCATGTTCCACAAGCTGCAGCATACTGCCAGGTTTGCTACAGCGATGAAGAGGGAGGGGGTGATGAGGGCACTGACTCCACGTGGGTGCCTGGAAGGAGAGAGGAGGAGGAGGAGGAGGAGGCACATGTCCAACGAGGCAGGATGCCCTCCGGGGGCCAGCTTAGGGGCAGCACACCGACTGAATCACACCGCAGAGCTCCGCCTGTGCAGGGCGCTGCCTCTGCGCGTTATTCTAAAAGTTCTTTGGTGTGGGCCTTTTTTGAGACCAGTGCATCAGATCGCACCGCTGCTATTTGCAACATATGTCTCAAGCGTATCTCGCGTGGCCAAAACATCAGCCGCTTGGGCACCACATGCTTGACCAGACATATGTTGACCTGCCATGCAGCTCGTTGGCAAGCTTACCTCAAAGACCCACACCAAAGAACAATGCGGACCTCTCCTTGCTCCTCATCAGCTGGCATCTCCAACCCCACTAGACCTTCAGTCCTCTCTGAAACCTGCTCCGAGAGGAATGAAGGTGTAGAATTAGGTGTGTCACAGCCAAGTGCTTCCGGGAACTCTGCTAGCGGTACACCCACGTCCGATTATAGCAGGCAAATGTCCCTGCCCCAGCTGCTGGACCGGCGAAAGAAGTTCACTCCCAGCCATCCACATGCCCAGCGGTTGAATGCTAGCTTGGCTAAATTTCTAGCACTTCAACTGCTGCCTTTTCAGTTGGTAGACTCTGCCCCCTTCCGTGAGTTTGTACAATGTGCGGTTCCTCAGTGGCAGGTCCCCAAATGCCAATTTTTCTCACGGAAGGCGATTCCGGCTCTCTACCGGCATGTGGAAGGCAATGTCCTTGCCTCGCTGGACAGGGCGGTCAGCGGTAAGGTGCATATTACCGCTGACTCATGGTCCAGCAGGCATGGACAGGGACGTTACCTGTCTTTCACGGCCCATTGGGTCACTCTTCTGGCAGCTGGGAAGGATGCAGGACAACCACGCCTCCAAAATGCTACTATTGGTTGTGACACACCTCTCTCCTCCACCCCCTCCTCTTCTTCTTCCTCCATGGCCTCTTCCAGTGCTCTGTCCTCAGAACCAGCGGTGCTTCGTAGGCGTTCCAGGGGCTACGCAAGTACGCAGGCAAAACGATGCCATGCCGTGCTTGCGCTGGTTTGTTTGGGGGACAGGAGCCACACTGGGGCGGATGTTTTGTCAGCTCTGCAGGGGCAGGCCGAGAGGTGGTTGACGCCACGCCAGCTTAAGCCAGGAATGGTGGTTTGTGACAATGGCACCAACCTCCTCTCTGCCCTCCGACAGGGACAACTGACCCATGTGCCCTGTGTAGCTCACGTCCTTAACCTGGTGGTGCAGCGGTTCTTGGGCAGGTACCCCGGCTTACAGGATGTCCTGAAGCAGGCCAGGAAAGTCTGTGTGCATTTCCGCCGATCATTTAATGCCTGTGCTCGGCTGGCTGAGCTCCAAAAGGAGTTGAACCTGCCCAAGAACCGCCTTATATGTGACATGCCCACCAGATGGAACTCAACGTTGGCCATGCTGCAGCGGCTGCACACGCAGCAGAGGGCCATCAATGAGTACCTGTGCGACTACGGCACCAGGACAGGGTCAGGGGAGCTCGGTTTTTTCTCACCACGCCAGTGGGGCATGATCAGGGATGCATGCACTGTTCTGTCACCGTTTGAGGAGGCCACAAGGATGGTGAGCAGTGACAGTGCATGCATCAGTGACACTGTACCTCTTGTCCACTTCTTGGAGCATACGCTGCGTGGAATAATGGACAGGGCACTTGAGGCAGAACAGAGGCAGGAAGAGGAGGACTTCCTTGCCTCTCAAGGCCCCCTTTATCCAGACAGTGTTCCTGCTGTGCCACCCATCACACAGGAAGAGGATGAGGAGGAGGAAGAGGAGGAGGAGGATGATTGTGTCAGCATGGAGGTGGAGGCTGGCACTCAGCATCAGCAGCAGCAGCAGCAGCAGTCTTGTAGGAATGATTTACAGTCCCAAGAAACACGTGGACTTGTACGTGGCTGGGAGGAGGTAGCTGCGGATCATGTTGTCCTTAGTGACCCAGAGGACTCCGGACCGAATACCTCAGCTAACCTACGCTGCATGGCCTCCCTGATCCTGCAAAGCCTGCGGAAGGATCCTCGTATTCTTCGGATCAAGGAGAGGGACCATTACTGGCTGGCCACTCTCCTTGATCCACGGTACAAGAGTAAGGTTGCCGACCTTATCTTGCCATCGCAGAGGGAGCAGAGGATGAGACATCTCTGGGAGGCCTTGCAGAAAGGTCTGTGCAACGCGTTCCCAGAGACTGGGAGGTTACAAACTCCTGGTCCTGGACAACGTGTTGCTGAGGCATCGGTCAGAAGGAGCGGTGGAGAAGGTGGCCGTCTGACTGATGCTTTCAGACAATTTTTTAGTCCGCAGCCCCAAGGTATGATCGGTTCCAGCACCCATCGCCAGCGTCTGATTTACATGGTGCAGGAATACCTAGGGGCAAGGTCAGACTTGGACACCTTTCCCACCGAAAATCCTCTGGCTTACTGGGTCTTGAGGATGGATCACTGGCCAGAGCTACTGGCCTGTCCTGCATCCAGCGTTCTTTCGGAACGCACCTTTAGTGCTGCTAATGGCTTTGTAACCGATCACAGGGTGTGCCTGTCCACCGACTCGGTTGATCGACTGACCTTCATAAAGATGAATCATTCTTGGATCACCACCAGCTACCAATCCCCTGAAGCTGATGTAACCGAATAATTTTTTTTGAAATATCACATCCCTTCAAGACTGCCTATGCTGATGCTGAGTGACTGTCCTGTTATGTTGACTGTCTATCCTCTTCCTCCTCCGCTGATATCTTGGAAGAACATTTTTGGTTCCGGGTGATGCCACCAGCACAATTTTTCAGCCCCTGTTTAACAGGGACGTGTAATTACAATTTTTGATGCAATGCTTTACAGCAGGGCTCATTCCTGCACTACAAATAGAGTATATGGGAGAGGTTGCAGTGTCGTGGCACCAGCACCAGTGCCTAAGGCCCAATTTTTCAGCCCCTGTTTAACAGGGGCGTGTAATTACAATTTTTGATGCAATGCTTTGCAGCAGGGCTCATTCCTGCACTACAACTAGAGTATATGGGAGAGGTTGCAGTGTATAGGCCCAATTTTTCAGCCCCTGTTTAACAAGGGCATGTAATACAATTTTTGATGAAATGCTTTGCAGCAGGGCTCATTCCTGCACTCCAACTAGAGTATCTGGGAGAGGTTGCAGTGTTGTGGCACCAGCAAGCAGTGCCTAAGGCCCAATTTTTCAGCCCCTGTTTAACAAGGGTATGTAATTACAATTCTTGATATAATATTTCACAGCAGGGCCCGTTTCTGTGCCCACCGAGAATAACTATGAGGACTTATAGTGTTGTGGCACCAGCACCACCACCACAACCACCAAAGGCACAATTTTTCTACCACTGTTCAACAATGGCATGTAATTACAATTCTTGATATAATCGTTCACAGCAGGGCGCTCCAGCGCCCACCAAGAGTCACTTTGAGGGCTTACAATGTTGTGGCAAAACCAACACCTTGTTCCGCCATTTCTGCAGAGCATATAGGGCAGGCCCCTACTTTCAAACATCCAACTTACAAACATCTCCTACTTGCAAACGGAAGGAGACAACAGCAAGTGAGATGAAAAAAGATGGACGACAAAACAAATTATACAGGGGTGATAACCCTTCCCTATGTTTTCCAAAAAGCTTAAAAATAGTTTTTTTGACTGGAGCTACACTTTAAAAATGTACCAGTTGAAAATTACAAACAGATTCAACTGATTCAGACACAACAAACCTACACAGTCCCTGTCTTGTTTGCACCGCCTGTATACTGCTGTTCTGAGTATATAGGGCCTGGGGGCCACACGCATTTCCTTTTTTTAATATGGGTACAGGGTTCCCCTTAATATGCGTACAAGACCCAAATAGGCTGGTAATGCACAGGGAGGGCTACCCATGCCATTTTTCTCAATGATTTTCAACCATATTGCAGGAACCAGATATAACATTAAAACCGCAAGCAGTTTTAAATGGTGTTATTTCCGTTTAATGTCATTTTGTGCAGGGACTGTTCTAAACACGGGAAACACGTGGCACTTCACAGGCATACTACAGACACCCCCCAGGCACCATATTTAAAGGAATATTTCACTTTTTTTTTCACTTTAATCGTCATTAAAATCAGTGCTCCCGCCAAAACGGCCATTTTTAAAAACATTTTAGGCATTGACCCATGTCCCCTGGGGCAGGAGCCAGGTCCCCAAACCCTTTTTAGGACAGTATCTTGCATATTAGCCATTAAAATTAGCACTTTTAATTTCGAACGTTCGAGTCCCATAGACTTCAATGGGGTTCTAACGTTCGTACGAATTGGGGTCCGTTTGAAAGTTCTGGTGCGAACCGAACCGGGGGGGTGTTCGGCTCATCCCTATTCCTGGGCTTCCATGTTCTGCTCCTCTTCCATAGTGTGGCGCAGACGGCGATCTCCGATGGCGATCTCTGGTTCTCTGCGTTCTAGGAGTCGTATTGTTTGTGATTTTGATCCAAGTGTCGTGTATCATGAAGGAGTTGTACCATTCAGGCACATCCGTTTGAGGGAGGTTGAGTGATTCGCAGAATGAATGTAGATCATCTGGGGTGCGTAAAAGGTCTGTGTGACCTCTCCATGTAGCAGACAGGCAGAACGGGAACTTCCATCTATAAGGTATCCCTCGGGTCCGGAGTTGGTCCAGAAGTGGGCGCAGGGCTCTGCGTTGATGAAGAGTGATATTGGAGAGATCTTGATAAAGCTTAATTTCATTTCCATTGAAAAGCACTCTGTTTCTTTCTCTTGCTTTTTTCAGAATGGCTTTATTCAAAAGGGAAATTTACCAAGCAGCACACTATGTCTCTCGGTGGGTCAGTGTCTCTTCCCCTCGGTCTGAGGGCGCAATGAATTCTTTCAAATTCGATTGGCGAATATGGGGGTCTGTCGAGCAGGTCATTGAAAATAGATGTAGCAGTTTGTGCTATTGGGGTCTGGTCTGTTGCCTTAGGGACTCCTCGGATTCTGATATTATGGCGCCTTCCTCTATTATCGAGGTCCTCGATATGGCGGTGCATCTCTATTAAGTGACACAGGTGGTTGTCTGAGGATTTTTGTATTTGTCTCAGGGCATCAGAGTGGCGTGCTGCAGTTTGTTCTGCTGCTCCAAGCCTTGCTGACATGTGCTGGATGTCTGTCTTTAAGTCAGTGATGGCTGTCGACAGTGTGGCCTTAATATCCAGGGCCACAGCTTGGAGATCTACCAGGGAGAGGGCTTGAGGGGCTGTGCAGGTCTGGGGGGATACAGCCTGTAAGGTTGTGTTGGCACTGTAGTTATAGAGGCCCTGTGGGCCGATCGTGCCGTCTGCCGTACTTCCGGAGGTGCCGAGCAGGGCGGACGGCTTAGGCGAGGCCGCGGGCTTTGAGGCCTTCGCCCTGCGCCGGGCGGAACATCGCGGGGATGTTAGTGAGGGGGGTCTGACCTGCGTCGGTGGTGTTCCGGGATCCCGTGGTGCTCCGGTCTCCCTTTCCCATGGCTGGGAACCTGCTTTTGAGCCCTGTGTGCTGATTTTTAGCTCCCTGGATGCCGGAGGTAACTGATCAAGCGTCCATCGCTGTCCACGGCCAGGCCACGCCCCCCTGTTTTTGTCCTCAATAAACTTGGCAGAGTACAAACTGAACCATGTCATTCTCTGCTGCTGCATTCTACATAACTTTTTACGAAGACATTCAGGAACATATTACCTGCAACCAATTGGGCCTGATGCTGGACAAACACCAGAACTCACAGGCCTGGATCTTGCCCATCCTGGCTCGGCCCCCCAAACAGCACGTGAAGTGCGTGACCAATATGTCACCTATTTTAATGGTAGGGGGGCCATTCCAATGCCAGCTGAGCAAGATTTTTGCAAGGAAATGAAGAACATGATCTTGCATTTTAGGGAAAAGGGGCTTAGATTCTCCCCAAAACATCGATCATGTTCTTCATTTCCTGCTGCATGGTGTCCAATTGCCTGTGCATGTTTATGATCTGGTTACGCATGGAATCGATCTCGCCATTCCAGGCCATGATCTGCCCAATCAGTCTCTGGGCACTGTCACTTGTAAATGGCTCTGCGGCTTGTCCTTCCACAACCAGATTATCACCTAAAAAAGGTGTAGATAAAAAAAATAGTGTTAAAATATGCAGCCATTAATTGTTTACCTTAAGCTGGGTTGTCAGACACTCACTTTGTGGGGTGTGTAGCTCCACCACCTCTTCTTCTACCTCCACCTCTGGCCCTGGGCCCTCCACCTCTGGCGCTGGGCTGGGGTCCTCCACCTCTGGCCCTGGGCTGGGGTCCTCCACCTCTGGCGCTGGGCTGGGGTCCTCCACCTCTGGCGCTGGGCTGGGGTCCTCCACCTCTGGCGCTGGGCTGGGGCCCTCCACCTCTGGCGCTGGGCTGGGCTGCTCCACCTCTGGCGCTGGGCTGGGCTGCTCCACCTCTGGCGCTGGGCTGGGCTGCTCCAACTCTGGCGCTGGGCTGGGGTCCTCCAACTCTGGCGCTGGGCTGGGGTCCTCCACCTCTTGCACTGGGCTGAGGCTAACTGCCCAATCAGGCTGGTGAGGTCGGGGGGTCCTGGGCTGCTCCGACTCATGTCTGAGTCTTTGTTCCCCTATGACAATGAAACAAACAAAAAAAGGTATACTTTTTTTTTTTTTCAAATATAAATTTTATTAAGTAAACTCCGGAAGGGAATACCCCACAATACAGGCAGTAAAAAGACAAAAAAAACGAGTAGAGTTCTCAGTACAAAAAGCAATGTGGTATCAAGAGCGTACAGGCATTCAAACAATGCAGCGAACCAGATACAATAAAACAATAGAGTACATAGGAGATCGTTGCTTTTGCAGCAGGTAAGGACAGTGAACCTGCGAACTCCGTGGAACGGTACAAAAGTGGGGTACAGTATCCGAGCCTCCTCCGACTAACCACAGGGAGGAAACTCAGAGTTACCGGAGGTGGAGAGGGATAGGAGTAGGAGGACAGAAGTGAGGGGTAAAGAGGAGGAGGTGGGGGAGGGGGAAAGAGATAAGGGACAGAAAAAAACAAAGAATAGACCGATAGACACGGCGGTGGATCGGATCATCCGTAACGTAAATAGAACCAAGGGAGGATCACGACTTTAGCAGGGCCTGGCCTTCCCCGGAAAAGATAAACAAGCACCAGCCATCCCATGTTTTTTTGTATGCCTCCTGTTTGTGCTGTGCAGTAAGGATAAGGTCTTCCAACCTCCGTATGTCCTCCACCTTCCGCAACCAATGCGCCACTGTTGGTGGGGCACTGCGCTTCCAGCATAAGGGAATACAAGCCTTAGCTGCATTGAGAAGGTGACACATAAGGGATTTCCTATATTTTTTGAGGGGGACCACTGATAGATGCAGCAAAAAAAAAGCGGCATCATCCGGGATGGGGTAGGCCGCGAACTGCTGGGATATGCGGCGGACCTCCATCCAGAACGATCGCAGTCTGGGGCAGGACCAGAACACGTGGAGCAGAGTACCCTTCTCCTCCCCACAGCGCCAGCACCGATCCGAAGACGAAGGGTAGCACTTGCTCAGCCTGGAAGGCGTTAGGTACCAACGGGTAAGGATTTTAAAGTTGGTTTCCTGAATCTTGGTGCAAAGAGAAGATTTAAGGGCTAGGGTGATAATACGGTTTGTGTGAAGCGGTGAGAATTCACGGCCCAGGTCCCGTTCCCATTTAGATAAACAGGGCAATACAGGTGGTTCTACGGGTGAGGATAACAGGGTATAGGTCTGAGAAAGCACGTGAGTCAATGGGTCAGTTGTTGAGCACAGGTCCTCAAATGGCGTCAGATGTCGTGTAAAGTCCCGCGGGTGTGGTAACGAATGTAGGAAATGGTGTAGTTGTAAAGCCGTCCAGAACGGTAGACGGAATGTCCCTGACGCCATAGTAAGTTCCGTCAAAGAGGGCCAACTCCCCTCCGTCAAGAAACTGGCCGCGCTGTCGTGGCCGGCTTCCACCAGAGACGCGTAGTTAGCACAGCTTAAGCCTGGTTCAAAACTCGGATGACCTAAGATGGGAAGTAGGGGAGAAAGTACAGAGATAAGGGCAGTCTTGGCGGCGACCGCATGACTGTGTTTCAGCATCGTGCCAATAAGGGGGTGTAGTTTTAGGGGCGCCGGGAGGTCCCTGTAGCACCACAGGGCTCCTTTCAAGGGTATGCATGTCTGGTCCTGTTCAAGTTGTACCCAGAGTTTGGACGCCCCGTTACGTCTCCAGTCAACGATCCTCCCCAAGTGGGACGCCAAGTAGTAGTTACGTACATCAGGAAGCGCAAGGCCCCCCCAACGTTTGGGCAGCGTCAGCTGCGCATAGCGCAGCCTTGGCTTCTTATGAGCCCAGACAAATTTGGTAAAAAGAGCTTGCACTTGTCTAAAAAAAAGAGGTGGTATGTGTATGGGCAGGGCCTGGATGAGGTAAATAAATTTGGGTAGAATGTTCATTTTCAGGAGGTTACATCTCCCAAACCAGGAGTGCAAACCTCCCTGCCATTGCTCTAGAAGTAACCGAGACCTAGTCAGTAGGGGCGGAAAATTAAGTTCAAATGTCTGGGCAATGTGAGCCGGGATTTTCGTACCTAAATATGTCAGAGCTGTGTTCGTCCATTTAAAGCTGAAGTTGGCCCGCAAATCAGAGAGGATTCGAGGTGGTACTGCAATGCCCATTGCTTCGGACTTAGTAAAGTTTATTTGCAGATGGGAAAGCGCACCATACAACTGGAATTCTCTGAGGAGGTTCGGCAACGAAATCCTGGGATTAGTCAAGGAAAACAAAAGGTCATCCGCATAAGCCGATATTTTATAGTGAGAAGCCCCAATTCGTAAGCCTGAGATATCCGGGTTTCGCCTGATATGACAGAGAAACGGTTCTAGGGAGAGGGCAAAGAGCAAGGGTGAAAGCGGGCAACCTTGTCTCGTCCCATTCCCAATGGGAAAGGGACTAGAGAGGACTCCGTTCGCCTTTACTTGAGCTGTAGGGGTAGAGTAGATGTTGGATATCCACCGCAACATCGTATCTCCCAAACCTATGTGACGTAGGACAGAGAACATATAGCGCCAATTAACCCTATCAAAAGCCTTTTCGGCATCTGTATTCACCAACACACAGGGGACCTTTCGGGTTTCTGCAACGTGAAGCAGGTTCAACACCTTAATGGTGTTGTCTCTTGCCTCTCTGTTGGGTATGAACCCCACTTGATCTAAGTTCACAAGGGACTGAATGTGTTGCGCTAGTCTAGTGGCCACAATTTTGGAAAATAGTTTTAGATCTATGTTTAAGAGCGAGATCGGCCTATAGCTACCACACTGGCTAGGGTCCTTCCCTTCTTTAGGAATCAGGGAGATATGTGCCCTCAGAGTGTCTCTCTGAAAGGAAGTATCCCCGCCCAGCGCATTGAAGAAGGTCACCATTCGTGGGCCCAGTAGTGGGAAAAAAGTTTTATAGTATTGGGCAGTGAAGCCATCCGGTCCTGGGGCCTTGTCAACTTTTAAAGCACCCACTGCCAGTTGTAGTTCCGCTAGGGTAATGGGCTCCTCCAGAAGAGCTCGCGTCTCCAGCGGGAGGGAGGGAAGCTGAGAACCAGCAATGTATTCGTCCATTTGAGATTGGCTACGGGTGGAGTCAGGTAGGTTATAGAGACCCATATAGAAGTCCCTAAAGGCGCTAGAAATCTGTATCGGGGTAGAGACCTTTAGACCCTGCGGGGTAACTACCTGCGGGATATAGGATGCTGATTTAATATCTCTGACCGCCTTGGCCAACGTTTTCCCGCACTTGTCGCCGCTTTCATACGCTATACGTCTGGAGACTTGTACCGCCGCCTTTGCTTTATACTGGAGGACTTCTGTTATTTGCATGCGGAGGGTGAGCAGTTCCATCTCCAACTGCGGTGTGGGGACACTTTTGTGTTGGGCTTCAACCGTAGCTAATTTGGCCAGCAAAAGATTAAGGCGTTCGGTCCGCTGCCGTTTAATAAGGGCCCCGTGTTTGATAAGTATGCCTCGGATGACCGTTTTATGAGCCTCCCAGAGAATCCCAGGGTCGCAACCCGGGGTGTCATTGTCTCTAAAGTACAGGTCAAGCTCTTTGGTAATATCCGTAAGAATGTCGGGTATCTGTAAAAGGCTCTCGTTAAGTCGCCAAAAAAGCGATCTCGGGGAGGGATGGTCACTGAGGGAGTAAGTCAGAAATATGGGAGCATGGTCTGACCAGGTAATCTGCCCCACTGAAGTGGCGGACACTAAGTGGAGCTGGTCATGTGGTACTAAAAAAAAGTCTATTCTGGAATAGGTTTTGTGTGGGGTAGAGTAGAAAGTGTAGTCCCTCTCATTGGGGTGATGGAGTCGCCATACGTCCCACAGCTGGTGGTCGTGAAGAGTTAGGGCAACACGCTTCTGACAAGTGGGCGGCAAGGAGGACTGTCCTGAGGACGTGTCAAAAGAGGGAGATAACGGAACGTTAAAGTCACCGCCTAGAATCAGCTGGCCTGACTTAAAATTCATTAAATGAGTAAGGGTACGCTTAATGAACCTGTCCTGTAGTACATTGGGTGCGTAGAGGGAGGCCAGTGTAAACTGCAGGTCCCCAATCAGGCCAGTCAGAAAAAGGTAGCGTCCCTCGGGGTCTGCCGCAATCGCCTGGCATTGCCAAGGCAGCCTACGAGAGACCAGGATGGACACTCCTCTAGATTTTGAGATAGGGTTCGTTGAGTGATATACCGTGGGGTAATGACGATTTCGGAGCAGGGGTAGCTTATCATCCCGAAAGTGAGTTTCTTGGATAAAGACTATATCTGCACGAGCCCTCTTGAGGTCATGTAGCAACATCCTTCTTTTCTCGGGGGTGTTCAGGCCCTTAGCATTTAGAGATACCAATTTAAAAGAATCCACCGCCATGTCTAGGGAAGGAAACTAAGAGATAGAAGGGGAAGAAAGGACAGAAAGAGGGTGCGAGAGAGAGGGTAGAGAGGGGGTAGATGGGTAAAGGTTATGTGATAGAGAGGCGGGGGGCAGAGCCCGAGCCGCGTCTCCGCACCCCACGTGTGGGGATAAGGTAACAAACTAATTGGAAGACACTAGCTTCATACGTGTAACCCCACGGTAACCCGGGGGTACACTAAGGCCTACGTGGGGTGGGGGTAGACAGAGGACCGGCGTTGTGGTCCCGGTCCCCTCGCCCAACCCGGCATAGAATGGCAAAATTGCCAGCATAAAATAGTCAAACAGTATAAAACATAACAGTTAACATGGAGGTAACCTGAGAGCAAGCTTAGAGTAATGGGAAAGAGCAGATAGTAGGAAATAAACAACATTACAGCCCTAAGGGCCCAAACATATAGCAATACATCTAAGGCAAGAACAGGGGGTGTCCCGCCCCCCACAACACCATTAACATTAGCGCAACACGGCCCCGAAGAGGACAGCGAAAAGCACATCCCCCTCTCCCCCCACCATCGCAGCAGCCGCCCCCCAAGGAAACAGCGCCAGGAGAAGTCCCCGATGGTTGAACATAGAGACCTACATAACGGGACGGCCACCCCCCAGCCCCCGAGAACCCCCCCCTCCCGGTGGGTCATCCCAACCCACCCGTGAGCCGTTAACACGGTGGAGGACCCTTCCAGTCACAGAAACGGAGCACAAATATCGTGACAGCAGCCAGTTCCAGTGCAATAAACGGGGTAGAGGTACTAGTTACAGGTCCCAGGCCCAACCCGTCCAGAGAGTCCTGTGCGGCAGAGAACGAGACCCCCCACAGCACCATCACAGTCTCCACGACCCCCCCACCACCCCACCCAAAACAGGAGGTATCCTACAATCCAGAAAAGGAAACAAGAAAGGATTTCCAGGAGAGGCAGCAGGAGGCAAACTAAGCAACAGAATGGAGAGTCAAAGTACCTGTGGGGGTGCCGAGGAGCCGTCCCTCGATGGAGAGGATGTGTGGCCAGCAAATCCAACAGGACCCATAGGCCCGGGTATCTGAAAACCGGTCACAGGAGCAAGGGGGACATCAGGTTTGGCACAGGCGATGAGGGGAGAGAGAGAAAAAAAAAAAATATATATATAAAAAAGGGAAAAAACGGGGCCAAAGTAAGAAAAAATAATAATAGAATAGTAAAGGGGCTATGCCAGGGCCCACCGTCTCACCACCAAAATCCACTTGCAATAGGTGACAAAAACATCTGCCGTGGCGGTGGGTCCGGGAGCACACACAACGGGAGGTATGCAGCAGCACAGGAGCCGAATAGGCCAGTCAGGTGTATGGCGTTGTGGGAGCAACAGACAGGGACCCCCTACGCCTCCCGGTCGTCTTCCTGTGAGAGGGCACGGGGACGTCTGCTACCCCTCTGCATTCTTCGCGGCAGCGGGGCAGAGGAACCAGAGCCAGCCGGCCGTCCTTGTATGCGGGGGAGGTAGGCCAGCCAATTCGGCACTTCCACTGGATCCGAGCCAAGGAAAACAAATAGTTCCGGGAGGGCCTCCGGTGACCGCAACAAAAAGTAGCGCTGGTCTTTAGCGAAGGTCACCGAGATAGGAAACCCCCAGCGGTAAGTAGCGTTACATTGCCGAGCTAGGGTCAGGAGTGGTTTCAGCAAGGCCCGCCTGTACAGAGTCGGCCTGGAGACATCAGGTAGGAGCTTTACTCGAGCCCCATCAAAATCAATGTCACCTACTTCCCAGGCCTTACGCGCAACGATTTCCTTGTGCGCGTAGTGGTGTAGGCGGCACAGTATATCCCTGGGCCGGGCCGGGTCTGACGATTTAGGGCCCAGGGCCCTGTGGACCCTGTCCACCTCGATCCTGTCCGGCAGCTGGTCACCCGCGATTTGGCGGAAGATCGCCGTCACCGTGGCCAAGAGGTCTCCCGGTCCTGTAGCCTCTGGGACGCCGCGGATCCGCACATTATTCCGGCGGCTCCGGTCCTCCATCTCCTCCATACGCAGCTGCATCTCCACTGCAGCGCGAAAGTGGTCCCTCTGCTGGGATTCAAGCGCAGCTACCCTCTGCTCCAGGGAAGTCGCCGAACGTTCGCCCGCCGCAACGCGGGCATCAAGGCACTGTACCTCCTGGTGGACGGCCGCCATCTCCGCTCTGTGCGCCGCCTCCACTCTGCTGACGATAGCCTCCATGTCTGCCTTGGTCGGCAATGCCTGCAGAATGGCCCTCAGGTCCGGATCCACCCGATACACCGGCATGGTCTCGGGATCAGCCATCTCTGCGGGCGGCACCGCCGGGGAGCCCGGGTACAGTAGCGGGCTCTGTGATCCCTCTGACAAGGCCCGCTCCTCCCCCACTCCCGGGACCGGAGCATCCGAGCCATGCGTCTCCGCCATCTTATGTTCCGCAGGCCCCGCACTCGAGCGCTGGAACAACCGCTGCAGGTCGCCGGAGGCTTGGGAAGATTCAGCCCGAGCGTGCAGCAGTTTAGTGCGCTGGGCTGCCCGCTTCTTGGAGGACATTATGCTGGGCGAAAAAGTGGTTAAAAGCCGGGTTGGACGTAAGGAAGCCGGGAGCTCAGGAGAGACACAGCTTCACACGGCCATGTCCAGACCACGCCCCCAAAAAGGTATACTTTTAAGCACAGTGATATTTGAGTCCAGAAATCGGAATATGAAACATTGGTTCAAAGTGGTGTACAATTATTAGCTGGTTGTTACAAGATCCTAGTTGAATACATCATTTAAATTACCTTTTAGGCTGGGTTCACACTGCTGCGATGAGGGAACGCTGCGAATCTACTGTGGGTTCCCACATCGCATGCCTCCCGGAGGCAGTTCACACTGCCCAATGCGAACTGCTGGGAGTGTCAGTGAAAAGTTATTAATGACACCTCCAAATTAGTTCGCATATCGCAGTGCAATCTGCAAACTCGGACAGGAGTCGGATCGCATGGTGTGAACACCCATGTGATCCGATTCTGCTGTGGACCAAAAAAAGGGCCCTGTACAAGTTTGTGCCGGATGCGATGCAAATTTAGTCATACAATCTGTATGGCTGAAATTGCATCATACAGAGATCACATGTGATTTGCACTGCAGTGCGGTACGAATCACATCCGATCTCGTACATCGCAGCAGTGTGAACCTAGCCTTTAACCAAACTGCGATACTTTACATCTTTTGGCCAAGTTTCACAGACGGACACACCCGAATCATCCCCTGGAGTCCCTGTGTGTGATTATCCCCAAAAATGTTCTATGATGTCCCAAACTACACTAAATGCTTCCCAGTCCAGATGTTGAACCAGCATTTTAAATATATATATTTTACTACATTACACTGAATAAAGTTATGAAACAGTTGTAGCTATAAAGACATATACACAAGGATATCCTAAACTGAGTGTGACAATTCAATTTATCATGAACAATAATAAAAATAATAACTAATTAAAATCTAACCCAATACCAGATAAATTTACACCATATACAAATTCACGCTATTTACGTCCACCTATACGAACGATTAACCACACGAACGATCAAATTAGCTGTATTTACTAACAACCTATACGAACGATTAGGTACGAACGTCAAGATAAGCGCAAAGTACTCACTTTTTTGAGCGCCTTTTTTATTCTCCTGTATTGATCTGGCTCCCTGGATTTTATATCGGACCAGCGTTTTCAGAGTTGATCTTTGGCTCTTCGGACACCAAATTTCTTCTCCAAAGTGCTCACGACTGTCGACATGATTCTATCCTTTCGGATATTGGGTTTGGGATAGGGGGCATTTTTCCCATCATAATCCTCCCTTCTCAATATATCCACCATCTCCACCATCTCTTCAAATGCCATGTTTGTGGCCTTAAACCTCTTCCTTGCTCTGGAAGCATGGGGTTCAGGGCTTTCCTCCGCGCTGCTGTCAGAAAATGCGTCTTTTTCTATTCACTCTCCCACAGCGGAATGAGGGGAAAAGGGGCGGGGAAATTCGATCACAAGGAACGTCAGGGGCGGGCAACGTGGGCGACGCAGGTGGAGCTTGATGCATGCGCAGTGTATAAAGCGCTCCCGCGAGGCCGTACGTGTGTCCGCACGGAAGCAGCGATCGATTTGAACGACGGTAAGATTCTATATCACAATGGTTTTTACTGTTTAGAAATTTAGGCCTACATTAGGACAGTATATAATGGGACTTTACATTGGCCATGGTTATTTTATTGTGAGGTGTTTGTGTGGGTGTGTGGGTGGGTGGGTGTAGTGTGGGTTGGTGTTTGTGTGTGGGTGTGTGTAGTGTGTGTGGGTGTAGTGTGGGTTGGTGTTTGTGTGTGGGTGTAGTGTGTTTGTAGTGTGGGTGGGTGGGTGTAGTGTGGGTTGGTGTTTGTGTGTGGGTGTAGTGTGTGTGTAGTGTGGGTGGGTGGGTGTAGTGTGGGTTGGTGTTTGTGTGTGTGTAGTGTGGGTGGGTGGGTGTAGTGTGGGTTGGTGTTTGTGTGTGGGTGTAGTGTGTGTGTAGTGTGGGTGGGTGAGTGTAGTGTGGGTTGGTGTTTGTGTGGGGGTGTAGTGTGTGTGTAGTGTGGGTGGGTGGGTGTAGTGTTGGTTGGTGTTTGTGTGTGGGTGTAGTGTGTGTGTAGTGTGGGTGGGTGGGTGTAGTGTGGGTTGGTGTTTGTGTGTGGGTGTAGTGTGTGTGTAGTGTGGGTTGGTGTTTGGGTGTAGTGTGGGTGTAGTGTGGGTTGGTGTTTGTGTGTGGGTGTAGTGTGTGTGTAGTGTGGGCGGGTGGGTGTAGTGTGGGTTGGTGTTTGTGTGTGGGTGGGTGTAGTGTGGGTGGGTGGGTGTAGTATGCATCTCACCTAGATTGCCACAATAACAATACAGTGAGTTTGGTCTGACATTAGTATTTGTGTTGTGTGTGTGTTGTTTTTCAGAAAAAGATGCAAAAATATAATCCTAACCCCTTTAACCACTTAACAACCGCCCATTGCCGATTAACGGCTTCAGGGCGGTTGTTTAACTCTGAGAGGCCGTTAATTAACGGCCTCCCAGAATTCTGCTCTCGCAAGCCCCCTGGGGCGCGCACACGAGATCATCCGTGACCGCCGGGTTCAGTGGACCCGGCGCATCACGGATCACGGTAAACGGCCGCTCGTTGCGGCCGTTTGCCACGTGATCGCTCCGTCAAATGACGGAGTGATCACTTGTAAACAAACCGGCGTCATGTTATGACGCCGGTTCCTCCCTCCCCCTCTCTGTACCGATCAATACAGCGGAGGGGAAAGAGATCGGTGTTAGCAGCGATGTGGGCTGCATCTGCAGTGCCCACATCGCTGCTCACCGAATTTAACCCCTCAGTTCCCTGCAAATACACTGCAATACCCTGCAAATACTCTGCAATACCAGCCATTACTCTGCAGTACCCCCCATTACTCTGCAATACCCTGCCATTACTCTGCAGTACCCTGCCATTACTCTGCAGTACCTGCCATTACTCTGCAGTACCCCCCATTACTCTGCAGTACCCCTCATTACTCTGCAATACCCTGCCATTACTCTGCAGTACCTGCCATTACTCTGCAGTACCCCCTAATACTCTGCAGTACCCCCAATACTCTGCAGTACCCCCCAATACTCTGCAGTACCCCCCATTACTCTGCAGTACCCTGCCATTACTCTGCAGTACCCCCCAATACTCTGCAGTACCCCCAATACTCTGCAATACCCCCCAATACTCTGCAATACCCCCCAATACTCTGCAATACCCCCCCAATACCCGCCAATACCTGCCAATACCCCGCCAATACCTGCCAATACCCTGCCAATACTCTGCAATACCCTGTCATAAATTGCCATACCCAGCCATACTCGGAGATACCCAGCCATACTCGGTGATACCCTGCAATACCCAGCCATAGACGCCCCCCCCACCCCCACCCCTCACCACCCTCCGGTGCTTCTACCAACTCGCCAATACGATCAAAGCCAGAATCTTTTTTTTAATTTTTTTTATTTCAGGCTTCCCAGCCTAGAGGTGAGATGTGGGGTCATATTGACCCCCAGATTTCACTGTAAAGAGGACCTGTCATCCCATATTCCTATTACAAGGGATGTTTACATTCCTTGTAATAGGAATAAAAGTGATCAAAAATTTATTTTTGGGGAAAAAAATGTCAAACTAAAATAAATAAAGTAAAATATACAATAAAAAAAAATTTTTTTTTAAAGCGCCCCTGTCCCCATGTGCTCGCATGCAGGAGCGAACGCATATGTAAGCCCCGCCCACATATGAAAACGGTGTTCATACCACACATGTGAGGTATCGCCGTGAACGTTAGAGCGAGAGCAATAATTCTAGCCCTAGACCTCCTCTGTAACTCAAAACATGTAACCAGTAAAAAAAATGTAAAGCGTCGCCTATGGGGATTTTTAAGTAGCGACGTTTGGCGCCATTCCACGGGCATGTGCAATTTTGAAGAGTGACATGTTCAATATCTATTTACTCAGCATAACTTCATCTTTCACATTATGCAAAAATTGGGCTAACTTTACTGTTTTTTTGTTTTTTTTTAAGCACAAAACTGTTTTTTCCCCCAAAAAAACGCGTTAAAAAAATTGCTGCGCAAATACCGTGTGAGATAAAAATTTGCAACGACCAACATTGTATTCTCCAGGGTCTTTGCTAAAAAAATATATATAATGTTTTGGGGTTCTGTGTAATTTTCTAGCAAATAAATGATGATTTTTACATGTAGGAGAGAAATGTCAGAATTGTCCTGGGTGCTCCAGAACGCTTGTGTCATGGTTATGCAGTGATCTTCCTGTGTTTGCTTACCTTCCCCCATGTCTTCAGACCAAGAAGCCAGCCACTTCCACCTGGGGGTTTTTATAACCTCTCCTCTAAGCATGGCTCCACCCCAGGCCCTATCAGGGAGCCCTATATTAACCTGTGCACTGCAGGCCTCAGTGCTGATCAACCATTGTGTATTAGCTTCCTGTTGTGTGCTCTGCTACTGTTTTCCGTTACCGACTTTGGCGTGTCTTGACTATCCCTGCTTGCCTGTGACCCTGACCTTTTGGCGTGTACCCGACTATCCTTGTCTGCTTGTGGCCCCGACCTTGGCTTTGTCCCTCACCATCCCTATCCTCCTGTTGCCTACTGTGGGTGTGAGCTTGGGGACCCTGGGGGTCGTGACCTGGAGCCAGTTGCAGCCAAGTCCATCCTCACCACTGGAGGCTCTGGTGAACACCTGCTGGCTCTTAGACTCCGCGCCCCAGGGAATCTCACGCTCTATCCCCAGTGGGATCTGTCCCCCGTCTGCAGCAGTCAGCCGTAGGGTCCACAACCTTGCGGTGCACTCCGGATCCCTACGGTGTGCACCTGCCACCTCGCCTCAAGGTGACCTGACAGTTTGATCAGCCATGGACCCGGCTGACGTGCCGCTTCCTGCAGATGATCCATTGCAGAGCTTAGTTCGGCGACTTGAGACCCAAGAATCGCATCAGACCCAGGTGATGCAATTCCTTCAGGATTTGGAGTCCCGTTTTGAACAGGTTCAGGCCTCATTAGGACCCCCGGTTCAACAACCTCAACCGCTATCTGCCACTGCACCTCGCATCAGTCGCAGCCACATATTCTTTACAACTACCAGCTCCGGTCCGTTTCTCTGGGGACTCCAAGGCTTGCAGGGGGTTCCTTAGCCAGTGCACAATTCATTTTGAACTTCAGCCCCAAAACTTCCTGTCCGATCGGGCAAAAGTCGCATATATCATATCCCTACTGTCCGGCGAGGCGTTAGCTTGGGCCGCCCCCCTGTGGGAACTGAATGATCCAGTGGTTTCTAGCCTGTCTGATTTCTTGAAACTTTTTCGGAATATCTTCGAGGAACCAGGTCGTGTCTCCTCAGCGGCTAACGCTCTTTTACGTCTCCGTCAAGAGTCCGCTTCTGTGGGACAGTATGCTCTTCAGTTCCGTATCCTCTCAGCTGAATTGAGCTGGAATAATGAGGCCCTAGTTGCAACCTTTTTACATGGCCTCTCTGATAGAGTGAAGGATGAATTAGCAGGAAGATCCCTTCCTGCTGATCTGGACAGTGTCATCACCTTGTGTAACCAGATCGATATTCGCTTTCAGGAGAGGGCCCTGGAAAAAAGACGCCTGCACTCCCCGTTCTTTAGGCAGCCTGAGTCCCCAGTCCCTTCTCCTCGATCCGAGGAGCACCCCCTGCCTACCGAGAAACCTATGCAGTTGGGCTGGACTAAGTTATCTCCCGAAGAACGCGCTAGGCGCAGAACTCTGGGCCTATGCCTCTATTGTGGGGCCAAAGGTCATTTCCGTGACACTTGTTCTCTTCGTCCGGAAAAACGCTCAGGGCTAATACATCTGGAAGGTGGAGTATTAGACCCTGAAATATCACCTTCACCTTCTCGTCTTCTCCTTTCTGCGTTGCTTCATGTCGGTGCTTCCTCTCGTTCGGTCTCAGCACATCTGGATTCCGGAGCCGCTGCCAATTTCATGGATTGGGAAACTGCATCCTCCATGAGACTTACCCTTTTGCACCTTACAACACCATTGGTGGTATTGGCGATTGATGGCACGGTTCTCCCAGGGGGTCCTATCCGCTTCCAGACTATTCCTGTTAAGATGTCAGTAGGGACACTCCACCAGGAGTGGATATCCTTCCTTGTCTTACCTAAGGCTTCATCTCCTATCATATTAGGTCTTCCTTGGTTTCGGCTCCATTCTCCACACGTTGACTGGTCTGCTGGACAGATCCTGGCTTGGGGTTCCTCCTGTTCCTCTTCCTGCCTACTCAAGGGTACCCCAAATGAGAGACTTCCCGTTACCACCATCCCAGTATCTTCTGCTTTTCCTGCTGTATATGGCGATCTCTGGGACGCGTCCTGCAATAGTCGGACTGGTGCACTCTCTGGGTCATGTGGTACTCTGGATGAGGAGCCCACCTATGAACCTGAGTCGATCATTCGCTCCAGTACGCATAACCATTTACCTCTGCCTGTCCCTAATCTCCCTTGGACGCACAGCCAGGCTAACTTGTCTGCAAGTTCCAGAGTCACTATGCCTTGTGATGCTATTGAGATGGTCGCTACATCTGACAATACTATTCAGTCGGCCTCCACACCACTTATTCCAGTCCAGCCCATGCCCAATGAGCTTCCTGCTTCTTGTTCAGGACCTTCTGTGACCCAGCCTCACCCTACTACTACTATGTCCGTTCAAACCCATTTAAGAGGCTCAATCCATCCTTTGGATAGAATACCTCATTTGGCCAGGAGGGGTTTTCGATCTTTTTCTCAGGGTTCTGTTTGTGTTTCAGCTATCCAGCTTGACTCTTGCGACATGTCACCCTCTAACCAACCTGACCTCAGGGATCCACTGACCTCTGCCCAGTCTGGTGGTCCTGTTATGGATGCCCAACTCAACTTTAAGGGTGTGGGGGTCCCTGCTCAGACTCCTGATCTTCTCATGCCCTTACCCATTCCTAAAAAGCCTTTAGTCCTCAAGTCCTCTCGTCCTCTCCCTACCTCTGCTTTGGTTTCTGAGGATAATCTAAAATACGAGGTTAGTCAAGTTTTGGATTCCTGGCTCCGTAAAGGCATTCTTCAATACCTCGTACTTTGGAAAGGGTTGGGTCCTGAGGAGAGGTCTTGGATCACTGCATCTGAGGTCTTTGCTCCCTGTCTGTTTAGGAGGTTCCATCTGGAGTTTCCCTTTAAACCTGGACCCAGGCGGGGGAGGGGGAGGCCTCGTAAGAGGGAGGGTACTGTCATGGTTATGCAGTGATCTTCCTGTGTTTGCTTACCTTCCCCCATGTCTTCAGACCAAGAAGCCAGCCACTTCCACCTGGGGTTTTTTATAACCTCTCCTCTAAGCATGGCTCCACCCCAGGCCCTATCAGGGAGCCCTATATTAACCTGTGCACTGCAGGCCTCAGTGCTGATCAACCATTGTGTATTAGCTTCCTGTTGTGTGCTCTGCTACTGTTTTCCGTTACCGACTTTGGCGTGTCTTGACTATCCCTGCTTGCCTGTGACCCTGACCTTTTGGCGTGTACCCGACTATCCTTGTCTGCTTGTGGCCCCGACCTTGGCTTTGTCCCTCACCATCCCTATCCTCCTGTTGCCTACTGTGGGTGTGAGCTGGGGGACCCTGGGGGTCGCGACCTGGAGCCAGTTGCAGCCAAGTCCATCCTCACCACTGGAGGCTCTGGTGAACACCTGCTGGCTCTTAGACTCCGCGCCCCAGGGAATCTCACGCTCTATCCCCAGTGGGATCTGTCCCCCGTCTGCAGCAGTCAGCCGTAGGGTCCACAACCTTGCGGTGCACTCCGGATCCTTACGGTGTGCACCTGTCACCTCGCCTCAAGGTGACCTGACAGTTTGATGTCGCTCCCTGCATTTTGGGCCTCTGTATGTGGCCATGCTATGTAAAAGTCTCACACATGTGGTATCGCCGTACTCGGGAGTAATAGCAGAATGTGTTTTGGGGTGTAATTTGTGGTATGCATATGCTGTGTGTGAGAAATAACCTGATAATATGACAATTTTGTGGGGGAAAAAAAGGAAAAAAAATCTTGATTTGCAAAGAATTGTGGGAAAAAATGACAACTTCAAAAAACTCATCATGCCTCTTACTAAATACATTGGAATGTCTTCTTTCCAAATAGGGGTCATTTGGGGGGTATTTGTACTTTTCTGGCATGTTAGGGTCTCAAGAATTGAAATAGGTCATCAGTACTTCAGGTGTGATCAATTTTCAGATATTGGCGCCATAGCTTGTGGCCAAAATTTATGAAGGAAAAATTACTAATCTGCTAAATTTTATAACAGAAACGAAGAAAAATTCATTTTTTCACAGAATTTTCGGTCTTTTTTCTTTTATAGCACAAAAAATAAAAAACTGAGAGGTGATTAAATACCACCAAAAGAAAGCTCTATTTGTGTGAAAAAAGGACAAAAATTTCATATGGGTACAGTGTTGCATGACTGAGTAATTGTCATTCAAAATGTGAGAGCACCAAATGCTGAAAATTGGTCTGGTTATTAAGGGTGTTTAAGTGCCCAGTGGTCAAGTGGTTAAGGAGGAGGCATTCCTCTCAAAGTTCATAGATCTCTATGAGATGCACAGAAACCTGTGGGAGGTCAAGCACCCATTATATTCAAACCGTCCTGCCCGGAAGAAAACACTGGGAACACTTTTGAAGTTTGTGCAAACCCGACTCCCCCAGGCAGACATTACGTTTGTGGATGCCAAAATTCAGGTCCTGCGGAACATGTATAGGCGGGAGCACAACAAGATCATGCAGTCCCACACATCAGGAGCAGCAGCAGATAAGATATATGTACCTAAGCTGTGGTACTACAACAAACTGCGTTTTCTGGATGACCAGTCAGAAGCCAGGCAGTCGCTTTCCACCCTTCCCTCCACCCTTCCCTCCACCTCAGCTGAGCCATCCCAGGAAGATCCAGACCCTTCCATCCTGGAAGAAGTTGATGCGCCTAGCTGGAGCCAGGTATATTTTATTTTAGCAAATATTGATTGCTCGAATATTAATGATGTAAAGTTAAATGTTTGAATTGCTTCCAAATCTATGATTTCATCACAAATTAGATTAGATATAGATATAAGTATACAGTAGTTTTCACAAATGTGGCTAAAATATTGGTGAACAGCTGGAAAAATGCTGGTGTCAAAATGATAGCCTTTTGGATTTCAAGACAAATCTATTTGCAAGTGAGAAATGGAAAATTGTCAGGGATTGATGAGGCAAAAATAATAACATGTTGTTTTTTTTTTTTTTTATACACAAGATGAGCTCACCCAGGAGGAGTCCGGGACCAGTGGTATGGAGGAGGAGGCCGGGACCAGCCACACGCAGGAGATAGCTGGGCCCAGCAGGAGCCTGACAGAAAGTCAGGTCTCTCCCCTCCGCATAGCCAGCAAAAGGCCCAGGAGGATGACATGAACGGAATAGGAGTCATTGGCGCTAATCTGTCAGGCAAGCCAATTACTGAGCAAACCCCCCAATCCAGAAGAGGCCTACGCAACCTATTTGGCCAGCAAGTTGCTGGAAATGGAAAAGGGACAACACAACTTATGCGAGGCAATTCTCTTTGACACCATTCAGAGGGGTTTGAAGGGTGAATTAACATCAAGCAACCGACTCTACAATGCAGACCCTACTGCTACTCCTCCTCCTCCTCCTACTACTACTACTAGAAGTCCACCACCAAAGGCACAGCCTCCAGCGAAGCGTGGAGGGAAGGCTACACGGAAGAGTCGGAAGTAACTGCCTGGCTTCAGTCTGGTCTGACAGAAGACGCAGGCTGTGGTAGTACCACTAGTGATGGCCGAACGGTTCGCCCGGCGGTCGTTTCGCGGCGAATTTCCGACTTTCGCCGTCCGCGGGTTCGAACGCCTTTTTCCGTCGTTCGCCCCGGCGGACTTACGTGTTTAATGTATACAAGAACTTTAACCTTTCGTGACACGTTTATCATGTGTTACAGGACAACCAATTGAGACATGACAGCTCATGGACACTTGGACATTCCCCCTAACCTATAAATACACCCGATCCGGTGGCCATTTTACATTCTTTCTTCTGTCACTGTAGGGAAAGGATCCTGTGTGGAGTAGGGACAGAGAAAACGCTAGCTATTTGGTACACAAAAGTTCTTTTCAGGACTGGTATAGGTGTTAGGTCAGCAGCCTGAGTTTCTTTTGTCAGTTTAGATAAAGGGACAGAGCGCTGTATGCTGCTATTTTAGGGACAGCTCAGCCAGATTAGTCTTTCTTCATCATCATCATCATCATCATCATTAGCTGTTACTATCAGGTCCACAAAAGAGCTGTTCCAGCTAATCGTTCCAGCCTACTCTTTTTTGCCAATTTGTATAGGGACAGGCAGGAAGCAGTGTGTCAGGCAGTGAGGATAATTTTAAAGACTTGCTGTTACTATTAGTTCCACAAAGGTTCTTTTCAGGACTGGTATCAGTGGTACGGTAATAGGCTTGTACACGTATAATATTCTTTCTTCCAAATATAGAAAGAATATTATACTTGACTGCTGCCCTTCTGCTGCAGTCTGCTAATCATTCACAACTCACTTGTTCCACAAAGCTCTTTATCAGGACTGGTAACTTGGTCTGTCTAGGGTGCTACGGTACATAGGCTTGGGTGCGGTACAGTCTGCTGTTCTGTAAGGACCGCTATCGGTCCACAATACATAGGGTTGCCGTGCACTACTGCTGACCGCTGCCCTATACTGCAGCAGTCCTTCATTGGTATAGGGACTGACGTACAGTCTGCTAATCACTAACACACAACCTGCTTGGTCCACAAAAGTTCTTATAAGGACTGGTAACTTGGTATAGGGTGCTACGGTACATAGGCCTGAGTGCGTTACAGTCTGCTGTTCTGTAAGGACCGCTATCGGTCCACAATACATAGGGTTGCCGTGCACTACTGCTGACCGCTGCCCTATACTGCAGCAGTCCTTCAGCGGTATAGGGACTGACGCACAGTCTGCTAAACACTAACACACAACCTGCTTGGTCCACAAAAGTTTTTATAAGGACTGGTAACTTGGTATAGGGTGCTACGGTACATAGGCCTGAGTGCAGTACAGTCTGCTGTTCTGTAAGGACCGCTATCGGTCCACAATACATAGGGTTGCCGTGCACTACTGCTGACCGCTGCCCTATACTGCAGCAGTCCTTCATTGGTATAGGGACTGACGTACAGTCTGCTAATCACTAACACACAACCTGCTTGGTCCACAAAAGTTCTTATAAGGACTGGTAACTTGGTATAGGGTGCTACGGTACATAGGCCTGAGTGCGTTACAGTCTGCTGTTCTGTAAGGACCGCTATCGGTCCACAATACATAGGGTTGACGTGCACCACTGCTGACCGCTGCCCTATACTGCAGCAGTCCTTCAGCGGTATAGGGACTGACGTACAGTCTGCTAAACACTAATACACAACCTGCTTGGTCCACAAAAGTTCTTATAAGGACTGGTAACTTGGTATAGGGTGCTACGGTACATAGGCTTGAGTGCGGTACAGTCTGCTGTTCTGTAAGGACCGCTATCGGTCCACAATAGATAGGGTTGACGTGCACCACTGCTGACCGCTGCCCTATACTGCAGCAGTCCTTCAGCGGTATAGGGACTGACGCACAGTCTGCTAAACACTAACACACAACCTGCTTGGTCCACAAAAGTTTTTATAAGGACTGGTAACTTGGTATAGGGTGCTACGGTACATAGGCCTGAGTGCGTTACAGTCTGCTGTTCTGTAAGGACCGCTATCGGTCCACAATACATAGGGTTGCCGTGCACTACTGCTGACCGCTGCCCTATACTGCAGCAGTCCTTCATTGGTATAGGGACTGACGTACAGTCTGCTAATCACTAACACACAACCTGCTTGGTCCACAAAAGTTCTTATAAGGACTGGTAACTTGGTATAGGGTGCTACGGTACATAGGCCTGAGTGCGTTACAGTCTGCTGTTCTGTAAGGACCGCTATCGGTCCACAATACATAGGGTTGACGTGCACCACTGCTGACCGCTGCCCTATACTGCAGCAGTCCTTCAGCGGTATAGGGACTGACGTACAGTCTGCTAAACACTAATACACAACCTGCTTGGTCCACAAAAGTTCTTATAAGGACTGGTAACTTGGTATAGGGTGCTACGGTACATAGGCTTGAGTGCGGTACAGTCTGCTGTTCTGTAAGGACCGCTATCGGTCCACAATACATAGGGTTGCCGTGCACTACTGCTGACCGCTGCCCTATACTGCAGCAGTCCTTCATTGGTATAGGGACTGACGTACAGTCTGCTAATCACTAACACACAACCTGCTTGTTCCACAAAAGTTCTTATAAGGACTGGTAACTTGGTATAGGGTGCTACGGTACATAGGCTTGAGTGCGGTACAGTCTGCTGTTCTGTAAGGACCGCTATCGGTCCACAATAGATAGGGTTGACGTGCACCACTGCTGACCGCTGCCCTATACTGCAGCAGTCCTTCAGCGGTATAGGGACTGACGTACAGTCTGCTAAACACTAATACACAACCTGCTTGGTCCACAAAAGTTCTTATAAGGACTGGTAACTTGGTATAGGGTGCTACGGTACATAGGCTTGAGTGCGGTACAGTCTGCTGTTCTGTAAGGACCGCTATCGGTCCACAATAGATAGGGTTGACGTGCACCACTGCTGACCGCTGCCCTATACTGCAGCAGTCCTTCAGCGGTATAGGGACTGACGTACAGTCTGCTAAACACTAATACACAACCTGCTTGGTCCACAAAAGTTCTTATAAGGACTGGTAACTTGGTATAGGGTGCTACGGTACATAGGCTTGAGTGCGGTACAGTCTGCTGTTCTGTAAGGACCGCTATCGGTCCACAATAGATAGGGTTGACGTGCACCACTGCTGACCGCTGCCCTATACTGCAGCAGTCCTTCAGCGGTATAGGGACTGACGCACAGTCTGCTAAACACTAACACACAACCTGCTTGGTCCACAAAAGTTTTTATAAGGACTGGTAACTTGGTATAGGGTGCTACGGTACATAGGCCTGAGTGCGTTACAGTCTGCTGTTCTGTAAGGACCGCTATCGGTCCACAATACATAGGGTTGCCGTGCACTACTGCTGACCGCTGCCCTATACTGCAGCAGTCCTTCATTGGTATAGGGACTGACGTACAGTCTGCTAATCACTAACACACAACCTGCTTGGTCCACAAAAGTTCTTATAAGGACTGGTAACTTGGTATAGGGTGCTACGGTACATAGGCCTGAGTGCGTTACAGTCTGCTGTTCTGTAAGGACCGCTATCGGTCCACAATACATAGGGTTGACGTGCACCACTGCTGACCGCTGCCCTATACTGCAGCAGTCCTTCAGCGGTATAGGGACTGACGTACAGTCTGCTAAACACTAATACACAACCTGCTTGGTCCACAAAAGTTCTTATAAGGACTGGTAACTTGGTATAGGGTGCTACGGTACATAGGCTTGAGTGCGGTACAGTCTGCTGTTCTGTAAGGACCGCTATCGGTCCACAATACATAGGGTTGCCGTGCACTACTGCTGACCGCTGCCCTATACTGCAGCAGTCCTTCATTGGTATAGGGACTGACGTACAGTCTGCTAATCACTAACACACAACCTGCTTGTTCCACAAAAGTTCTTATAAGGACTGGTAACTTGGTATAGGGTGCTACGGTACATAGGCTTGAGTGCGGTACAGTCTGCTGTTCTGTAAGGACCGCTATCGGTCCACAATAGATAGGGTTGACGTGCACCACTGCTGACCGCTGCCCTATACTGCAGCAGTCCTTCAGCGGTATAGGGACTGACGTACAGTCTGCTAAACACTAATACACAACCTGCTTGGTCCACAAAAGTTCTTATAAGGACTGGTAACTTGGTATAGGGTGCTACGGTACATAGGCTTGAGTGCGGTACAGTCTGCTGTTCTGTAAGGACCGCTATCGGTCCACAATAGATAGGGTTGACGTGCACCACTGCTGACCGCTGCCCTATACTGCAGCAGTCCTTCAGCGGTATAGGGACTGACGTACAGTCTGCTAAACACTAATACACAACCTGCTTGGTCCACAAAAGTTCTTATAAGGACTGGTAACTTGGTATAGGGTGCTACGGTACATAGGCTTGAGTGCGGTACAGTCTGCTGTTCTGTAAGGACCGCTATCGGTCCACAATACATAGGGTTGCCGTGCACTACTGCTGACCGCTGCCCTATACTGCAGCAGTCCTTCATTGGTATAGGGACTGACGTACAGTCTGCTAATCACTAACACACAACCTGCTTGTTCCACAAAAGTTCTTATAAGGACTGGTAACTTGGTATAGGGTGCTACGGTACATAGGCTTGAGTGCGGTACAGTCTGCTGTTCTGTAAGGACCGCTATCGGTCCACAATAGATAGGGTTGACGTGCACCACTGCTGACCGCTGCCCTATACTGCAGCAGTCCTTCAGCGGTATAGGGACTGACGTACAGTCTGCTAAACACTAATACACAACCTGCTTGGTCCACAAAAGTTCTTATAAGGACTGGTAACTTGGTATAGGGTGCTACGGTACATAGGCTTGAGTGCGGTACAGTCTGCTGTTCTGTAAGGACCGCTATCGGTCCACAATAGATAGGGTTGACGTGCACCACTGCTGACCGCTGCCCTATACTGCAGCAGTCCTTCAGCGGTATAGGGACTGACGTACAGTCTGCTAAACACTAATACACAACCTGCTTGGTCCACAAAAGTTCTTATAAGGACTGGTAACTTGGTATAGGGTGCTACGGTACATAGGCTTGAGTGCGGTACAGTCTGCTGTTCTGTAAGGACCGCTATAGGTCCACAATAGATAGGGTTGACGTGCACCACTGCTGACCGCTCACCTATACTGCAGCAGTCCTTCAGCGGTATAGGGACTAAGAGTTTTGTCACAGGGTCATTTAAAAAATGACATGCAGAGGAAGAGGCAGGCCCTTCCGCAGGGGTGGTAGGGGTAGGGCAGGAGCAACAGGCTTGAGCCAAAGTGGGAAGTTGCAGAAGGTGCGTTCAATTACTTTAAAGGATGCACCAGACTTGGTTGAGTGGCTCGCTCAGCCTTACTCTTCTGCACCCTCCTCATCCTCTCGATCTGCACCCTCTTCTTCACTCTCTGCTATGTGCACCCCCAAAGACACTACCACCAACAACACGACCACCACCACCACCACCACATACCTTCCGCTTGAGTCACTGGAATTATTTTCCGATCCATATCAAGAGGACATTTCTGATGCGCAGCCACTCTTGGTATTGGATCAGGAAGAGGAGGTAGCAACAAGCGCTACTCAGCAGTCTGACGCCAGTACCCAGATCAGCCCAAGGAGGAGGTTGGTCCCCGGTGTTGCTGCCTACTCTACTTATAGCGGTGGGGAAGGTGACGTTGATGATGACGTGTCTAGTGATGTCACGTGGGTGCCCACAAGAGAGGAAGAGGAGGGGAGTTCAGAGGGAGATATGGACCAGCAGATAGGGAGGAGAAGCAGCAATGACTTACATTGCACAGCAGGGACAAAGCAGACTGCAAATGTATCAGGAGCGAGTCATCGACCATGTACGGTCACATCTGGCGCTCCCAGGACACCGGCACATGGCTCCGCAGTGTGGGCTTTTTTTAACGTGTCCGCTGCTGACAATAGCGTTGCCATCTGCAATCTTTGCAGTCAACGCGTTAGTCGCGGTAAGCCCAATACTCACCTAGGGACGACCGCCTTAAGAAGGCACATGAGCAGCCATCACCGAGCCCAGTGGGAGCAACGGAACACACAAAGCCACACTGCAGGCTCTCACCGTCCAGCCTCGTCTTCTACTTCTCCTTCTCCTCTCTCCTCACAATTGTCCTCCACTCCACCTTCCATCACGCCAAGCTCACATTTTTCTGCAAAAAGGCAGGCTTCCGTGGGCCTAATGTTTGAGCGTAAAAAAATGATGACGCCGGATAACCCTCTTGCCCAACGGTTGGCGGCTGGCTTGTCAGAACTCATAGCCCGCCAACTACTGCCATATAAACTGGTGGACTCGGAGGCCTTTCGCAAATTTGTGGCCATTGGAACACCACAATGGAAGGTCCCAGGAAGGAAGTATTTCTCAGAGAAGGGCATCCCAGAGCTATATGGCCATGTTCAGCGGCAAGTGAATGTATCTCTGGCACACAGTGTCGGTGCCAAGATACATCTGACCACAGACACGTGGTCTAGCAAACACGGGCAGGGAAGGTATATCAGTTTTACTGCCCACTGGGTGAACCTTCTGACGGCCGTCAAGCATGTAACCCGTGGCACCCGTGTAGATTTGGTTTTACCGCCACGGATTGCATGCAGGCCTGACTCTTCTTCTCCTCCTCCTACTCCATCCTCCTCCCTCTCCTCCTCAGCTGCCTCCTCCTTTTCCGCTGCTAGCGTCTCTTCCACTGCACCGCCCAAGCTCCCCAGAACCTATTCCACATGCCAGGTGAGACGTTGCCATGCCGTGCTGCGTCTGTTGTGCCTGGAAGCAAAGAGCCACACTGGCCCGGCACTCCTTTCAGCTTTGCGTTCACAGGCAGATGAGTGGCTAACACCGCTCAATTTGACAGTTGGTAAAGTGGTGTGTGACAACGGTGCCAATCTGCTTAGCGCATTGAAACAGGGCAAAATCACGCACGTGCCGTGCATGGCACACGTCTTAAACTTGGTCGTGCAGCGATTCCTTGTCAAATACCCTGGGGTCCAGGACATCTTGCGGCAGGCAAGGAAAATCTCGGCCCATTTCAGAAGATCTTACACGGCCATGGCTCGCCTTGCTGACATTCAGCGGCGACACCATCTGCCGGTCAGACGTCTTATTTGCGATTGCCCGACGCGATGGAACTCAACCTTCTATATGCTTGATAGGCTGCTCCAGCAGAAACGTGCAGTTAACGTCTACCTGTATGAACTCTGCGAAAGAAACGGTTCTGGGGAGCTGGGTTTTTTTTCACCGCGCCAGTGGCTGCTCATGCGCGACACATGCAGACTTCTGCGGCCATTTGAGGAGATCACCAAACTGGTCAGTCGCAGCCATGGCGCCATCAGTGACATGGTACCTTATGCCTTCTTTCTGGAGCGTGCATTGCGTCGTGTCATTGATCAGGCTGTGGAGGAGCAGGAGCGGGAAGATGAGGAAGTCGCAATGCTGGATGAATTCCCAGGGGGGGCTACTCTATCTGAGACAAGTCAACAACAGGAGTCTGATGAGGAGTCAGAGGAGGATGGTGCCGGGGCGGATGAGCAGGAGCAAGAAGAGCATGCTTTAAACCTTTCTGGGATCCCTGTTGTGCGAGGATGGGGAGAGGAGAATGAAGAGGACGACATTATCCTGGATGATGAGCAGGAGCCAGGCCACCACACCGCTTCCACTTTAGTGCAAATGGGGGCCTTCATGCTCCAGTGTTTTAATAGGGACCCCCGTATAAAAAGCATGAGGGTCAAGGACCAGTACTGGGTGGCAACGTACTTAGACCCCCGGTACAAACACAAAATGGCGGAAATGTTACCGCCGTCGCAGAGGGCTGTCAGAATGCAGCACTTCCAGGCCTTGCTTCGAGAAATGCTGCATTCTGCTTTTGCGTGCGCTGGCAGAGGAGCAATTCCCACTCCCAGAGAAGGATTTGCGGGTACCAATCCAACAGCGCCTGCAAGAAGAGGCCGGTTTGAAGATGTGTTGGTGACTTCGGATATGAGGTCATTCTTTCAGCCGACCCATCGACAGGTGTCATCCGGATCCAGCATCAGGGAACGCCTAGACCGTCAGGTGTCCGACTACATTGGGTTAACGGCCGATGTGGACGCTCTGAGGAGTGATGAACCCCTAGACTACTGGGTGGGCAGGCTTGACCTCTGGCCAGAGCTTGCCCAATTTGCAATCGAACTGTTGGCTTGCCCCTCATCCAGTGTCCTGTCCGAAAGGACGTTCAGCGCAGCAGGGGGGATTGTGACCGATAAGCGTACTCGCCTAGCTCACCACAGTGTTAACTACCTCACATTTCTAAAAATGAATGAGGCATGGATCTCGGAGGAATTCAACACATGTGATCAGTAGACCATGTATATGTCTATAAACAATTTTTGGAATCAAGCACACAGACCTTCTTAATTCATTTGGCTCACTTCCCTGACCCAAAAAAGCACACCGTACTATATGCCCCTACCCTCCTCTTTGAAGAGGTTGAGCGGTGTCATATTTCTACTGGGGCTGCTTATTATGAGGGGTTCCCACCATCCCTGTGCTGTGCTGACTTCCTCCTGGGTGTTCTTATTATGAGGGGCTCCCACCATCCCTGTGCTGTGCTGACTTCCTCCTGGGGGTTCTTATTATGAGGGGATCACACCATCCCTGTGCTGTGCTGACTTCCTCCTGGGGCTGCTTACGGTGCTGCTGTCAGCGCTGTATGTCACGGAGCTGCTGTCAGCGCTGTATGTCACGGAGCTGCTGTCAGCGCTGTATGTCACGGAGCTGCTGTCAGCGCTGTATGTCACGGAGCTGCTGTCAGCGCTGTATGTCACGGAGCTGCTGTCAGCGCTGTATGTCACGGAGCTGCTGTCAGCGCTGTATGTCACGGAGCTGCTGTCAGCGCTGTATGTCACGGAGCTGCTGTCAGCGCTGTATGTCACGGAGCTGCTGTCAGCGCTGTATGTCACGGAGCTGCTGTCAGCGCTGTATGTCACGGTGCTGATGTCAGTGCTCTGTATTACGGTGCTGCTGTCAGTGCTCTGTATCTCCTGCACCCTCTTGTTTGCCTACCCTGGTCCCTGACCTTCCCTCTCCTCCATTGCCTTCATTAGCTCCATAGTCCTGAATTGTCAGAACAATTTCCCAAATAAAAAAAAAATGCTTGTAGTTATCGATCCCAAATTCACCTCATACATGTATTATGCTATTGTCCAGGTGGTGGGACTACGTGCTACCCCCTAATAATTACCCCGTGGCCGCAAATTCGACCTAAAGGTTTGCGAAATTCGCCTCCCATTGAAGTCAATGGAGCCCGCGGCGAACGGTCGTTTTCGCGAACGTTTGTGTCCGTTCGCGTTTCGCGTTCGCGAAACGTCCCGTCGGAAGTTCGTCCATCACTAAGTACCACAGCCTGGGGACATAGATGTCATCTGCTGCTGTTCCTGGTCTGTGGGATTCCAGGACCATGTTGTGCTCCCAATTTTCTTGTTTACACAGGATCTGAATTTTGGTGGCCACTGACTTGATGTGTGCCTGGGGGACAAAAGGCTTCACAAACTCCAAAAGTGTCTCCAGTGTTGCCTCCCTCTTTATTTTGTTTTACCCAGACTAAAAATAAACATTAAATTTTTCCCCAAATAATGTAATATGTGTTTTTATTCCAAAAACAGAGTTTGTTTGTGAGTAGGCAGGTACATGTCAAAAGACTATGGGGGTTATTTACAAAAGGCACATTCATTTTGCTATACAAGTGCTTAGTACAATTTAAATTGCACTGGAAGGGCATTTGGAAGTGCAGTCGCTGTAAATCTGAGGGTAACATTTGAAATGAGGGGAAGCTCTGCTGATTTTAACATCCAATCATGTGTAAGGTAAAATGCTGTTTTGGGGATCTATCTATCTATCTTGTTACATAGTCTGGTTTAAAAAAAGCCACAAGTCCATCTAGTTTAAACACCCCCCCCCCCCCCAAAAAACAAATCAAATTAAATTAAAAATATTAGTTCCAAAAATATATAATAATATATATTATAAAATTATATATATAATATATATATATATATATATAATTATAAAAATAATAATCATAAGTATAATAATATTAGCAAAAAAAATAAAAAGATAATATAATAAAAAAAATATCTATCTATCGAATTGTAATATTAATCATAAGATGAGGATGAATAAAGGAATAAAGATGTTTGGGATAACGCTGTGTGAATATAAGCAGCAAAGCAACGTCATTCTTCTAGCATTATGAAGAAGAAAAGAATGCACTGTATTAAAAGATCACAAAATTAGCAGCATGACGAATGTGCTAGCTTCAATACGAATGCTAGTTTTACCAGACAGAGCGCTTCCGCCCTGTAAATGCTTTCTGAGCATGCGTCATTCTTAGTCCGCCAGACTAGCATACTCACGAACGTATTGTCCGCTGAAACCCAAGTTTACGCTGGAAAAGTCAGCTGAAGCCCACACACGATCGGATTGTCAGGTGAAATGCGTTTCATCGGACTAAGTACGCCGGACAATTCGATCATGTGTAAGCGGCATAAGGCCCCTTTCACACTGGGGCGGTGGGTGCGCCAGCGGTAAAACGCTGGTATTTTTGGCGGCGCTATTTCGACCGCTAGCAGGAGGCTTTTACCCTCCTGCTAGCGGCCGAGAAAGGGTTAAAACCACCGCAAAGCGCTTCTTTAAATGCATAGGAGCAGTGAAGGAGCAGTGTATACACCGCTCCTTTACTGCTCCAAAGATTCTGCTAGCAGGACTTTTTTTTTACCGTCCTGCCAGTGCACCGGGGCTTTCACATTGGAGACACAGCAGTGGCTCTTTCAGGGTGCTTTGCAGGTGCTATTTTTAGCGCTGTAGTGCCTGCAAAGCGCCCCAGTGTGAAAGGGGTGTAAGAAAAGCATTTGCAACTTAATTTAAAAAAAACATGAATTTTAAATGCAACAAGTATCAGTACCTAAAATCCACAATAATCCCTCACACAGTAGCACTCAGACTGAGAAAAGAAGGGGGCACTAGCAGCCAATCGGACTCTGTTGCAGTGCATATGTACTAACAAGAGGAGCAGGCACAGTAATTATTTATCAATAGACTACTGCTCCTATGGAAAAGCAACAGGCTAGGGGTGGTTCATGAGCAAGCTGCCCTGTTGTACTGGAGGGTGGAGACCTGCATGTGCTGTTTGGCAGGAATATAATTTATGAAACTTAACATTTAACCACTTAACAACCGCCCATTGCCGATTAACGGCTTCAGGGCGGTTGTTTAACTCTGAGAGGCCGTTAATTAACGGCCTCCCAGAATTCTGCTCTCGCGCACCCCCTGGGGCGCGCACAAGAGATCATCCGTGACCGCATCACGGATCACGGTAAACAGCCGCTCGCCGCGGCCGTTTACCACGTGATCGCTCCGTCAAATGACGGAGTGATCACTTGTAAACAAACCGGCGTCATGTTATGACGCCGGTTCCTCCCTCCCCCTCTCTGTACCGATCGGTACAGCGGAGGGGAAAGAGATCGGTGTTAGCAGCGCTGTGGGCTGCATCTGCAGTGCCCACATCGCTGCTCACCGAATTTAACCCCTCAATTCCCTGCCAATACTCTGCAATACCCTGCAATACTCTGCAGTACCCTGCCATTACTCTGCAGTACCCCCCCATTACTCTGCAATACCCTGCCATTACTCTGCAATACCCTGCCATTACTCTGCAGTACCCCCCATTACTCTGCAGTACCCCCTATTACTCTGCAGTACCCTGCCATTACTCTGCAGTACCCCCCAATACTCTGCAGTACCCTGCCATTACTCTGCAGTACCCCCATTACTCTGCAGTACCCCCCAATACTCTGCAGTACCCTGCCATTACTCTGCAGTACCCCCCAATACTCTGCAGTACCCTGCCATTACTCTGCAGTACCCCCCAATACTCTGCAGTACCCTGCCATTACTCTGCAGTACCCTGCCATTACTCTGCAGTACCCCCAAATACTCTGCAGTACCCTGCCATTACTCTGCAGTACCCTGCCATTACTCTGCAGTACCCCCCGAATACTCTGCAGTACCCTGCCATTATTCTGCAGTACCCCCCAATACTCTGCAGTACCCTGCCATTACTCTGCAATACCCCCAATACTCTGCAATACCCCCCAATACACTGCAATACCCCCCAATACTCTGCAATACCCACCAATACCCCGCCAATACCTCGCCAATACTCTGCAATACCCTGCCATAAATTGCCATACCCAGCCATACTCGGAGATACCCAGCCATACTCGGTGATACCCTGCAATACCCAGCCATATACGCCCCCCCACCCCTCACCGCCCTCCGGTGCTTCTACCAACTCGCCAATACGATCAAAGCCAGAATCTTTTTTTTTTTTTTTTTTTTTATTTCAGGCTTCCCAGCCTAGAGGTGAGATGTGGGGTCATATTGACCCCCAGATTTCACCGTAAAGAGGACCTGTCATCCCATATTCCTATTACAAGGGATGTTTACATTCCTTGTAATAGGAATAAAAGTGATCAAAAATTTATTTTTGGGGAAAAAAATGTCAAACTAAAATAAATAAAGTAAAATGAACAATAAAAAAAAAAAATAATAATTTAAAGCGCCCCTGTCCCCATGTGCTCGCATGCAGAAGCGAACGCATACATAAGCCCCGCCCACATATGAAAACGGTGTTCAAACCACACATGTGAGGTATCGCCGCAAACGTTAGAGCGAGAGCAATAATTCTAGCCCTAGACCTCCTCTGCAACTCAAAACATGTAACCAGTAAAAAAAATTGAAAGCGTCGCCTATGGGGATTTTTAAGTAGTGATGTTTGGCGCCATTCCACGGGCATGTGCAATTTTGAAGAGTGACATGTTTGATATCTATTTACTCAGCATAACTTCATCTTTCACTTTATGCAAAAATTGGGCTAACTTTACTGTTTTTTTTTTTTTTAAGCACAAAACATTTTTTTCCCCCAAAAAAACGTGTTCGACAAATTGCTGCGCAAATACCGTGTGAGATAAAAATTTGCAACGACCACCATTGTATTCTCCAGGGTCTTTGCTAAAAAAAATATATATAATGTTTTGGGGTTCTCTGTAATTTTCTAGCAAATAAATGATGATTTTTACATGTAGGAGAGAAATGTCAGAATTGTCCTTGGTGCTCCAGAACGCCTGATGGCGCTCCCTGCATTTTGGGCCTCTGTATGTGGCCACACTGTGTAAAAGTCTCACACATGTGGTATCGCCGTACTCGGGAGTAATAGCAGAATGTGTTTTGGGGTGTAATTTGTGGTATGCATATGCTGTGTGTGAGAAATAACCTGATAATATGACAATTTTGTGGAAAAAAAAAAAAGGAAAAAAAATCTTGATTTTGCAAAGAATTGTGGGAAAAAATGACAACTTCAAAAAACTCATCATGCCTCTTACTAAATACATTGGAATGTCTTCTTTCCAAAAATGGGTCATTTGGGGGGTATTTGTACTTTTCTGGCATGTTAGGGTCTCAAGAATTGAAATAGGCCGTCAGTACTTAAGGTGTGATCAATTTTCAGATATTGGCACCATAGCTTGTGGACTCTATAACTTTCACAAAGACCAAATAATATCCACCAATTTGTACTTATTTTTACCAAAGATATGTAGTAGTATAAATTTTGGCCAAAATTTATGAAGAAAAAATTACTAATCTGCTAAATTTTATAACAGAAACGAAGAAATTTTTTTTCACAGAATTATGTCTTTTTTCTTTTATAGCACAAAAAATAAAAAACTGAGAGGTGATTAAATACCATCAAAAGAAAGCTCTATTTGTGTGAAAAAAAGGACAAAAATTTCATATGGGGACAGTGTTGCATGACTGAGTAATTGTCATTCAAAATGTGAGAGCACCAAAAGCTGAAAATTGGTCTGGTTATTAAGGGTGTTTAAGTGCCCAGTGGTCAAGTGGTTAATGTATATCTAAACACAAGAATAAAAAAATTAATAAACTGCAGCTTACCAGTTCTTTGATAGCTGAATACCTTTTCTTTTTCACGCTTTTTCCCTTTATATGTAACTTAATTAACCTGCCAGTAACACATTGTCCCAGAGTGACAACATTATGGTAACAACGCTATGGAGGAACAGTGTTGTCACCATAGGACAGGAAGTATTATTTATTTATTACAGGTACTTATATAGCGCCATCAATTTACACAACGCTTTACATATATATTTTACATGCAGCGCCGGCTCCTGAAGAGCATGCTCTATGTTTTTTTTAATTTAATGTTACACCTGAACTGCAATTTGGTTTGGGTATAATTATTCCAAATTTGGACCTCAACATCAGTCTGACTGGACTATAGGATGTTCAGCCTGGCCATAGGGGGCACTGTCTCTTCTGGCAGGCATGGAACCACAGTCTGGTTGGGTGCTTTAAGGTTACTTTCTCTCGGAGCCAGCCCAGTGGGAGTGTCACTCTTGCTGTGCTTTCTGGGAGAGGGTACTTAAGATGCAGATATCACGTGGTTTGGGGTTCCGGTTCCAGAAGTATGTTCTGACTCCATGGTCCTGGTCCTCCCAACCAGCCCCCAGGAAGGCTATGGCCTGGGGTGCGGATCCACCCGACTTTATGTCTCGGGGCTGGCTAGCCCGAGGCAAGGAAACTAAGGCTGGATTCACACCTATGCAGTTTTAGTGCTTTATGCATTTTGCAGATTTGCACTACAGTCCATTTAACATGGTTTCCTATGGAACACGTTCTGTAGTGAAAATATGCAAAAAGCACTAAAATGGCATAGGTGTGAATCCAGCCTAAAGAAGGGATTCCGAGGTGGTCTCCGGTTGTGGAGAGGCCCAGCAACTTCGTAGCTATCAAGGGGAGGACTCTTCAGAAGAATGCCACATATGGGTTGGCTTCTTAGCAAGAGCCTGGTGAGGCTGAGGGACCTAAGTGAATCCAATCTCATGGGTATCGCCGAACCAGCTGAAAGATACTGGTACCACACGAATTTTCTACAAGTTCTAGTTTCCTACATGTTCTACAACAACGTCTGTGGCAGAGACTTATTCCTACATGTTCTACAACAATGTCTGTGGCAGAGATTTGTTCCTGATTTAAGCACCTTGTTGGCTGCTAGGCCTTGTGAGAGAGGGACTATCCAACTTGAGTGAACATCCAGCTGTGAATGGCTATTCTCTGGATTTTTTCGAAGCAAGTTCTTTATTATTGACTTTGATACTAAGAGTACCTGAACTTTCCTCCTAACCCTCTGATCCTATACTAAGAGACTGTTCGTTACCTACGTTTCTTGCAAATAAAAATCCCTTTAAGCGAATCTGTCGTCAGTCTCTAAAGTTTCTGGGTCATCTACCACAGGAAACCCTTAGACGCAAATCAAGGTCAAGAAGTTAACGGTAAATTAAACCAGCAGCTCCTTTGGGGGTTAGTGCTACATACATTTACATCAGTTCTTGCCCTCATGAAGCTTACAATCTAAGGTTCCTAACTCACCTTCATACATACACATATGAGGGCCAATTTACCTATTAGCACGTCTTTGGAGTGTGGGAGAAAACCCACGCAGGCACAGGGAGAAGATGAAAACTGCAGACAAGTGGTGCCATGGTTGGGATTCTATACACTGTGTTGTATTATTGTAGGACTACAGAATACCTCCCCCCTCCTGTTCTCTATAACATGGAGGGATGTTTTGTAGTCTACACAGGTAGCTGAAAACAGTGTAACTGATAAGAGTACAAAAACATTCTTACTAATTGTCTCTGCTTACATTTTTGCGCAAGTCTTGCCACAGATTCTCAATTGGATCTGGACTTTGACTGGGCCATTCTAACACATTAATATGCTTTGATCTATACCATTCCATTGTAACTCTGGCTGTATGTTTAGGGTCGTTGTCCTACTGGAAGGTGAACCTTCGCCCCAGTTTCAAGTCTTTTACACACTCTAAGGCTGGGTTCACACTGATGCAGCTGTGGGTCACAGCAGGGGGGGTCAAATGCATGTCTGTTCACCAATTCAGGTTGGAATCAGGTTCAAATTTTTGACCAGCTTCACTGTCCCTGCTGAAGAAAAGCATCCCCACAACATGATGCTGCCACCACCATGTTTCGCGGTGGGGATGGTGTGTTTAGGATGATGTGCAGTGTTAGTTTTCCACCACATATAGCTTTTTGCTTTTAGGCCAAAAAGTTCAATTTCGGTCTCATCTGACCAGAGCACCTTCTTCCACATGTTTGCTGTGTCCCCCACATGGCTTCTCACAAGCTGCAAATGGGATTTCTTATCATCTTATGACTTTCTTTCAACAATGGCTTTCTTCTTGTCACTCTTCCATAAAGGCCAGAATTTTGGAGTGCATGACTGATAGTTGTCCTGTGGACACCTTAGCTGTGGATCGTCACAACACTACAGTGCTTCACTGATTAATGCTCTCCTTACCCAGTCTGTCAATTTAGGTGGACGGCCATGTCTTGGTAGGTTTTTCGGTTGTGCCATACTCTTTACATTTTCGGATGATGGATTGAACAGTGCTCTGTGAGATGTTCAAAGCTTGGGATATTTTTTTATAACCTAACCCTGCTTTAAACTTCAACACAACTTTATCCCTGACCTGTCTGGCGTGTTCCTTGGCCTTCATGATGCTGTTTTTTCACTGAGGTTTTCTAACAAACCTCTGAAGGCTTCACAGAAGAGCTGTATTTATACTGAGATTACATTACACACAGATGGACTCTATTTACTAATTAGGTGACTTCTGAAGGCAATTGGTTCCACTAGATTTTAGAGTATCAGAGTAAAGAGGGCTGAATACAAATGTACGCCACACATTTCGCATATTTATTTGTAAAAATATTTGAAAACTATTTAGCATTTTCCTTCCACTTCAGAATTATGTGCCACCTTGTGTTGGTCTATCACATAAAATCCCAGTAAAATACATTTACCTTTTCAATTATAACTTGAAAAAATGTGTAACATTTCAAGGGGTATGAATACTTTTTTCAAGGCACTGTATGCGATACATGCATTTTCACTTATAATTGCACACGCTTTTGCGCTTGAAGTATTCATAATTTCATATATAATTACATAGTTAGTCTGGTTGAAAAAAGACACAAGTCCATCTAGTTCAAACTCTCCTCCTCTACAATTACTCTCCTCCCCCCTGTCCTGCTCTGAAGATGGATACATTGAACATACAGGAATACACTCTGCTCAGGTGTGAATTCAGAAAAATACATACTGGGGTTGATTTACTAAAGGAGTAGAACATTTTCACTTACCCATGCAGAAATTCTCTACCCATTTTAGTAAATCAAACCTACTTGGGTTGATTTACTAAAGGCAAATAGAATGAATTTGAACTACCGGCACAAAAGGAACCACCAATCTGTATTTTTGTTTGCTGCAACCCAGTATAGAAGGTAATTCAAGCAAATATGTAAAATGTGGGTTGCACTAACTACTAAATATAACCAAAGTGCCGTGCTTATGTGAAGACATTTTTAGCGAGAGAAATTACTCATCCTTCATTAGGGTAAATATTACAAAACAAAATATTCAAAATTGATTCAAAAAATATTCAACAAAATATTCAAAAAAAATTCAAATAAATAAAAAAAAAAATTAAAAAAATGTGTTGCCACCCCTGCAGGGTTATCTCATCTGTCCGTATCACGGACTAGTCGTCCCCTCAGTGGTGCCAAAATAGTTTAAAGTGCCAAACAGCGCCTTAACCACATAAAATATAAAGACAATTACAATGTACTATGAATGTCCCAAGTGAGTGATCACTCCTATAATAAAAGTGCACAATGCAAAACAATCACTCCAATGCTGACTGATTCTTCTTATTTCAAGGTGCTTTTCTTCAAATATAAAGTGCTTCTTATAATCACCAACCAAGTGACTCCACCACCACCAAATGAAATGGCCACTCACCAGATCTAATCTGTATATGCGCCTTTAGTTCATTTAGGATAACCACTCCTTTTAGGGATCTCATCAACAGCCTCTCCAACCAGAAAAGTAGAACCCTCTTGTGCTCTTTATCTCACATGGATATATAATAGACCATCATGGTGCAGTATATCAAAACAGGTTTATTTAAAAAGATTAAAATAACAAAGTTCAAACTCACATGTGCTTGTGCCTGAGCCGGCACCAAGCATGTCCAGCCATGTACGTAGGAATATGGGTTCAATCGGTCCCTCTATGTATTCAAAAGAACCCCAGCAATAGTCTATATTCTGCAGTTTTTGAATACGCCCCAAACCTTTTCCTCATACACCGAATGTAAACGGAGGTCCTGGCAGTCCCTACGCGTTTCGCAAACATTGTTGCGTCATCAGGAAGCTGCCGTTACTTTCTGTTCATCCACTTTTATGTTCTAATCTTACTGCCAAACACCCTAATTACCGGTTATCCCCCCGCCGCCTACGGTCGGGAACACACTCCCAGAAGTTGTCATAAACCGGAAGTGTGTCACCAGATGTCAATAATTGCCCATTTTTACTTCTCTTTGTATTTTCCGGAGATTTCCCGCCGGAAATATGTCACCGGAAGCTCCAGATCGGCCATGTTAACTATTGTGTGATGCCCTATTTATCCCGGGTGTTTCGTCGGACATACATCATCGCATGTGCCTAACTACACCTCATTCTGCGCTGTGTTTACCTCCCCCTAAGGTCACTCCCCCCACCATCAATCAACTCAGGGGCCAGAAAGATGTCACCCAACAGCACTAATTATGGTGCCTTCTACTATCAATCTGCCCATGTATAGTAAATGGGCTCTCCCCACGTACATCGCTAGGCAGATTTTACAATATTTAAAACATCTATCATTCACCTTACATTTATACCAGCTAGTTTGAACAGGAGAAAAGGAATTCTTTCTTATATTAAAAAAAACAGATAATTATTTAAAAACAAAATACAAGGGGCAAAAAGTTGTTTCCATTCCCTATTTCCTAGATTCAATATAATCCAGTGATAAAACCAAAAAAACAAAAAAATATATAAAATAAAGTATGAAGAGCAATAAGTGAAATAGGAGAATTTGTATTAAATTATAAGTGAAAAATAAAAATAAATAAAAATAGAAAAAAGAAAAAATTATGAAAAATAATATAAGAAAATTTGAAAAAAATGTGAAAAAAATATAAATATATATAAAAAATAAAATAATAAGAAATAAAAATGAAAATGAAAATATATAAGAAAACAAAAACAGAAATGAAAATAAAAATAAAAACAAAAATAAAAATAAGGATAAAAATAAATAAAATGAAACTAAAATTAAAAATAAAAATAAAATTAAAAATAAAAGTAAAACTGAAAATAATAAAAATAAAATTAAAAATAAGTGTGGGAAATAATGAGTTCCACGTTCACTCCCAAAGGTCTCATTGTATTCAATTTAAAAATCCAATACGTTTCCTTACGTGACACTTCCCTACGTAAATTTACATTTCTCCAATTCTGTTCTATCTTATCAATTGCATCGAATTTGAGATGGCCAGGATTCCTACCATGTACATCTCTGAAATGTTTTGAAACACTGTGATATTTATATCCCTTTTTAATGTTCCTAATGTGCTCACCAATCCGCTTAGACAGGGCCCTAGTTGTTCTACCCATGTACTGGAGCCCACAACTGCACTCCAGTATGTAGGTAACATGCGTGCTACCACATGTGATCAATATATCAATCCTATATTTCTGCTCTGTGGCATGGGATTGGAACTCAATGATTTTTTTCTTTCCTGTAGTAAGCCTGCATGGCTTACATTTTCCATATCTATAAAAACATTTATGGTCAAAAAAGGTAAATTTTTTGAGGGGGTCGGGTACATTTTTCACAACAATGTCTCTTACTCTCTTCGCCTTTCTATATATAAATGCCGGCTTTTTTGGTAGGATTTTAGCCTGATGTTGGTCATTGCAGATTATGGGCCACTGTTTCATTGTGATCCTTTCTAATTCTTTATATTGATTATTAAACCCTGTGATAAAAGGTATCTCATTCCACATAGGGGGTTTATGTTTACTTTCCAATAATTGGTCCGTATCTAGTTGTCCTATTTTATCTCTAATATTCTCCAACTCTCTTCTTAGGTAAACCTTGTCCACAAACCTCTCTATTAACACTTCTGTTTGTTTATGGTAGTCTGTCATTAGGTTACAGTTCCGTTTTATCCTTATAAATTGCACTTTTGGCTAAAATCCTACCAAAAAAGCCGGCATTTATATATAGAAAGGCGAAGAGAGTGAGAGACATTGTTGTAAAAAATGGACCCCCCCCCAAAAAATTTTTTACCTTTTTTGGCCATAAAGGTTTTTATAGTAAATGTAAGCCATGCAGGCTTACTACAGGAAAGAAGAAAATCATTGAATTCCAATCCCATGCCACAGATTAGAAACATAGGATTGATAAATTGATCACATGTGGTAGCACGCATGTTACCTATGTATTGGAATACAGTTGTGGGCTTCAGTACGTGGGTAGAACAACTAGGGCCCTGTCTAAGCGGATTGGTGAGCACATTAGGAACATTAAAAAGGGATATAAATATCACAGTGTTTCAAAACATTTCAGAGATGTACGTACATGGTAGGGATCCTCGCCATCTCAAATTCTATGCAATTGATATGAACAGAATTGGAGAAACGTAAATTTACGTAGGGAAGTATCACGAAATGAAACATATTGGATTTTTAAAATGAATACAATGAGACCTTTGGGAATGAACATTGAACTCGATATAAATTGTTTCATAGAAGATTATTAATACATTTTTTATTTCCTATTTCCCACACTTATTTTTAATTTTATTTTTGTTATTTTCAGTTTTACTTTTATTTTTAATTTTATTTTTATTTTTAATTTTAGTTTAATTTTATTTATTTTTATCCTTATTTTTGTTTTTATTTTTATTTCTGTTTTTGTTTTCTTATATATTTTCATTTTCATTTCTTATTATTTTATTTTTTATATATATTTATTTATATTTTTTTCACATTTTCTTATTTTATTTTTCATCATTTTTTTCTTTTTTCTTTTCTATTTTTATTTTTTCACTTATAATTTAATACTAATTCTCCTATTTCACTCATTGCTCTTCATACTTTATTTTATATATTTTTTTGCTTTTTTTGTTTTGTTCTTTTTGGTTGTATCACTGGATTATATTGGATCTGGGAAATAGGGAATGGAACAACTTTTTGCCCCTTGTATTTTGTTTTTAAATAATTATACGATTTTTTACTATAAAGCCGCGTACACACGAGCGGACTTTTCAACGTCCAAAGTCCTTCGGACTGAGTCCGTCAGACTATTCGATCGTGTGTGGGCTGCAACGGACTTTTGACTCGCCAAAGTCCGAAGGACTTTAGAATATGGAACATGCTTCAAATTTTCCCGACGGAACTCCGCCGTACCCGGGTCCCTTCGAAAACTCTGCTCGTGTGTGTGCTATTCCGACGGACTAAAACCGACGCTAGGGCAGCTATTGGCTACTGGCTATGAACTTCCGTATTCGAATCCAGTCGTACGTCATCACGTTCGAATCCGTCGGAGTTTAGTGTGATTGTGTGTGGCCAAGTCCGCTCCGCCGAAGAGTCCGTCAGAACTCCGTCGGAACTCCGGCAGAACTCCGACGGAACTCCTTCGGAAGTCTGTCGGACATAAGTCCTCTCGTGTGTACGGGGCTTAAGAAAGAATTCCTTTTCTCCTGTTCAAACTAGCTGGTAATGTAAGGTGAATGATAGATGTTTTAAATATTGTAAAAGCTGCCTAGCGATGTACGTGGGGAGTAGGGATGAGCCAAACGCCCCCCCGGTTCGGTTCGCACCAGAACTTTCGAGCGGACCGAAAATTCGTACGAACTTTAGAACCCCATTGAAGTCTATGGGACTCGAATGTTCGAAATTAAAAGTGCTAATTTTAATGGCTAATATGCAAGATACTGTACTAAAAAGGGTTTGGGGACCTGGCTCCTGCCCCAGGGGACATGGGTCAATGCCTAAAATGTTTTTAAAAATAGCCGTTTTGGCGGGAGCACTGATTTTAAAGTGGGAGTCCGCCGGGAGTGCGCATTTTTTTTTTTTAAAAGCCAGCAGCTACAAATACTGCAGCTGCTGACTTTTAAAATAGTGACACTTACCTGTCCAGCGCGCCCGCGATGTCGGCACCCAAAGCCGATCTCTCGATCGTCTCTCGGGTGCTGCCGCCGCCATCTTGGGTATGGGAATCAGGAAGTGGAGCCTTTCGGCTTCATTTCCCAGGTCCCTACTGCGCATGCGCGAGTCGCGCTGCGCAATGAGGATGGACCCGCTGCTTCTGGGATCTGTGTGTTTCCCAGCAGGCAGCGGGGGACTTTCGGAAAGGGGCGTAATCTACGCCCCTTTCCGCAGAGAGCTATCCAGGAAGTGGGTGCAGGTACCCATATTAAAAAAAGGAAAGACGTGGGCCCCCAGGCCCTATATACTCAGAACAGCAGTATACAGGCGGTGCAAACAAGACAGGGACTGTGTAGATTTGTTGTGTTAAGTAGAATCTGTGTGTAATTTTGAACTGGTACATTTTTAAAGTGTAGCTCCAGTCAAAAAATCTATTTTTAAGCTTTTTGGAAAACATGAGGAAGGGTTATCACCCCTGTATAATTAATTTTGCCGTCCGTCTTTTTTCATCTCACTTCCTGTTGTCTCCTTCCGTTTGCAAGTGGCAGACGTTTGTAAGTTGGATGTTTAAAAGTAGGGGCTTGCCCTATATGCTCTGCAGAAATGGCAGAACGAGGTGTTGGTGTTGCCACAACATTGTAAGCCCTCAAAGTGACTCTTGGTGGGCGCTGGAGCGCCCTGCTGTGAACAATTATATCAAGAATTGTAATTACATGCCATTGTTGAACAGTGGTAGAAAAATTGACCTTTGGTGGTTGTGGTGCTGGTGCCACAACACTATAAGTCCTCACAGTTACTCTGGGTGGGCACAGGAACGGGTCCTCCTGTGAAATATTATATCAAGAATTGTAATTACATGGCCCTGTTAAACAGGGGCTGAAAAATTGGGCTGCTGGCACTGGTGCTGGTGCCACGACACTGCAACCTCTCCCATATACTCTAGTTGTGGTGCAGGAATGAACCCTGCTGCAAAGCATTGCATCAAAAATTGTAATTAAACGCCCCTGTTAAACAGGGACAGAAAAATTGGGCCTTAGGCACTGGTGCTGGTGCCACAACACTGCAACCTCTCCCATATACTCTAGTTGTGGTGCAGGAATGAGCCCTGCTGCAAAGCATTGCATCAAAAATTGTAATTAAACGCCCCTGTTAAACAGGGGAAGAAAAATTGGGCCTTAGGCACTGGTGCTGGTGCCACGACACTGCAACCTCTCCCATATACACTAGTTGTGGTGCAGGAATGAGCCCTGCTGCAAAGCATTGCATCAAAAATTATAATTAAACGCCCCTGTTAAACAGGGGCTGAAAAATTGGGCTGGTGGCATCACCCAGAACCAAAAATGTTCTTCCAACATATCAGCGGAGGAGGAAGAGGACAGACAATCAACATAACAGGACAGTCACTCAGCATCAGCATAGGCAGTCTTGAAGGGATGTGATATTTAAAAAAAAATTATTTGGTTACATCAGCTTCAGGTGCTTGGTAGCTGTGGGTGATCCAAGACTGATTCATCTTGATGAAGGTCAGTCGATCAACTGAGTCGGTGGACAGGCGCACCCTGTGATCGGTAACAAAGCCACCAGCAGCACTGAAGGTGCGTTCCGAAAGAACGCTGGATGCCGGACAGGCCAGTAGCTCAATTGCATACTGTGCAAGCTCTGACCAGTGCTCCATCCTCAAGACCCAGTAAGCCAGAGGATTTTCGCTGGGAAAGGTGTCCAAGTCTGACCTTGCCCCTAGGTATTCCTGCACCATGTAAATCAGACGCTGGCGATGGTTGCTGGAACCGATCATACCTTGGGGCTGCGGACTAAAAAATTGTCTGAACGCATCGGTCAGACGGCCACCTTCCCCACCGCTCCTTCTGACCGATGCCTCAGCAACACGTTGGCCAGGACCAGGAGTTTGTAACCTCCCAGTCTCTGGGAACGCGTTGCACAGACCTTTCTGCAAGGCCTCCTGGAGATGTCTCATCCTCTGCTCCCTCTGCGATGGCAAGATAAGGTCGGCAACCTTACCCTTGTACCGTGGATCAAGGAGAGTGGCCAGCCAGTAATGGTCCCTCTCCTTGATCTGTAGAATACGAGGATCCTTCCGCAGGCTTTGCAGGATCAGGGAGGCCATGCAGCATAGGTTAGCTGAGGCATTCGGTCCGGAGTCCTCTGGGTCACTAACGACAACATGATCCGCAGCTACCTCCTCCCAGCCAAGTACAAGTCCACGGGTTTCTTGGGGCTGTAAATCATCCCTACAAGACTGCTGCTGCTGCTGATGCTGAGTGCCAGCCTCCACCTCCATGCTGACACAATCATCCTCCTCCTCCTCTTCCTCCTCCTCATCCTCTTCCTGTGTGATGGGTGGCACAGCAGGAACACTGTCTGGATAAAGGGGGCCTTGAGAGGCAAGGAATTCCTCCTCTTTCTGCCTCTATTCTGCCTCAAGTGCCCTGTCCATTATTCCACGCAGTGTATGCTCCAACAGGTGGACAAGAGGTACAGTGTCACTGATGCATGCACTGTCACTGCTCACCATCCTTGTGGCCTCCTCAAATGGTGACAGGACAGTGCATGCATCCCTGATCATGCCCCACTGGACGTGGTGAGAAAAAAACGAGCTCCCCTGACCCTGTCCTGGTGCCGTAGTCGCACAGGTACTCATTGATGGCCCTCTGCTGCGTGTGCAGCCGCTGCAGCATGGCCAACGTTGAGTTACACCTGGTGGGCATGTCACATATAAGGCGGTTCTTGGGCAGGTTCAACTGCTTTTGGAGCTCAGCCAGCCGAGCACAGGCATTAAATGATCGGCGGAAATGCACACAGACTTTCCTGGCCTGCTTCAGGACATCCTGTAAGCCCAGGTACCTGCCCAAGAACCGCTGCACCACCAGGTTAAGGATGTGAGCCACACAGGGCACATGGGTCAGTTGTACCTATCGGAGGGCGGAGAGGAGGTTGGTGCCATTGTCGCAAACCACCATTCCTGGCTTAAGCTGGCTTGGCGTCAACCATCTCTCGGCCTGTCCCTGCAGAGCTGACAAAATACCAGCCCCAATGTGGCTCCTGTCCCCCAAACAAACCAGCGCAAGCATGGCATGGCATCATTTTGCCTGCGTACTTGCATAGCCCCTGGAACGCCTACGGAGCACCGCTGGTTCTGAGGACAGAGCACTGGAAGAGGCCATGGAGGAAGAAGACGGTGACTCCCCAATGGAAGCCATTCTACAAAAGGTTATGGCCCTTACCCCAGTTATTCAGGAACTCCAAGAAGGATATCTCTGGCTGAAGCAACATCTGCAGCACCCACCAGAGTCACTCATCTCCTCCGGCTAAGCTTCTGCTACCGTAATTGTGACTTCTCCAGAACCACGAGTTCCAGCACCAGAGCGCTTTCATGGGGATCTTTCAAAAATTCAGATCTTTCAAAAATTCGTGTTATTTATACTTTTCCTTGCAACCTCAGACTTTTGCTTCTGAAGAGATCAAAGTGGGTTTTACCATTTCACTATTAAGTGACGATCCTCAGACGTGGGCCCATGGCTTATTGGAGCGAAGCAGCCCCTTCATTAACACTTTGGACCAGTTCTTCGAAGCTATGGCACGCCTATATAATGACCCCTTACGGACAGCAACAGCTGAAGCGACTTTGTACTCCCTTCGCCAGGGTCAGCGGCCTGCAGAGGATTATACGGTGGAATTCCGCACATGGTCTACAGATTCCAGTTGGAATGAAGCGGCATTGAAATATCAGTATCGAGTGGGGTTTTCTGAAGACCTCAAGGATGAGCTATCCAGATTAGAGGTTCCCCCAACACTTGAGGATCTTATCCAACTAACTATCCGGCTTGACAGGCGTCTACGGGAATGCCAATCTGAACGTGCTCAGGTTCTCTGTCCTATCCAGGCTCCACCTTCGGTCTGCCCTGCGGCAACTTCTTTTCAGAATGGCGCGTTCCGTCTCACCTTAACCTCTGAAGTGAGACTTTGCCGCCGACAGGCGAACCTTTGTTTCTATTGTGGGGAATCAGGACATTTCGTTAAAACAACTGCCCCACAAGACCAAGTAAACCAATACTCAGTACTCCATTTCACCTTCAAGTAACAAAGTCAGCTTCAGCCCATATCACCCTTCCTGTCACATTGATGGTGGCAGGCACAGGAGTTCATCTACAGGCAATACTTGACTCCGGGGCCTGTAGTTGTTTCCTGGATTTGGCCTTAGCTAAGAGTCTTGCTCTTCCACTTAATCTCAAGAAACAGAGATTGACTGTTCGTCTGGCCGATGGCTCCTTACCTAGCTCTGGCTATGTCACCAGGGAAACAATACCCATCCTAACCACCACCAATTCGGGTCATCGGGAGTTTCTTAAGTTTGATGTCCTGAGTTCTCCCATGTTTCCCATCATCCTAGGGATTCCATGGCTACAGGCACACAATCCTCGAATCGATTGGCTCAAGAAGGAGATATCCTTCACATCCGCCTTTTGCCAGCAACATTGTCTGGACTCTGAATCAAGAGACTTGTCTAGTTGTCTGACCATACAACCCATACCCAGTCCAGTTCCTAATATACCTACAGTTTACCAGGAATTTAAAGATGTGTTTGACAAAAAGAAGGCAGATACCTTACCTCCACACCGTCCCTATGATTGCCCCATCGAGTTATTACCGGGGGCTCCCATTCCCTTTGGTCGGATATTTCCCCTTTCTGAAACTGAACTTGAGGCCCTGAGACAATATATAGATGAAAACCTGGCAAAAGGATTAATTCGTCCCTCTTCATCCCCTGCCGGTGCAGGCATCTTCTTCGTGGAAAAAAAGGACAAGACTTTGAGACCATGGGTGGACTACAGGGAATTAAATAATATCACCCTTAAAAACCGTTACCCACTTCCGCTCATCCCTGAACTCTTCCAAAGGTTCCGCACATCACGTATCTTCACCAAACTTGACTTACGTGGAGCTTACAACCTTGTCCGTATCCGGGAGGGGGACGAGTGGAAGACGGCATTTAGAAGAAGATTTGGACATTTTGAGTATTTAGTCATGCCATTTGGATTGTGCAATGCCCCGGCAACCTTTCAGCATTGCATTAATGACATCTTCCGGGAGCATTTGGACCACTTCGTTGTCGCCTATCTTGACGACATCCTTATTTTTTCGACCACTCTGGAACTTCACAGAGTGCACGTAAAGAAGGTACTATGCATTCTTAGAACACATGGATTATTCGTTAAGGCCGAGAAGTGCGATTTCGAAAAGGAATCCATTCAATTCTTGGGACTCATCATCACAACAGGTGGAATTACCATGGACCCCCAAAAAGTGAAGTCTATCCTTGACTGGCCCGCTCCTTCTGACAGGAAGGGTGTTGAGATTTATTGGTTTTGCAAACTTTTACCGAAGGTTCATAAGGAACTTCTCCACCATTGTAGCGCCCATTACTCAGACCACTCGTCAACATACCAAGTTCCATTGGTCCATAGCAGCACAGTCCGCCTTTGACCAGCTCTAGACCCTCTTCACTACCGCACCAATCCTGCAGCATCCAGATCCCGCCTTACCCTTAGTGCTGGAAGTTAACGCCTCAGAGGTGGCCACAGGAGCGATTCTATCCCAACGTCGAGGCTCCAAGGCATTACTGCATCCCGTAGCTTTTTTCTCATGAAAGATGAGTTCCCCAGAGAAGAACTACGATGTGGGGGATCGGGAACTTCTAGCTATTAAAACCGCTCTCGAAGAATGGAGGTATCTCCTGGAAGGTGCTGCTCACCCCATCCTAATTTTTACCAATCATAAGAACTTGGAGTACCTCTGCACGGCCAAATTTCCATATAACCTATCGCCCAGGATCAAAGAATAGCAAAGCGGATGCTTTGTCCCGAATGTTCCCAGATACTCCAGAAGGAATTTCACCCAGTACAATTTTGTCCCCCCAAAATTTCCTACTAATCCAACCAGATCTTCAATTGAGCAGGCCTCTAGCCAGTGTACGGAGGCTGAAGTTTCTTCCCTGAGAAGTCAAGAAGGGCTTTTATGGCACAGAGATAAGATTTTTGTTCCCCAGCAAGCCAGGTTACTGGTATTGAAAACTTTTCACGACCATCAACTAGCTGGCCACTTTGGAGTTCGGAAGACAATTGACCTTGTGCAGCGGTCCTTATGGTGGCCTACTCTAAGATCAGACTGTAAAAAATACGTTGACTCCTGTACAACCTGCCAGCATAACAAGGGGTCTATGCCAGATCCTGGGGCTTGTTAAGGCCACTGCCGGTCCCGGAAAAACCTTGGAAGGAAATCTCCATGGATTTTATCGTAGAATTACCTCTCTCAGAAGGGTTTACCACCATTTTGGTGGTGGTAGACCGTCTATCCAAAATGGCGCATTTTTTGCCAATGAAAGGAACTCCCTCTGCCTTGGATACAGCAAAAACTTTTATTAAGGAAATTGTCCGATTACACGGAATACCTGATAACATTGAATCAGATAGAGGGGTACAATTTACCTCCAGGTTTTGGAAAGATCTCTGCAAGTTACTTTCAATTGAAATATGTTTATCCACGGCCTATCACCCACAGAGTAACGGTCAAACTGAAAGAACCAAACAGACGCTTGAACAATATTTGCGATGCTTCTGTTCTTTTTCCCAGGATGATTGGGTCTCCTTGCTACCTTGTGCAGAATTTGCATACAACAACTCAGTGCACGCCTCTACCAACCAATCACCTTTCTGGGCGAATTACGGATTCCATCCTTCATTCTTGCCTAACACCATTCCTGAATCCTCTGTCCCGGCAGTTCAAGATAGAGTGAATCTCATTCAAGCAAACTACCAAATGCTTCAGGATACCATGAAGAAGGCTCAGGAAGAGTATAAGAGACATTATGATAAAAGAAAGAGCATTAACCCTAACTTTAAGATTGGGGACAAGGTGTGGCTCTCAGCAGTAAATCTTAAACTGCCATGTCCATCCCGGAAATTGGTACCTAAGTTCCTGGGCCCTTTTCGAGATTAAACGTGAAATCAACCCTGTAGCATTTGAACTTGTTTTGCCTGAATCTTTCAGAATCCATCCAGTATTTCATGTTTCTCTTCTTAAACGTGTAATTTCCAGTCCTTTTTCAGGGAGAGAAGAAGTGCCCCCGCCTCCGGTTCAGGTTGGAGATGAAACTGAATTCGAAGTTAAATCTATCCTTTACTGTCGTCGGAAAGGTAGGACAATCCAGTTTCTAATTAAGTGGAAGGGGTATTCTGCTGAAGAAAACTCTTGGGAACCTGCAATTTATGTACATGCTCCTAGGCTTATACGCAGGTTTCGCAGCCATCATCCCGAAAAATGGTCTCGTTTAGGCATCCGGAGGCTGCCCCTTGGGGGGGGGCACTGTCAGGGTAATAGGCGCATCCCTTCGCGCAACCTCGCAAGGTACGGTCGTGTTAACGCGCGTCAGCGCACTCGGAGAGGCAATGTGATTCTAAAATGAACGCCCGGTATTACGTATTGTCAGGTACTCACCAAAGCCGAAGTGCTGAGAGCGGCTTCCCTTGCACCTGGGTGCACAGTACCCCTGAGGGTGGAACAGTGGGTACAGGGCACGGAGAGGCACGGGTTGCCAGCAGGTGACTAGTATGCAGAAGGTCTTCTGAAGGAAGAGATGCCCGTGCAGATGATCTTGGAACTGGTAGAAGTAAATGCCTGCCAGGGTTTCTAACACCTGGAGTGAAGGCCGAGGGTCAAACACAGGTATCAGTCCGTGAGACAGAGGATATTCCAGAGGTAGGCCGATGGTCAAACACAGGTATCAGTCCGTGAGACAAAGGATATTCCAGAGGCAGGCCGAGGGTCAAACACAGGTAACAGTCCGTGAGCCAGCAAGGCTAAGTGCAGAAAACAGAGGATATTCCAGAGGCAGGCCGAGGGTCAAACACAGGTATCAGTCCGGGAGTCAGCAAGGCAACAAGCAGGAAGTCAGTTTAACAAGCCAGGGGTCAGATCAGGAGAGAATCAGAGTAGTCTTCAAGCAATCTGGGTCACAATAGGAAGTAGTCAACAGGAACAGGAAACAGGAACACAGGTGAGCTGAGGAGACAAACCAGCAAAGACACAGAGCACGTTGATGCCTTTTATAGGCCTGTCAGGCCAATCAGGTAAGGCCCATAGCCGTGTGCATAGGTGTGCACATGCGCGTACGACATTGTATCGTATCACGCATATGCGTGCGTCGTTGCACAGCTCTTCCCCGCAGGCGCATGGGGAAGTGCCGACGTTGAAGTCTGGTGATTCTCTGACAGTGCCTCCCCCAAGGGGCAGCCCAATCTGGCTGGTAGCTTGGGGTGTCTCCGGTGAAAATCCCGTATCAGGCGAGGAGCGTGGATGTTACTGGAGGGTTCCCAAGAACTGTCTTCAGGGGGATACCCTTTCCATTTTACCAGGTATTGGGTCTGTCTTCCCCTTCTTCGACAGTCCGTTATGGCTTCCACCTCAAATTCTTCCTCACCTTCGACTTTGACGGGTGGAGGTGGTGCCACTTGTCTTCCGGTGAAAGAACTTGGAATTACTGGTTTTAATAGGGAAGCATGGAATACCGGGTGAATTTTATACGAACTTGGTAGCGCCAGTTCAAAAGCTACTGGGTTTACCACCCTTTTGATCTCGAAGGGGCCAATGAACTTGGGACCGAGCTTCCGTGACGGGTATGGCAATCTCAGGTTGGCAGAAGATAACCAAACCTTATCCCCGATCTTGAAACTTGGGCAACTCCTTCTTCCTCTATTGTAGTACACCTCATAGTCTCTTTGAGCCTTCTTCATGGCCTCCTGAATCTGTAGGAAATTGTCCTGAATTGACTTTACCCTTTCTTGGACTGCAGGAGCGGAGACTTCAGGGACGGAATCTGGCAAGAAAGAAGGGTGGTAGCCATAGTTTGCCCAAAACGGAGTTTGGTTGGTAGCGGAATGTACAGAGTTATTATAGGCAAATTCCGCGCAGGGCAGGAGAGAAGACCAATCGTCTTGGGAGCAGGAGCAAAAGCAACGGAGGTATTGCTCTAACGTTTGATTCGTCCTTTCAGTTTTCCCGTTGCTTTGCGGATGGTATGCGGAAGATAAAGAGGTCTTGATCTCCAGTGCCTTGCAGAGATTCTTCCAAAATTTGGAGGTGAACTGAATTCCCCTATCAGACACGATATTGGAGGGGACACCATGTAGCCTCACGACTTCCTTGATGAAAATACTTGCTGTAGCCGCAGCAGAGGGAGTGCCACACATGGGTAGGAAGTGTGCCATCTTCGAGAGGCGATCTACTACTACTAGGATCGTGGTAAACTTGTCTGAAGATGGCAGGTCCACAATAAAATCCATAGAGATCTCTCTCCAGGGACGTTCGGGAACAGGTAAGGATCTCAAAAGTCCCCATGCTTTGGTGTTAGCCCACTTATTTTGTTGGCAGATAATACAAGACTGGACATAGTTCCTGCAATCCTTCCTCCAACCCGGCCACCAGAAGGAACGATAGATCAAATCAGCAGTCTTCTGGACCCCAAAATGTCCTGCCATCTTATGATCGTGAAAGGTCTGCAAAATCCGGAGCCTTACAGAGGGAGGAATGAATATCTTTCTGTGTGCCCATAGTAAACCATGTTTCTTTTCTAGGGAGGATGCTGTAGTTTCGGAAATTTGATCAGTGGCTTGTTTAATGGCTGATTCTAGGTCTGGCTGGATGATTTGGAGGAAGTTGTGTGGAGACAGAATAGTTGCAGGTTCAGATGGTTCTTCTGCTTCTGGAAACATTCAGGAGAGTGTGTCCGCTTTTTCATTTTTGGAACCGGGGCGGTAGGTGATGTGGAAATTAAACCTGGAGAAAAAAAGAGGGCCCAGCGTGCTTGTCGGGGTCTGAGGCGTTTGGCAGCTCTGAGGTACTCCAGGTTCCTGTGGTCTGTGAAGATCATGATGGGTTGAGATGCACCCTCCAATAGATACCTCCACTCTTCCAGGGTGAATTTTATAGCGAGAAGTTCTCGGTCCCCGACATCGTAATTCCTCTCTGGAGGACTGAGTTTCCGGGAGGCAAAGGCGACTGGGTAAAGGAGAGCCTTCGGGCCACTCCTTTGGGAAAGAATCGCCCCTGCTGCGGATTCGGAGGCGTCTACCTCCAATACATAAGAAAGACTTGGGTCAGGATGCCGGAGGATAGGTGCTGATGTGAAAAGTCTCTTTAGTTCATCAAAAGCTTCCTGGGCTTGCTGAGACCACTGGAATCTAACTTGCTGACGGGTTAGTTGAGTAATAGGGGAAATGATCGTGGAGAATCCCTGAATAAACCTGCGATAAAAGTCGGCAAAGCCAACAAATCGCTTAACAGATCTCTTGTCTGTGGGTGCTGGCCATTCTTGGATAGCTTTGACCTTTTGTGGGTCCATTGAGATTCCCCCTGTGGTGATGATGAACCAGAGGAATTGGATAGTGTGTCTTTCAAACTCACATTTCTCTCCTTTTAGGTAGAGCCCGTGCTCTCTGAGGATGAGGAGGACCTTCCTGACGTGTGTTCGGTGTGTTTCTAGTGAGTTGGAGAAAATCAAAATATCGTCAAGATACACAATTACAAAGTTGTCTAGATACCCACGAAATATATCGTTGACGAGGTGTTGGAATGTGGCCGGGGCATTGCAGAGCCCGAAGGGCATCACTAGGTATTCAAAGTGTCCGAATCTAGACCTGAAAGCCGTTTTCCACTCATCTCCATCATGGATTCGGACTAAATTATATGCTCCCCGCAGGTCTAGTTTAGTGAATACCTTAGCAGTTCTTAGGCGTTGGAAGAGTTCAGGGATGAGGGGAAGCGGATACTGGTTCTTAATTGTAATTTTATTAAGTTCCCTGTAGTCCACACAGGGCCTGAGTGAACCATCCTTTTTCTCAACGAAAAAGATGCCTGCGCCAGCTGGAGAAGAGGATGGTCGGATAAATCCTTTTTCTAGGTTTTCATCAATGTAAGAGCGCAGAGCTTCCAATTCGGTTTCCGATAATGGGAAGATCCGCCCGAATGGTATTTCGGAACCGGGTAGCAGATCAATCGGGCAGTCATAGGGCCAATGGGGCGGCAGAGTATCAGCTTTCTTCTTGTCAAAAATGTCCAAAAAGTCATGATAAGCTGAAGGGACATGCGGGAGATTGTCAGGACTAGTCTGTATTGTCAAGCAAGAGGTGGACTTGTGGGAGGTTGGCAGGAGACAGTGCTGTGAACAGTAGGGAGAAGAAAAGCATACTTCCTTCTTGTTCCATTTAATCAGTGGGTCGTGGGCTTGTAACCAAGGAAACCCGAGGATGATCGGAAACATCGGAGAATGGATAATGTCGAAGCGAAGAAATTCGCGATGGCCAGAATCAGTAGATGTCAAGATTGGTTCAGTTTCTTGGATCACGGGACCAGAGCAGGGTAGGGAGCCGTCAGCCAGGTGGATTTGAAGATGTTGTTTCTTAGTGCAGAGAGGGATGTGCAGTTTCCGAGCTAAAGTTAAGTCCATGAAACAACTGCAGGCTCCTGAGTCAATGATGGCTCCCAGGCGAACCTCCTCTTCTGCCACCTGTAATGAAATAGGGAGGACAAGGTGAGATTGGGTGAAACCCGAAATTTGAGAATTCACCACAGCATGAGGTCGGCACTTACTGGGCCTTACAGGACAGCTGTGCAGGAAATGACCCGATTCACCACAGTACAGACAAAGATTGGCTTGACGAGGACGGAGTCTCTCATCAGGGGTGAGCGGAGCCCGGACTAGGCCCAGCTGCATGGGTTCACTGTCAGCAGTAGACATGTGCATTTGTTTTCGTCCGAATGCATTTTCGTCAGAATTTCAGCTATTTTCGTTTTCGTTTTGACAAACGATAACGAAAGCACAAAATCCGAAAAACGAAAGATCCGACATAAATAAATGCTTTATTTTCGTTTTCATTGTTACAACAGTTCGATATAGAATAGGAGATTCGACATGACTCTGACAATAACAATCTGTGTCTATAGAACCTGTGGTCGAATGTGCCTAACCTTACCTCTATTAGTCCAAGATTATATAGAGAAAATATTCGACAGAGAAAAAAGATTTGACAAAGAGAAAAGATTCTGCAAGTTACTACCTAAAAAGTGTTTGGGGACCCGGGTCCTGCCCCAGGGGACATGTATCAATGCAAAAAAAAGTTTTAAAAACGGCAGTTTTGGGGGCGTGGCCTGAGGTGCAATGGAGTAGGACGTCTGCAGTAGGAGCTCCGCTCGTCCACACTCCTGCAACCTCCATCCTGCAACATCCTGCCTTGGTGCTGTGCCTGGACGTCCCTGCCTTCTCCCCCGCAATACTCCTGAAGCCATCCGCCTTTGGGCGCTGCGCGGGGCCGTTCTGGTAGGATTTCCCCGTTCGGGGATGGCCTGTAGGAAAGTCCGCGGCTTCGGCCTAGGCGCCGGAGCGGCGGCCATCTTGCTACACCCGGCGGCGGCTCTCGGGCCTCCCCAGCCCTCTAGACTACTCCGGAGCTGCCCCGCAGCACCCCCGGCTGCCGGATCGCCCTCGGCCGCGGGTGTGGGACCTATTTTTCGGACGGAGACTGGTGGGACAGTCCGCGGCTTCGGCCTGGTCCCTCTGCCGGCAGCCATCTTGCTACACCCGAGGCGGCCTCCACAGACCTTTATGACTGCCTGCAAACTTACATCTCTCTGCTGTGGCCACCGATTGCTTTCTACCACCTGTGAAGTGCCCCTTTATCCCCCTGCGACCGGTGGGACAGCCTGTGGGACCGGCCTGGGCCTAGGAGCAGTGGCCATCTTGCTATACCCGCTGAGGTACTGTGCCCGGTGATCTGTAACCCCCTGACCGTCCTGTCCCCGGTTTATTCCCGCTGCAGCCGCTGATCCTCTTGAACACGGTCCATAACCTTAATTGCGGCACTGTACAGCTGTTGTGAGCGGGGAATTTAAGAGGTTGGCCTAATACACAGCGGCCATCTTGGCACACCTCGGACCACTTCCGGACCATGTCCCCACCTAAAAAGTCAGCCGAGGCCGCTGACAAGCTTGCCAGGTACCGCCGCCATGAGGAGGAGCACCGGGCCAGGGATGGCGCCGGAGCTCCCTCTGACGCAGACCACTCTGCGTCAGCCACTAACCAAGTCCTCGATGCCATCGCCCTGTGCCAGAGCACGCTCACCTCCAAAATTGAGGAGGTTAAAATTTATGTGTCCCTCATCCGGCAAGACCTCTCCACCCTCCGGGACCACGTGGCAGAGACAGAGACCCGCATCAGTAGAGCTGAGGACATCATACACCCCCTGCAACACACCACTGATGAGGTACGCTGCCAGCTGCAACAGCTTAGCGCAAAACAGGACGACATGGAGAACCGCCTTCGGAGGTGCAATCTAAGCTTTATTGGCCTCCCTGAGTCGGCTGAGGGCAGCGACCCTGCGGGTTTCCTTGAAAATCTCCTGACCTCCACCTTCGGTAGAGAGGCATTTTCGGTGATGTTCGCGGTGGAGAGGGCCCATCGCATTCCTGCTCGTCCTCCTCCCCAGGGAGCCCCACCGCGCACCTTGATAGCGAAATTTCTTAATTTCCGGGATCGCGACAAAATCCTCCGCCTGACCAGAGAAAGGGGTAATATCCCTCATACCAATACGCATGTGGCAGTATTTCCAGACTTCTCCAGCGAGGTACAGCGGCAGCGTTCCAGGTTTCAGGATGTTAAACGACGCCTTCGGGTTCTACACCTTAAATACGCAATGTTGTATCCTGCGAAACTTCACGTGGAATACGAGGGCCGAACCATCTTTTTTGAAGATCCTACACTGGCGTCCACCTGGATTGACCAGAGGGAACACCGAGACTGAACATGCTACTCTACCTGGGCACCCACGACTTTTTGATTAAGCTGTTGATGGGCCCTTTACAACTGACGGCCCTTTGCGGAAGCTGGGGGCTAACCCGGAAATTCCTTTAACACTAGTTCCGGCTCTTACAGCACGCTTATCGACTCCGGGCGACCTTGCCGACATGCGCTCCCTGCCTCCTTTATACCTGCGGAGCGCCTGGGGAGGACCGTGGGCTACACGACGTCCACACCTTTTCTACTATACTTTAAGCAATCATCCCTATGGCGGGCGGAGCTACCCCCTGCTCAGCCATGATGGTGTTACACCTTTTTGGCTCCTACTCCCCAAGCACCCTTCAGGATTTTTGTGTACTTCTTCCTCCCCCGTTTGTTTGACTCTTTTTTTCCCCCCTTTGTTTTTTTCTTTGTTGCCATGGGTATCTATGCCCCCCTGCAATCAAGTTCCATGCCTCCAATGGGTCCTACGCATTGGATGTCCCCTGTTGGTACCCGGTTATGGGGTTTGATGTCCAAGCCGTGTTGGGGTGGCGCTGGACTGGGTGGGGGAGGGAATGTTGTGGTTTCTATTTTTCTTACACCATTATGTTTACAAACGTTTGTTTATGCTGAAGGTACTATGTTAAAATTTTACATGCACTATGGGTATTGGCTGCTATTGTGTTTTATGCTAACTGATATAGCCGTGACTGCTCTGCTGACTCTAGTACACCTCTGGTTTATTGTATGCGCCCTGCATCCGCCATGAACTCTCTAAAGTTCTTTACGTGGAATGTCAGAGGTATGCGGAATAAGATAAAACGAACCGCCGCCCTGGCATTCCTTAAGTCCCAGCGTGCTGACATAATTGCGCTCGTTGAGACCCATGTTACTGGCCATCTTCAATCCTCTCTCAAAAAGCCATGGATAGGTTGGGCATACCATGCCACCCACACCTCATACTCCAGGGGGGTTTCGGTCCTAATTGCTAAAAGGGTGCCGTTTGACCTAGTGCTGCTCCAGACGGATCGGCAGGGCAGATATGTGTTTCTACACGCCACCATTAACGGATCCCCTATTTTGATACTAGCCTGCTATGTCCCCCTCCCTATAATACGGTTGTAATTAAGGAGGGCCTTGCATTTATGGCACAATACCCCTCGGTGCCGGCAGTGTGGATGGGGGACTTTAATATGACCCTCACTCCCGCTCTGGACCGAATGGGCACACCGGACTCCCCTACTGACCCGCCAGCCCATTCTAGACTACATCGTATATGGACCGACTTTGCCCTTGTGGATACTTGGCGACACAGGTATCCGCATGCTAAAGCATATTCGTGCTTCTCCGCTAGCCATAACACGATGTCCCGGATCGACTTCATCCTTATTTCACAGACCTTGACACCCAGACTGGGAGATGTGGGCTTCGCTCCAAGAATCCTCTCGGACCATGCCCCCTACTGGATCACGATGCGGCTCCTGAAGGCCTCTCCCCCTCCTGCTTGGCGGCTTAACCCATTTTGGTTGACCGCCCTGCGGGAGCAGGAAGACATCCCGACGGAGTTGCAACACTATTTTACCGTTAACAGGGACTCCGCTACGCACGACATAGTGTGGGAGACGTTTAAGCTTTACGCCCGCTCCCTGCTCACCACGCGCATTAACAGACTTAAGCGGTCGTCCAACCTTCTTGTCCAACAGGCTACGGATCACCTACAAAGACTAGAGGAGGCGTTTCATCGAGACCCCTCACATGACACAGCAAATAATCTTAAGATTCAGTTACGGCAGGTCTCCCAACTGCATACGGAGAAGGCCACTGCAGTACGGAGAAAGATCGGGCAAACTACTCGCTTACCTCGCCCACTTAGATTCCCGTCCCCCAGTTGTGGTATCACTGAAAGACATCCAGGGGAATGATGTTACTGATCCACAACAAGTGGCGGAGGAGTTTGCGAGATTTTATCGCGCACTCTACGCCACCCGGGTCACTCATACCCCCCAAGACACCAGAGACTACTTAGCGAGAATTACATTTCCCAAACGGACAGATGCCCAACGTGAGCTCTTAGAGGCCCCCATTACTGAGGAGGATATTTCCGGGGCTATCTCCTCTCTGGCCACCTCTAAAGCACCTGGACTGGACGGTCTACCGCTTGAATTTTATGCCACCTACTCTGAAATTTTGACCCCTAAACTTCACAATCTATATGAATCGATATTTGACACGGGAATCCTACCCCCCTCTATGAGAGAAGCTCAAATAGTAGTAATTCCCAAGCCCGGGAAGGACCCACACTATCCGGAATCATATAGACCCATCTCCCTACTACAGGTCGACATTAAAATATTGGCTAAGATTCTTGCCTCCCGCCTTAACCAGGTCATCCTTTCACTGATCCACCCAGACCAGACTGGCTTTATGCCAGGAAAAAACACCGCCATGAATATCCGCCGTTTACTCATGAATATTCAGGGATCCCATGATGAAGTCGGCTCGCGGGTCGTGGTGGCTCTAGATGCTGCCAAGGCCTTCGACTCCGTGGAGTGGAACTACCTGTGGGAGTGCCTTTCGGGATTTGGACTTGGCCCCAATTTTATTCGATGGGTCCAACTCCTGTATCAATCCCCTAAGGCCAAGGTGTTAGTAAATGGCTGGCTCTCTGACCAGTTCCCGCTGGAGAGAGGGACCAGACAAGGCTGCCCCCTCTCTCCCATGCTATATGCTTTGGCTGTGGAACCACTTGCTATTATGGTTCGCGCAGACACCAGAATCCGTGGCCTTAAGATAGGGAGTCTGGAGGAAAAGATCGGGATGTATGCTGACGATACACTCCTCTACTTAGCCGATTCGGGTCCCTCCCTTCTTGCAGCCCTTCACACCATTGACAGTATTGGTAGTCACTCGGGTCTGAGTATCAACTGGTCCAAATCGCAGATCCTCCCACTCGATCATTTCCCCCCTGTACCCACTTCCCCTCCTCTGAATCTCCCTAGAGTCTCTGTGATCAAGTATCTAGGAGTGCAGGTCACTAGATCACTGACAGACTACGTGCCTCTAAACATTGAACCCCTGTATACCCTGATCAAGAACAAGACACAAACCTGGGCCAGACTACCTCTAGGTGTTATGGGACGCATCAGTCTGGTCAAAATGATACTTCTACCTAAGATACTTTATTTGGTGTGGCATGCACCCCTATACATACCACAAAAGTTTTTCAAAACAATCGAGTCAATCCTTAATTCATTCGTATGGGGTCACAGCAGACACAAATTGTCTTGGAATATTCTGAAGAATCCAACGACATTGGGAGGGGCTGCTCTTCCAGATTTCCAGGATTACTATCTTGCCTCCCAATTGTCCCACTTTTATCATTTTGACAAGAGCGAGCTACCAAGATACCAGACACTACTTTGCCAACGTCCGGGCGACCCGGCCCATACCCCACTTCAGTCGGTCCTTCGGGCCCCATTGTCAGGACATTCCCCCCATCACAAAGTAGACATGCTCACACATCACCGGAGGATCTGGCGGACGGCCCTGAAAAAAATCGGGACCCCGCAGGTCCATTCCTATACACCTCTCTGGTTTAACACTCATTTGCCCGAACTGTTGTCCGTTCCAGACCCCGCAGTCTGGATACGTTATGGGATCCTATACGTGCACCAAACTATGACTAACGCTGGGCTCAAATCATTTCAAACGTTAAAGGAAGAATTCTCACTCCCTAACCATGTCCTTTTCAGGTACTTACAGCTCCGACATGCTTTACAGACTCAATTCGCCGGCTCCAACCCAACCCTGACAGTCCCTCCTATAGTTGATATAATTAAAGGTGATGAGCCAACCAGGTTGATTTCTGCCCTCTACTCCACCATCCGTCTCCCAGGCACCGTGAAATTGGCATATGCTGCTAAGACCCGATGGGAGGTGGATGTTGGAATAATTGAGGATGAGGAGTGGGATGAAGTCTTGGGGATGTGAAGAGAGTTTCCCCCAAGCTGTTGGACCGCCTTACGCAGTTGTACATCATTCATAGGACATACTTGACTCCCCAGAGGATAGCACGGTTTAAACCAATGTATAATCCGGGATGCCGCTTATGCGACCACACCCCAGGCACCTTCTATCACCTCATATGGTCCTGTCCGGTTATCCAAACATACTGGATACAGGTGATTCGCTTTCTCCTTGATCAGATGGGCTCTCCTGCTAGCCTTGACCCTGAAGATGTGCCTGCTTGGTCTGTTGCCGGAGTTAGACGCTGACAAACCTCTTCGCACCTTTTTACATGAAACGCTGTTCCTGGCGAGAAAAGGGATTGCTCGTGGCTGGATGCAGGCCCTCCCCCCCACTGTCCAGTGCTGGAAGAAGGAGATTAACGATACCCTTCCATATAAGAAATAGATTTATGCACATAGAGGATGTCCACTTAAATATGAGCAGATCTGGGGTAGATGGTTGGAAGATGGGGAGACATGTACCTGATTTGCTGCTATATTGATCCCTTACCCCCCTCCCCCCTCTGCCTCTCCCTTTCTGTGTATCTTCCACCCATTGGGCCTCCTCTTATTATTTTCCCCTCCTCCTCCTTCCCCCCCCCCTTTTCAGTCACTTTTGTATTAATTTTCTCTTTTTTTTTTTTTCTCTCTCTGCTTACTCCCCCTACCCCGGCTGATACACAATGGCTCTATAATGACTTTGCCAATGATGAGTGTTTATTTTTCTAGAGCACAGCTAATCTAATGTACTCATATAGGCAATACTGCCTTGGCCATGTTGGCCTATGTTACCTTCTGTACCGTTGGCATGTTTGCTATGTCTGCTTTTTACCCTGTTTTCTGCTTCTTTCAATAAAGTTTGTTTTTCAATAATAAAAAAAAAAAAAACGGCAGTTTTTTCGGGAGCAGTTATTTTAATAATGATTAAAGTGAAACAATAAAAGTGTAATATTCCTTTGAATTTCGTAGCTGGGGGGGGTTGTCTATAGTATGCCTGTGAAGGGGCTCATGTTTGTGGTGCTTAGAACTGTCCCTGCACAAAGTGTCATTTATGCAGGAAAAAAAGTCCTTTAAAATCACTCGCAGCTATTATGAATTGTCGGCTCCCGTAATACAGAGAACACTCATTGAATGTCATTGATAAAAAAAAAAAAAATTAAATAAAAAAGCATGGGGTCCCCCAAATTCAATTACCAGGCCCTTCAGGTCTGGTATGGATATTAAGGGGAACCCTGCCTCAAATTTAAGAAAAAAATGGACGTGGGGTTCCCCCTAAATATCCATAACCAGACCCTTCAGGTCTGGTATGGATATTAAGGGGAACCCCGCGTCAAATTTAAAAAAATATTGACGTGGGGTTCCCCCTAAAAATCCATACCAGACCCTTTATCCGAGCACGCAAACTGGCAGGCCGCAGGAAAAGAGGGGGGGACGAGAGCGGCCCCCCCTCCCTCCTGAACCATACCAGGCCACATGCCCTCAACATTGGGAGGATGCTTTGGGGGTCTGTGACCCCTCAAAGCACCTTGTCCCCATGTTGATGAGGACAAGGCCCTCATCCCCACAACCGTGGCCGGTGGTTGTGGAGGTCTGCGGGCGGGGGGCTTATCAGAATCTGGAAGCCCCTTTAACAAGGGGACCCCCAGATCCCGGCCCCCCCCTGTTTGAAATGGTAAGGGGGTACAAAAGTACCCCTACCATTTCACAAAGAAAGTGTAAAAAATGGTTAAATAAAACAAATACACTTTTGAAAAATTCCTTTATTAAAAATAAAAAAAAGATTCCAGCGACGGTAATCCACTCTTGCTATCCAGCGACCAACGGTCATCTCTCCAGCGATGGCTCATCTCATCCAGCGCAGCGAATCCATCCTTCTTCTGTCTCCGTGGAGGAGACACTGCAGGCATTCCGGCGGCCTGACGTTTCTTATATACGGAGGGCGGGGCCACCCGTCACCTGACCCCGCCCCCCTCTGATGCAAGGGGAAACCCGGCGGTTCCCTGTGACGTATGGGTGACCCCGCACCCCTCTGATGTAACACAAGCAGGTTTCCGTTACATCAGAGGGGGGCGGGGTCACCCATACGTCACGGGGAACCCCGGGTTTCCCCTTGCGTCAGAGGGGGGCGGGGTCAGGTGACGGGTGGCCCCACCCTCCGTATATAAGAAACGTCAGGCCGCCGGAATGCCTGCAGTGTCTCCTCCACGGAGACAGAAGAAGGATGGATTCGCTGCGCTGGATGAGATGAGCCATCGCTGGAGAGATGACCGTCCGTCGCTGGATAGCAAGAGTGGATTACCGCCGCTGGAATCTTTTTTTTATTTTTTTATTTTTAATAAAGGAATTTTTCAAAAGTGTGTTTGTTTTATTTAACCATTTTTTACACTTTCTTTGTGAAATGGTAGGGGTACTTTTGTACCCCCTTACCATTTCAAACAGGGGGGGCGGGATCTGGGGGTCCCCTTGTTAAAGGGGGCTTCCAGATTCTGATAAGCCCCCCGCCCGCAGACCTCCACAACCACCGGCCACGGTTGTGGGGATGAGGGCCTTGTCCTCATCAACATGGGGACCAGGTGCTTTGAGGGGTCACAGACCCCCAAAGCATCCTCCCAATGTTGAGGGCATGTGGCCTGGTACAGTTCAGGAGGGAGGGGGGGCCGCTCTCTCGTCCCCCCCTCTTTTCCTGCGGCCTGCCAGGTTGCGTGCTCAGATAAAGGGTCTGGTATGGATTTTTAGGGGGAACCCCACGTCAATTTTTTTTTAAATTTGACGCGGGGTTCCCCTTAATATCCATACCAGACCTGAAGGGTCTGGTTATGGATATTTAGGGGGAACCCCACGTCAAATTTTTTCTTAAATTTGAGGCAGGGTTTCCCTTAATATCCATACCAGACCTGAAGGGCCTGGTAATTGAATTTGGGGGACCCCCACGCTTTTTTATTTATTTATTTATTTATTTATTTTTTTATCAATGACTTTCAATGAGTGTTCTCTGTATTACGGGAGCCGACAATTCATAATAGCTGCAAGTGATTTTAAAGGACTTTTTTTCCTGCATAAATGACACTTTGTGCAGGGACAGTTCTAAGCACCACAAACATGAGCCCCTTCACAGGCATACTATAGACAACCCCCCCCCCCCCCTTTACGAAATTTAAAGGAATATTACACTTTTATTGTTTCACTTTAATCATTATTAAAATAACTGCTCCCGAAAAAACGGCCGTTTTTAAAACTTTTTTTTGCATTGATACATGTCCCCTGGGGCAGGACCCGGGTCCCCAAACACTTTTTAGGACAGTAACTTGCAAATTAGCCTTTAAAATTAGCACTTTAGATTTTGAACGTTGGAGTCCCATAGACTTTAATAGGGTTCTAAAGTATGCTATATACTAGCTCCGTCGAATCTTCTTTATACATTCGACAGACACCATAAGCCTTCAAAGACAGATTCGACCGTAATTCATGTGGATTTTCGGACGAATGCAATTTTTGAACGAAAAACTAAATAAATAAAAACGAATTTCGGGAGTAACTAAATAAATTAAGTTTTCGGACGAAAACGAAATTCCGAAACGAAATATTTTACTCTGCACATGTCTAGTCAGCAGAGGAGGAAGGGACTGGAGCAGGTATAGGCAAGGGGGGTACCCGGGGTAGCATCCACGTGGGTTTAGATGACTGAAAGCGCTCAGAGCGATGCTCCCGTAGACGTCGGCCAAGCTTGGTAGCCAACTGGACCAGGTCTTCTAAAGATGCAGGGGTATCTACCCAGGGCAGTTCATCTTTCAGGGTCTCAGAGAGGCCCAGGCGAAATTGATATTTAAGGGCAGTCTCGTTCCAGTCAGTGTCCCCAGACCATTTGCGAAACTCTACAATATAGTCCTCTACTGGTCTTTTTCCCTGGGTTAGGGAGTGCAGGATGGCTTCCGCCGTAGTGGTGCGTTGAGGGTCATCATACAGTTGTGACATGGCTACAAAAAAGGTCTCTACGGAATCAAGAAGGGAGCTCTTCTGTTCCAGGAGGTTATGGGCCCAGGACTGTGGTTCATCGGAAAGCAGGGAGATGATGAACCCCACCTTCACTGATTCAGAGTGGAAAGTCTGGGGCTGCAGGGCTAGGTACAGGAGGCATGCGTTTTTGAACGCCCTAAACTTCTTTTGGTTGCCCGAAAAACGCTCAGGAGTAGGGACCCTGGGTTCCGGAAGGGTCATGACTACTGCAGGTGTAGCACTGCCTTGAGTCTGCGAAGCGGAAGAGCTGCTGGCTGTAGAAGGTGAAGGATCCGATGGATTGGGAGAGATTGCCAGGTGCTGTAGACGGCCTTCAATCTGAAAGTAGCCATCCTGGAGTCGCTGCACTGCCTGAGTGAGGGCTGCAACCTGCTGGCAGAGAGCCTCAAGAGGTGAGCCAGCTCTGTCGGCTTCTGACATGGCTGGTTTGTACTGTCAGGTACTCACCAAAGCCGAAGTGCTGAGAGCGGCTTCCCTTGCAGCTGGGTGCACAGTACCCCTGAGGGTGGAACAGTGGGTACAGGGCACGGAGAGGCACGGGTTGCCAGCAGGTGACTAGTATGCAGAAGGTCTTCTGAAGGAAGAGATGCCCGTGCAGATGATCTTGGAACTGGTAGAAGTAAATGCCTGCCAGGGGTTCTAACACCTGGAGTGAAGGCCGAGGGTCAAACACAGGTATCAGTCCGTGAGACAGAGGATATTCCAGAGGTAGGCCGATGGTCAAACACAGGTATCAGTCCGTGAGACAAAGGATATTCCAGAGGCAGGCCGAGGGTCAAACACAGGTAACAGTCCGTGAGCCAGCAAGGCTAAGTGCAGAAAACAGAGGATATTCCAGAGGCAGGCCGAGGGTCAAACACAGGTATCAGTCCGGGAGTCAGCAAGGCAACAAGCAGGAAGTCCGTTTAACAAGCCAGGGGTCAGATCAGGAGAGAATCAGAGTAGTCTTCAAGCAATCCAGGTCACAACAGGAAGTGGTCAACAGGAACAGGAAACAGGAACACAGGTGACCTGAGGAGACAAACCAGCAAAGACACAGAGCACATTGATGCCTTTTATAGGCCTGTCAGGCCAATCAGGTAAGGCCCATAGCCGTGTGCATAGGTGTACACATGCGCGTACGACATTGTATCGTATCACGCATATGCGTGCGTCGTTGTGCAGCTCTTCCCCACAGGCGCATGGGGAAGTGCCGACGTTGAAGTCTGGTGATTCTCTGACACGTATTAAGCGCACGTACGCGATGGTGTTACGAACACATAACGTTACAACGTCGTAGGCGTACGAACGCAATGGCGCGCACACGACGTGACCTAGGCGCCTTACCTATTTAAACGGTCGTCTGACAGTGCTGCATCGCTGGATTATCGTCAACTTCTCCTGTATACCTATTTCCGTGATTTCTGCTGTCTGATCTCCCGTGTACCGACCCGGCTTGTTTGACCTGCTCCTGTTGTTCTCCTGGCTCTTACTACTGGCTTGTACCCGACGTCCCTTGTCTGCTCCCTGCATCCGATCCCGGCTCGGCTTGGACTCCAATACTCCAGTCTTCAGCTCAGGACCCGTAGCTCCGACCTCAGGACTGATCTACTGTATTTGACCCCCGGCCTGGCCTTGACCCAGATATTGGACTTTTGTTCATTCTTCTCTTGGACTTTCCAAGCACGGTTGCCCCCAGAGTCTTGCTCAACTCAGCTCCTGTCATCTGCTGCTACTACCAGGCAACCTGTGCTACTGTGGGCACTGCATCCCTGTGTCATCTTCAGGGTTGTGCTACACTCGGCCGCAAGGGGAGCCCTCTCAGCATCTCAACCTCCCTCCAGACTTCTGACAGTGAACTTCTTTTGACGGTCCAGCAGCTGGGGCAGGGACATTTGCCTGCTATAATCGGACGTGGGTGTACTGCTAGCAGAGTGCCCGGAGGCACTTGGCTGTGACACACCTAATTCTACACCTTCATTCCTCTAAGAGCAGGTTTCAGAGAGGACTGAAGGTCTAGTGGGGTTGGAGATCCCAGCTGATGAGGAGCAAGGAGAGGTCCGCTTTGTTCTTTGGTGTGGGTCTTTGAGGTACGCTTGCCAACGAGCTGCATGGCAGGTCAACATATGTCTGGTCAAGCATGTGGTGCCCAAGCGGCTGATGTTTTGGCCACGCGAGATACGCTTGAGACATATGTTGCAAATAGCAGCGGTGCGATCTGATGCACTTGTCTCAAAAAATGCCCACACCAAAGAACTTTTAGAATAACGCGCAGAGGCAGCGCCCTGCACAGGCGGAGCTCTGTGTTGTGATTCAGTCGGTGTGCTGCCCCTAAGCTGGCCCCCGGAGGGCATCCTGCCTCGTTGGACATGTGCCTCCTCCTCCTCCTCTCTCCTACCAGGCACCCACGTGGAGTCAGTGCCCTCATCATCCCCTCCCTCTTCATCGCTGTAGCAAACCTGGCAGTATGCTGCAGCTTGTGGAACATGACTGCCAGATTGCTGTCCTTCTTGAGCATCCCCTCTCTCTGCGCTCATGCTACTGCCTTCCTCTAGCTGAGTATCATCATCAGAGCCTACAAAACACTGGGCATCCTCCTGGAGCATGTACCCAACACTGTGCTCAAAGAGTTCAGGAGACTCCTCAGTAGGACGTGGTGGGTCTAGGGAAGGAGTCACTGATGATGACATTGAGAGGAGGGAAGACAATGCGTTGGCAGCTGCTTTGCTAGTACCCTGAGCCTGGGTGAGAGAGGACGAGGAGGATGAAGAGGGCTTGGTCATCCACTCTACCAAGTCTTCGGCATGTTGTGGCTCAACATGTCCAGCTGCCGAAAAGAAGGATAAGTGTGTCCCATGGCCACGTGCTGATGATGACGATGCACTGCGTCCACAACCAGCACTGTTGTCTCTAGACACAGAGCCTGCTTGCCCTCTTTTATTGGCTCGCGCCTGTCTGCCTCTCCTTGTTGGCCTTCCAGACATGGTAATGACCTGAAGGGAGATGGGAAAACCAGCAATTGGGTAGTGTATATTGTGCTGGAGGCACACAACACCCATTAACTCCTGCAGATGGCAGATGGCTCAATTAGAGAAGAGCTATATAGGTGGATATAACGGTGTATACTGCGGGTAAAGGCATGCAGACAGCACGCACAATCTCCTACAACTGACTGCAAGCTCTATTAAAAAAGAGCAAGATAGCTAGCTATATACAGTGGTGTGAAAAAGTGTTTGCCCCCTTCCTCATTTCCTGTTCCTTTGCATGTTTGTCACACTTAAGTGTTTCGGAACATCTTTAACCCCCCTTGTTAAAACATACTATAACTGTGGTTGTCCACACCTGAGTTCAATTTCTCTAGCCACACCCAGGCCTGATTATTGCCACACCTGTTCACAATCAAGGCATCACTTAAATAGGAGCTGCTTGACACAGTAAGGTCCACCAGAAGATCCTTAAAAGCTACACATCATGCCGAGACCCAAAGAAATTCAGGAACAATTGAGAAAGAAAGTAATTGAGATCTATCAGTCTGGAAAGGGTTATAAAGCCATTTCCAAAGCTTTGGGAATCCAGCGAACCACAGTGAGAGCCATTATCCACAAATGGCAAAGACATGGAACAGTGGTGAACCTTCCCAGGAGTGGCCGCCCGCCCAAAATTACCCCAAGAGCGCAGAGACGACTCATCCAAGAGGTCACAAAAGACCCCACAACAACGTCCAAGGAACTGCAGGCCTCACTTGCCTCAGTTAAGGTCAGCGTTCATGCCTCCACCATCAGGAAAAGACTGGGAAAAAATGGCCTGCATGGCAGAGTTCCAAGGAGAAAACCACTGCTGAGCAAAAAGAACATCAAAGCTCGTCTCAATTTCTCCACAACACATCTTGATGATCCCCAAGACTTTTGGGACAACATTCTGTGGACCGATGAGACAAAAGTGGAACTCTTGGGAAGGTGTGTGTCCAAGTATATCTGGCGTAGAAGGAACACTGCATTTCATAAAAAGAACATTATACCAACAGTAAAATATGGTGGTGGTAGTGTTTTGTGTAGTGGTAGTGTAGTCTGGGGCTGTTTTGCTGCTTCAGGACCTGGAAGACTTGCCGTGATAAAAGGAACTATGAATTCTGCTGTCTACCAAGAGATCCTGAAGGAGAATGTCCGACCATCTGTTCGTGTACTCAAGCTGAAACGAACTTGGGTTCTGCAGCAGGACAATGATCCTAAACACACCAGCAAGTCCACCACTGAATGGCTGAAGAAAAACAAAATGAAGACTTTGGAGTGGCCTAGCCAAAGTCCTGACCTGAATCCTATTGAGATGTTGTGGTATGACCTTAAAAAGGCTGTTCATGCTCGAAAACCCTCTAATGTAACTGAATTAGGACAATTCTGCAAAGATGAGTGGGCCAAAATTCCTCCAGGACGCTGTAAAAGCCTCATTGCACGTTATCGCAAACACTTGGTTGCAGTTGTTGCTGCTAAGGGTGGCCCAACCAGTTATTAGGTTTAGGGGGCAATCACTTTTTCACACAGGGCCATGATGGTTTGGATTTTTTTTCACCTTTAATAATAAACACCTTCATTTACAAATTGCATTTTGTGTTTACTTGTGTTGTCCTTGACTATTGTTTAAATTGGTTTGATGTTCCGAAACACTTAAGTGTGACAAACATGCAAAGGAACAGGAAATGAGGAAGGGGGCAAACACTTTTTCACACCACTGTAGGTGGATATAACGGTGTATACTGCGGTCAGGGCATGCAGACAGCACGCACAATCTCCTACAACTGACTGCAAGCTCTATTAAAAAAGAGCAATATAGCTAGCTATATAGGTGGATATAACGGTGTATACTGCGGTCAGGGCACGCAGACAGCACGCAGAATCTCCTACAACTGACTGCAAGCTCTAATAAAAAAGAGCAAGAAAGCTAGCTATATAGGTGGATATAATGGTGTATACTGCGGTCAGGGCACGCAGACAGCACGCACAATCTCCTACAACTGACTGCAAGCTCTATTAAAAAAGAGCACGATAGCTAGCTATATAGGTGGATATAACGGTGTATACTGCAGTTAGGGCACGCAGACAGCACGCACAATATCCTACAACTGACTGCAAGCTCTATTAAAAAAGAGCAAGAAAGCTAGCTATATAGGTGGATATAACGGTGTATACTGCGGTCAGGGCATGCAGACAGCATGCACAATCTCCTACAACTGACTGCAAGCTCTATTAAAAAAGAGCAATATAGCTAGCTATATAGGTGGATATAAAGGTGTGTACTGTGGTCAGGGCATGCAGACAGCATGCACAATCTCCTACAACTAACTGCAAGCTCTATTAAAAAAAGAGCAATATAGCTAGCTATATAGGTGGATATAAAGGTGTGTACTGCGGTCAGGGCACGCAGACAGCACGCACAATCTCCTACAACTGACTGCAAGCTCTATTAAAAAAGAGCAATATAGCTAGCTATATAGGTGGATATAATGGTGTATACTGCGGTCAGGGCACGCAGACAACACCCACTAGAGAAGAGCAAGAACGCAAAATCGGCCGATAACGAATAGTGTATACTGTGTTGAAGGTACACAGAACACCCACTAACTCCTACAGACGCCAACACACTACACAAGGCCGCCGCGCTGGCGGCCTTATATAGTGTGGGGCGTGTACTACACAGCCTGAGCTATGATTGGCCACAGGCATCCTGCCTGTGGCCAATCATGGCTCTCCTCGCTGCTGGCGCTGTGATTGGCCAAGCATGCGGGGTCACAGTGCATGCTTGGCCAATCATGAGCCAGCAATGCACTGCGATGATGCAGTGCATTGTGGGCCGTGAGCGCCACACGAATTTGGCGCGAACGGCCCATAATGTTCGGTATTCGCAGAACGGGCGAACAGCCGATGTTCGAGTCGAACATATGTTCGACTCGAACACGAAGCTCATCCCTAGTGGGGAGAGCCCATTTACTATACACAGGCAGATTGATAGTAGAAGGCACCAAAATTAGTGCTGTTGGGTAACATCTTGCTGGCCCCCGAGTAGATTGATGGTGGGGGAAGTGACCTTAGATCATGGTAAACACAGCGCAGAATAAGGTGTGGTTAGGCACATGCGATGACGTATGTCCGACGGAACACCCAGGGATAAATAGGGCATCACACAATAGTTAACATGGCCGATCTGGAGCTTCCGCTGACGTATTTCCGATGGTAAATCTCCGGAATACGAACAGGAGTAAAAATAGGTGATTAGTGAGATCCGGTGATGCACTTCCGGTTTATGACAACTTCCGGGAGTGTGTTCCCGACTGTAGGGGGCGGGGGGATAACTGGTAATTAGGGTTTTTGGCGGTAAGATTAGAACATAAAAGAGGATGAACGGAAAGTAATGGCAGCTTCCTGATGATGCAACGTTTGCGAAATGCGTAGCGGCTGCCGGGACCTCCGTTTTCGTTCGGTGTATGAGGAAAAGGTTTGGGACGTATTCAAAAACCGCAGAATATATAATACTGCTGGGGGGCTTTTGAATACATAGAGGGACTGATTGAACCCATATTCCTACGTACATGCTGGACATGCTTGGTGATGCTGTCCTATCATATAGAGTCCCCCATCGGATAGTGTCCGCTGTGTACTGCGCATGCGCAGTACACAGCACACACAGATTCCGAAGATAGCCGAAGATGAACGGCGCCTGCGCCGTGAGTCCAGGTTCTAGCCCTACCATCCAAGTGGACATAGAGATGGAATATAAAAGAGCCGAGCGCAGCAAGGCCGAGCCCGAAGCGTGGCGAGCGAAGCAAGCCCGCGAGGGGCCCTCTAATATCGCCAGCCCTATGTCCACTTGGATGGTGGGGCTACCAACACGACTCACGGCGCAGGCGCCATTCATCTTGGGATATTTTCCGAAGCTTCCTCTGCTCCGTGACAGTATCCGATGCCAGGACACTATATGGTAGAACACCGGCTCAGGCACAAGCACATGTGAGTATGAACTTTGTTATTTTAATCTTTTTAAATAAACCTGTTTTTATATACTGCACCATGATGGTCTATTATATATCTTTGTGAGATAAAGAGCAAGAGAGGGTTCTACTTTTCTGGTTGGAGAGGCTGTTGATGAGATCCCTAAAAGGAGTGGTTATCCTAAATGAACTAAAGGCGCATATACAGATTAGATCTGGTGAGTGGCCAATTCATTTAGTGGTGGTGGAGTCACTTGGTTAGTGATTATAAGAAGCACTTTATATTTGAAGAAAAGCACCTTGAAATCAGAAAAATCTGTCAGCATTGGAGTGATTGTTTTGCATTGTGCACTTTTATTATAGGAGTGATCACTCACTTGGGACATTCATAGTACATTGTAATTGTCTTTATATTTTATGTGGTTAAGGCACTGTTTGGCACTTTAAACTATTTTGGCACCACTGAGGGGATGACTAGTCCGTGACACGGACAGAGGGGATAACCCTGCAGGGGTGCCAACACATTTTTTGGAATTTTTTTACATTGTTTTTGAATATTTTGTTGAATATTTTTTGAATCAATTTTGAATATTTTGCTTTGTAATATTTACCCTGATGAAGGATGAGTAATTTCTCTCGCTAAAAAGGTCTTCACATAAGCACGGCACTTTGGTTATATTTAATAGTTAGCGCAAACCACAGTTTACATATTTACTAAAGGCAAAGAGGCTGTTGACTTTGCAAGGGAAGTTGCACTTTGCAACAGAATTTGATAATGAGTAAGGCCTGGTTCACACCTATGCATTTTTAAGTGCTTTTTCAGTTTTGCAGAAACCCACTACCGTCCATTTAACATGATTTCCTATGGGTCATGTTCACATCTGTGCATATTCAACTAGTGCATTTTTTGGAAAGGGTCAGTGACTTTTTTGCCTGCGGCAGGTTGCATTTTTGGTTCCATAGAATTTAATAGAAAATGCATCAAAAATGCAGTACTTACATTTGTGGTATGTTTTTGCTGGTTTCTTCTGAGCCCTTGTACACACGGTCGGAGAATCTGTCGGAATGAGTCTTATCGGACCGTGTCGTCAGATAATCCGACTGTGTGTGGTATGCATCAGACTGATTCCGTCCGAATCTCCGTCCGACCCAATTTTCCAACATGTTGGAAAGATTTCCCGACCAACTGGGCCGGACGGACCTAATCCGATCATGTGTAGAGCATTTTCATCGGACCAAGTGCCACGCATGCTCACATTCAAATTCCGACACGGAAGCGCTCGTTCAGGTAAAACTACTGTCACGCTGCAATGTTAAAAAATTATTCATCAAGCGCATTCTCTTGTTCTTTACAATGCTGCAAGAACCAACTTCTTTTGATGCTCATAGTCACACACACTTCTCCCGAACGGATTTCATTACTCTTTTTTAACCATTTCAGCAATACAATTTTATTTTAAGTCACATCTACACAATGTTTTTTTTTGTTTGTTTTTTTTGGATTTTTTTTGGGGGGGGATTCCCTAAAAATCTCCTTTAATGACACTGGTCATTTATCCTTTTTTTTTACTTTTTATTTTTGGGTGTAAACTTACAACAACAACATTATTGTATTTTTTATATTTTCTTTTTTAATCTACAGGAGGTTGTTTAATGTTGGTACCCCTTGTTCTTTAGTTCCCTTTGTATTTTGGAAATGTACCTGCCTGCTCACAAATAAGATCAACTTTTTGAAGGAAAACACATTACACAAGTATTTCATCAAACAAAAATAAAATTTATTTTGTTTGCTCGAAAATAAAACTAGGAACGCAGCACTGGAGAAACTTCTTAACTTTGGTGCAGCCTTTGGCCCCCAGGGCAGACATGACTAAATGAAATATAAAAAAATTGGTGGCCTGAGGAGTAGATATCTCAGGGAGAGAAGTCTGCTCCTGAAGTCCTAGAGAGCAGGAAATTCAGATGCCATTTCTGTCCCCAGGATGGTGATCTTCAAGAGGCTGCATCTTCTGGCACACTAGACTCATCCCAGGCCATCACTCTCTGGTCTTCCTTTGGGACTTCCCACCAGGCATCCTTCCAGGCTGTGGCTGGGCTCCTGTAGCTGGGGCAGGAGGAGAAGGAGGGCGTTGGTGGACCTCCTGGCTGCCACTTGCCACAGCCTCCCCTCGACTGAGGTCTTCCTGTGTATGAAAAGGGGACATAGTTTTAGTTTTTTGATCATCAATCACAACATTTTGTGCTCCTGGCTTTTGCTATTTGACTGTTACCAAATAGAACAGACTATCATTCTGACACCAGCATTTTTCTTTCCCGTCCCAATCATTTTTGGTCACTACTGTCTATTGAGATGTAAACCACTTGGAAAAATCTCAACTTACTGATCAATAAGAACATCTAGTTAACATCATTAACACAAGAAATATGTTCAACAATGCAATACCTGTCTCAAGCTTGGCCCCACCACATGGTGCTGCCTGGAAGGCCCAGGTTGGTCATCAGAAGCCTCAGCTGGGGGTGAAGGATGCCTTGGAGGAAGCATGGAGAGTGGTGGCCTGAGTGGTGGCCTGGGTACCCCTTGGTCTACCAGAAAATGCAGCCTGTCAAAGTGCACCACCCTGGGGTAATAAACAGCATCTGGATCTCCTGCTCTCAAGGACTCCAGGTGCTTCTTTCTCTCCCATTGTTGAATGGGTCCATTTTTTCTGCAAGACACAACACAAGACAAACCCTCAAATACTAATAATGCAATTAAAATCCCTCCTAATCTTGTCCCAACAGCAGCCTACATACAAGCAGTCTAGTCTATGAAGCACAAAGTTAAAAATGTTACCTGGACGATACACATGTGTGGCGTTTTATATACAGTGCGCATGCGTGAAACTCCGCCCGCCCCTGACGTTCTTTCTAGACTATTCCCCGCCCCTTCGCTTCCCTCGCAGTGGGGAGAGCACACGGCGGAGAGAACGCAGGTGCGCAATAATAGTTCCACTAACGAGGAGGAGGGTGAGGAAAGCCCGGAGCCTGAAACGTCCCGATCCAGGAAGACAAGATTTAAGGCCTCAAATATGTCTTTTGGAGAGATGTTGGAGATGGTGGACATATTGAACAGAACCGACTATGATGGGAAGTATGGACCTTACCCAAACCCAAATATCAGAAAGGCCAAGATCATGAATAAAGTTGTGAAGAGTCTTCTGAAGAATTTTGGGGTACACCGATCCAAGGATCAACTGAGAAAACGCTGGTCAGACCTGAAACTGAGGGAGCACGAGCAGTACCTAAGGATCAAGCGTGTTCTTAAAAAAAGTAAGTAGTTGTCGTGTGTTCATATGATTATTCTTGCTTGCATACATGCTCCATGTGCTTTGATTTCATGTTGTGCATTTTAAAATGGCCACTTTCAAGGTCATGGTTTCGTTCGTTCGTAGGAAACATTGTTCTGCAGGGAAGTATTCCAGCTTAACAAAGTGGCCCCAATAATGTTCTCACCTTGTAACTCGGCCCAAAAACCCATTGTACAACACTTCCAAGCAATGTTTCATATTCTTATTTCTGCCCTCTGTGTGCTAATTAATCTTTGTTTACATTCTCATAGGGGAGAGAAGACTCGGCAAGTATGAGGACACCAGGGACCACACCCCTCCCAAAGAAGGGCAACTTCCAAAAGAAGAAACAGAGGAGCAGGAGGAGGAGGAAGAAGGAGAGATCGTGGAGGTTGGCCAAATTGTCACCACAACAGGTGAGTATCGGAGAAAACAGCTTCCGGTAAGCTCATCAATGTATATCACCATATTTGGATTACATGGTGTGTTTGTTTTTGTTATTTTCTAGGTGATGTGGAGGAAGATTCCCGTTTTACCAGTGAAAGTGCCCAGATCTTGATCGGGGAGATAATGGTGTGCAATAGGGATTTGGAAATTGTACAACAAAACATCAATGATGTTAAAAATAAAATGAAGAACATCATTGATGTTTTGGGGAGAGTGTGAAAACGAAAAAACTAGATAGGGTTTTATTTTTGCTTTTTATCCAAAAAAATTTGTATTTTGCATAATTCCAAATTTGGAAGAGGCACAGAGTGTGTAAACATGCACTATCTCCCATCATGGGGGATCAATGTACATGTTTTGTGGAAAGTGTCTGAGATGAAGGGGTTGCAGCCCCAAAGCATGGACATTGATCCCCCATGATGGGAGTTAGCACATGTTGACACACTGTGTGCATCTTCCAAATTTGTATTTTTCAGGGGTCACACCCCATGTGATGAAGGCAATATCAGCCCAGTTTGTACATACTCAGGTCTGATATTGTCTTCACTTTTCCAAGTTGAACTTTGTAAGTTCCTGTGTTCTGTATTTTACGCTTTGATACATGCTTGTTTACACAAAAAAACAACTAAAAAATAAATATGATTAAACTCGGTTTTGGATCCCCAAAATATCTTGGTTTGTTGTAAAAACCTTTACATATGAATGTGCTTGTATTAAAAAGTTGAATTCTCAACAATGTGTGGCTTCCTTTTTCATTGGGCTTAAAATGTATTTGTAGTGAAATTTGAGTTTGTGCTGAGAAGGAGTGCAATTTACTAAAGGCAACTCCACTTTGCACTCCAAGTGCAGTTTCAGGTGTACTTTTGCAGTGCACTTGTAGTGCATAGTGGATGTGCCTTTAGTAAAAAGCACCCACAGTGAGGTGTAAATTTGGACAATCATGCCATTTTCCTGCCATGGTGCTGAAAATGAGCATGATTTAGATCAGTAATGCACTACACATTAGTTAACAAAAAGAAGGTGTGTGTGTAGCAGACCCACAACATAATGAGATTATCTGAAGAAGAGACTGTCCCCTCATCTGACTCTGAACTTGGGTTTGCACTGTTGGTGAAAAAGGCACAACTTGACGTAAAATGGCAAAGTGGGAGGCCACAGTCTGCCATTCCTGTGGCGTTGAAGGACACTGTGTAGTGACACAAGAAAAAAAACTAGTAATTTTACAAATCAACATTGCATGCAGATTAGACACCCACATTTTTGGACAAAATTAGTATAACATTTTTTTAAATGAGTATTTAAAGCCTAAAGTATAAGGTCCCCTTATGAGAGTCCTAACCCCCCCCCCATCCCCCCCATCTGATGGGCCCTTGCTAAAAAATGAGGGGGGATGTTTAGGACAGGTAACCCTCTCCACTTGATTGAGAGCTGAATGCCTAAATAATGTGTGATACTTTGGGAAGCCCCTCCTTAGTTACACTATTGGCAGCCCACCGGACAGGTAAGAAGTGTCATAATAACAAAATGGAAGCACATGTTGACATTCTGCTATTACATAGCAAGAAAATGAATGTGTTAAAAAAATCAAAATAGCATTTGAAAGTATTGAGGCCCTTACACTACATGCTTTGGTGAATTGTTCCATAAATGTTATCATGAAAAAGGTATTTAGAGTGTGTATTGGGTTGGGTCAAGTCATCAGATAGAAGATTGCTATCAGCTGAGGTACCAGTTGGGGAGAGGGGGATTACTAATGAGTTTGGCACAACTCCAAAAAAACAATAAAAAGGTCACTTTGCATGAATTGAAGCACACACATCACATTCGTAGAGATTTTAGGGGGTGTTTAGGGGAAAGCAATACTATGGAGCTGACAAAAGACATTGTCAAGTGACTAGACTATAGTTTTAGGGGCCAAGAAGAGCATGGTGGGGAAGTTAGTGAGGCAAATCTGCATAAGGACAAAGGGGCAGAGCATATGAATTAGAGCATATTGCAATGATGGTAATTAGGGAATGAGGAAAGAAATGCAAGACATTAGCAATCATGAAATACATAGAATGTGATGTTTAAGGTTAAAACTTAGCATAATATAGTCCTTCAGCAGGAGCTGAATGATGGCAGAACAGGTCTCTGGAATAATGATCCCCAGAGCCTGGGGAGAGATGCCTGTAGAGAACTTGAGGTCCTGAAGGCTTCTCCCTGTCGCCAAGTAGCGCAACGTGGCGATGAGCCTCTGCTCCGGAGTGATGGCTTGCTGCATGCAGGTATCCTGCCTGGTGATATAAGGTGACAGCAAAGCCAGCAGACAGTGAAAAACGGGGTCCGTCATCCTGAGAATAATCCAGAAATGATCAGGATTATTCTCGCGGATCTCACGGAGCAAAGGCATGTGGGAGAACTGGTGATGCTGGCGCAACCAATTCTTGGTCGTCCAAACATGTTTCATCTACGTACTCATCGTACAGTTTGTGCTGTGCAGGGGTTCTTACTTTGACTTTGACACAAGCCCTTTGGCTTATGTCAAAGTCAAAGTATGAACCCCTGCACAGCACAAACTGTACGATGAGTACGTAGACGAAACATGTTTTGAAAACGGTCGGCTGGTCAGAACGGACACCAGAAAGCAACGCTAAACAGCAAGGCCTGAAAGGACGACCTGAATAGCAGAAGCAAGCAGACAATAAAAAATGCCTTTCAAAGTGTACTATACCAAGATAGAGTCCACAATGAGAAGCAAATACTTAATGACTGCACGCACTGATTATCAGATACGCAAAGACAAGCAGAAACTGAAGAGCAGTAGCAATCTGAATCACTAATCTGAAAAGCACGAATCGTCTTTCACCAAACTTCTACTAAAACACGAGATCAGCAGAAGGAGCCCAAAGGGTGCCGGACGTGGTGCTGAACTTCCTTTTTCTAGTCCCGCCATACACAGCTTACGTCACCGCGTTCTTGGCAACCGCAAAATCAGACAACTTGGCCCGACCGTGTGTATGCAACAGTTTCGGACACAATCCGTCGGACTAAATCCGACGGGCAAAATCCGACGGATTTGGTTGGCAAAATCTCTGACTGTGTGTACGTGGGCTGAAATACAGCAAATACCTCCCAAAAATGCAAAACCCATTAAAAACGCATCAAAATGCATGTCATGAAACACCAAAAACCATGGGAAAATGCATCAACTGCAACCTGTCTAATACACACTATCGGAAATTCGGGCAGCAAAAGACTGATGAGAGGTTTTGGTTGGAAAATGCGATCGTGTGTATGCTCCATTTGACTTTTGCTGGCCGGATTTCAGCCAGCAAAAGATTGAGAGCATGTTCTCAATTTTTTCGGTCAGAAAAAGTTCCTATCCGAAAATGCGTTCGTGTGTATGCAATTCCGACACGCAAAAACTCACTCATGCTCAGATTCAACTACGAGACAGAAGCTATTGGCTACTGGCTATTGAACTTCCTTTTTCTAGTCCCGTCGTACGTGTTGTACGTCACTGGGTTCTTGACGGTCGAAATATACCATGTGTATGCAAGACAGCTTGAGCGAAATCCCATCGGCATTCCGTCGGGAAAACCATCAGAGCTTTTTCCGACCAAAATTCCGATCATGTGTACGGGGCAGTAGAGAATGTGGTGAAATTTCACTTTGCCAACACCCAACCACATTACAAGAAAAATTTAAAAAACGAACAAACAAAAAAACATCATTTTTACTTGCGCATGTTGGATGACGAAAATCAGCAGAGCTTCACCTTATTCACTAAGCTTTGGGGAAAATCCCATTTGCATAGTGCAACGTCACTTGAAAAGTGAACAGCCTATTTGCCTTTAATAAAAAAAAAAGAATGTATTTTTTTAAATGCAAGCAGTACCTGAATTATTTTTTTTATTTCACATTTTTTAGAAGAATTTACAGGGAAAAAAAACATGCTCTAGCAAAGCAAATCAATAAACAACCACAAGAGGTCCGGAAAGGCAAAGTACACAATATTCAGTACAGTAAATCTTCTACTGGGAGAGTGACGGGTGACACGGTGATAGCTTGTAGGCTGCGGTACCTGAATTTTACCTGGCATCACACTCTTGCATTCTCTGCATAGGAAACAAGGCATTTTGCCTTGTCTACGCTTTGGGGCTCTGTTGATAATAGCTGCCAGCTGAGCCCCAGTGCATCTGGTGTGCATTGAAGTGTCATTGATTTTTAATGGCACCTCAATGCACTTAGAGCCGGTTCACACAGGGGCGACTCAGATCCGACTTCAGGTCGCCCCTAGTCGCCTCAGGTCGGACAACATTTAAAAATCAATGTAAGGGGGCGTGGCTTGGCGCATGGAGAGGAAGGCAGCCTGAGACCTCGGCTCCCGCTCCACCATCTAGAACGGCGCACAGCACGGCCGACAGCACCCTCGTTCTTCTCCCCCATGAACAGGAGGGGGACCGGAGACACCCCCCGACCCTCGGGGGATCTCAAATCCAAAGAAATAGGCAGCTACTTCCCCGCGAAGGGATCCGCGGGACGGACAACACCGGCTTCCAAGATGGCGGCGACCCGCGCGGCGGCGGCGCAGGCGGCCCTCGCCGCCTCTCAGGTACCCTCTCCGCTCCCGGAGGCCTCCTCTCCCTCACCGCACTCACCCGGTTCAGACACCCGGAGCCCCCACCACCCAACGTGTCCCGGGACCCCTCCGCCCCAGCCGCATCCTCAGCCAGCACCCTGGGACATGGAATCCTACCTCAAGGCCCTCCCCACCAAGGGGGATATTGAGGCCTACATCAGCAGGCTTGAGCGCTCCTATAAGCGTGAGATCACAGACCTACGCCATGATATAGGTCAGCGCTTTGACGATATTGAAGCAACAGTGGAGGAATCTGTGACCAGAATTATTGAACATGATCACATTCTTCAGCAACACACTAATCAGATCCAACAACTGTTTTACGGTCTCGATGACCAGGAGAACAGAAGTAGACGCAATAATATCCGCATCCGCGGGGTTCCGGAGTCGGTTGACAACAAGGATCTTGCCAAAGCAGCCACTCTGATGTTTAACCAGCTATTGAACAAGCCCCAAGATGAGCACCTGGAAATTGACAGGATTCACAGATCCCTGGGCCCCCGCAATCCCAACCCGGCTTACCCAAGGGACATTATCTGCCGCATCCATTTTTTCCATACCAAATCTGACATCATGCAGGCCGCTCGGTCTCGAGACCCCATTCTCTTTAACGGATCCCCCGTCATGCTTCTGACGGACCTCTCCAGGCAGACCCTTCTCATGCGGAAATCTCTGAAGCCACTCACAGACGCACTTCATTCTAAGCAAATTAAATATCGATGGGGCTTCCCTTTTCACCTGTTTGCATCTCATGAGGGTAAATCGGCCACCTTTCGCACCCTGGGTGATCTTCCTAACTTTCTTGGAGTGTTTGAACTACCACAGATCCGGATTCCGGATTGGCCCTTGGAGGCGGCCACTCCGGGGTTTCCTAAAGCGCCTCGCTGGGAGAAGCAATCTAGGAAGAAAAGATCCAGATCCCGCACCTCCAAATCTCCACCTGGCTGAATTTACCCCTCTTAACCTGGGGGTTTCCTTTTTCTTTTTCTTCTCCTCCATCCTCCTTTCTATAAACCTTATGGTTTTCCCCTGACGCCTGTTGGCTTCCAGATCTGCCTATATGTTCTGTTTTACCTCTTTCTCCTCCTCTAGGTGACTAGTGAATTGATCACCGAGCTTGGACACTGGACTCCTACCTATGAAGTCCTATTTTTTCAACCACACTGTTCGTTACTGTTTTCTATTTTTGCCATTTTATTTTTGTTGCGACTCTTCCATGAGTCCCCCTGTGCTCCTTTTCTATTACGGTTGCTCGCAGGCCTTAGACCGTAACCTGGACTATATTTTTGCTATTATGCTGTTGACTTTACATTGTTCCATTGCTGTTATGTCGCCTCGCACGTGCTGTGCTGTGCGCTTTAGATAAGCACTTTATCTTTATTACTGTTTATTTTGCTATGTTGGGGCGGAGCCCCTAAGTTTTGCCCTTCCACGTTCCCCACGTTAGGGTGTGCAGAGTCTTCATTGCCTCTGCTCTCTGTTGTTTTTCTAGCTACCTGTGTAGTGTTCACCTCCCTTTCTCCCCCTGAACACTAGTGGGTGGGATCTGATTCCTTCCTTCCCGCCCTGCCTGGGGGCGTTACATACTGACCCACCCCCTTAGGCTCTGTTGAGCCCTTTTCAGACATATTTTGCTTGACACCCTCTCCCCCCCTGACCTTAGGGCCCACTTCCTAACCCCTTCTCTCCTTCACTGGAGACTACCTCCTCTAGTTCCCATGACAGGAACCCTACCGCACCCCTTCCGTCCCCCCCGCTTGACGTGCCCACTTTAGGTATTAAAATCTCCTCCCTTAATTGTAGGGGGTTTAATACCCCGGAGAAACGTAGACAACTCCTGCATCACTTTCACAAATCCAAAACTCATATCCTACTCTTGCAAGAAACCCACTTCCGGACAGACAAACTCCCTAATATCTCTGATAAACGATACCCATGTTGGTTCCATAGCACCAACCCGGGCGCCAAGACGCGGGGGACCTCTGTGGCCTTCCATGCCTCCTTTAACCCGACTGTTCTCGACCAGGAGATAGACCCCAATGGTAGATATGTGTTTTTGAAGTTACAGGTTCAACAAACAGTTTTAACCATTGTTAATGTTTATTTCCCCAATCAGAACCAGCATCGATTCCTCTCCTCCGTGGCATCCCGCCTGCGCGCTTTTGGCACTCATAACTTGATCCTGGGTGGTGATCTGAACGTACCATTAGTACCGAGACTGGACTCGTCCACTGGTAAGTCACACATCCCTCCTTCCTCCCTGACCAGTATACGCTCCATCTTGCAGGACCTCTCCCTGGTTGATCCCTGGCGGGTGCTCTGCCCTTCGGCACGCGACTACACTTACTACTCCCCTGCACATAACTCATACAGTCGACTCGACTACATACTGATCTCCCAAGCTTTACTAGACTGTGATCCTACCTGTGACATCGGATTGAGAATTTGGTCCGACCATGCCCCGGTGCATCTGTCACTTGGGATGCCCCCAAAAAATCGCGTCCACAAATCCTGGCGACTTAACGATAACCTCCTCCGTGACTCAGTCTGCAATGCGGCACTTACCGCAGCAATCACAGAGTTTAACCTGGTCCATGCTGAAGACAACACCTCTAACCTGACCAAATGGGAGACACTTAAATGTGTCCTCCGAGGCATTTTGATTCAGCATGGCTCCAGGCTAAAGAAGGCCCGTACGGCCGAAATTTCCAGATTATTTGCACTGATCTCTGCCCTTGAGGCCTCCCACAAACACTCTCCCGATCCTAAGATACTCGCAGAACTTTCTAATGCACGTCGGGACCTCCAACGGATATTTACCGAACGCTCTGTGATTGCCTGCGCTAAAGGTAGACATACTCACTACGCCAATGCGAACAAGTGTGGAAGACACCTTGCTCGCACAATTCACCCCCAGCAACGCAGACAAAATATCTCCCACCTCATATCCTCCACTCACGTTAAACGCACTAAGAACTCGGAGATTGTTTCTGACTTCCGAGACTTCTACTCTGCCTTGTATAATCTTCCAGTAACTCCAACAACCGCCCCTTCCTCGCACTTAGACCTCCTACAATACATACAGGATACCTCCTTACCGCATCTACCCTCTGATGCTGTGTCGGACCTGGACTGACTACCTCTGACTTTTTGACTGCCATTAAGGAGCTCAAGCAGGGCAAGAGCCCAGGTCCCGATGGTTACACGCCTTTATTCTTTAAGCAATATGCCCACCAATTGGCTCCGCTGATGGTGCGAGCATTTGAGGAGGTTGGCGAAGACCATCCGCTCTCTACCGAACTCCTGCAAGCTCAAATTGTAGTGATACCCAAGCCTGGGAGGGACCCCGCACTCTGCAGTAATTACCGCCCCATCTCCCTATTGAATGTTGATCTGAAACTTTACGCTAAGGTCCTTGCCACGCGCCTGGCCCCCCTCCTTCCCTCTTTGATCCATGGGGACCAAGTGGGGTTTGTCCCTGGCCGTGAAGCCAGGGACAACACCACGAAAACACTACATTTGATCGCCTACACCAAGACACACAATATTCCCGCCTGCCTCTTGGCTTGTGATGCCGAGAAGGCATTTGACAGGGTGAGTTGGCAGTTTCTTCGTGCATCCCTGCAACAAATAGGCTTAGGCCCTAACTTACTTTCCAAGATAATGGCTCTCTACTCTCACCCCACTGCTCGGGTCTCAGCTAACGGGGAATCGTCCACGCCATTCCGAATAAGTAACGGTACCAGGCAGGGCTGTCCTCTTTCACCCTTGCTATTCGCAATCACAGTGGAACACCTGGCACAGGCTATACGTAACAATACCTCTATTCACGGTATTCCTACCCCATCGGCTCCCCGCAAGCTGTCACTCTATGCTGACGACTTACTTCTATATGTCACAAAGCCCCGCATTAGCCTACCATATATTCTCGAGGAACTGGACCGCTTCGCTACCCATAGTAATTTTAAACTTAATATAGACAAAACCGAAGCCCTGAATATTTCTCTGCCGGAGCGGGACCTGGCGGCCCTGAAAAGGGACTACCCGTTCCGATGGCAATCACGCTCCATTAAATATTTAGGGACTGCAGTCCCTAGAGATTTACAGGACATCTACTCCCTTAACTATAGCCCCTTGTTGACCAACATCAAACGTTCCCTCGACTCCTGGTATAATCTGAAACTTACTTGGTGGGGGAGGATGAACGTCATTAAAATGGACATACTGCCCAAGGTTCTGTACCTGTTCCAAACTCTTCCTATACTTCTTCCTCGGACGTTCTTCCTCTCCCTCCGATCTGCGATAATTAAATTTGTATGGCTCCGCCACCCCCCTCGACTGCAACATAGGATCCTATGCGCCCCCAAGCTTCGCGGGGGGACTGGACTACCTGACTTTCAACTATATCACACGGCATCCTTGCTGTCTAGACTGTTAGAATGGTTCCCGAGACCCCTACCCAAACTTACAGTGACTATTGAACAAGATATGGCCCCTAGGGACCTTAGGGCCCTGTTATGGGGATATCACGCCGTGTTCCGCTCACTTCGTGGGGTATCCCCCCTGACGATCGCAGCTCTGACCAAATGGTACGCTGTCTCCGGTACGACAGGCCTGTCCACGGATCCTGGCCCTCTCTCCTCCCTTTTTGACAACCCACTTCTCCCCACTCTCCTCACGGCTACCCACATTGGGGCATATCGCAGGGAGGATTGGCCCACAGCTAATCAATTTGTCCACCCCTCCACTGGTCGCTTGCGAGCCCTGGCGACAGCGTCTCCCCTACCGGATCTAGATTGGCTCTCTGAGTGGTCCATCAACCAATTTTGCAACTCACTCTTCCTATCCGGTAAAACTCATAGGACCCTCACCTTATTTGAGGAACTGTGTACTCTACCTCACACACCGAGACACACGTTATCTCTTCTCTACAAAGAACTCCAGTCTCTTACTTACACCTCACTCCCCACTTACACTGACAAATGGTCCACTGACGTCGGAACCGAAATCTCCTCATCACAATGGCATACCTCCTTTATCCTTACTCACCAATCCTCTAGATCAGGGTTCACTCAGGAAAAAAACTATAAATTGTTATCACGCTGGTATAGAGCTCCAGTCTCGGTACGCAGAATGTTCCCTGGTTCAACGGATGTGTGCTGGCGGTGCCATGGTGCGACAGGTACGTTCTTTCATATCTGGTGGGAGTGTCCTATGGTTCGCCCTTTTTGGGATAACGTTTTTGAAACGTATAATGCTATGTATCAAGCTTCCTTATCTCCCTCGCCCTTGGTGGCCTTACTGTCCATTATACCGGGCTCCATCAAACGGCACAAGTCTTGCCTTCTTAGATTCCTCCTCTCTGCTGCCCGTCATAACATCACCCTCTCCTGGAAGATGGCTCGGGTCCCATCGGTGGTTCGCTGGATAGAACTTCTTAACGAGATGATGGTCATGGAGGAGCTGCAGGCGAAGGTGGACGACAGATATGACAAATTTACTGCTCTGTGGTCTATCTGGCGCCATCATTCGGCCTCAGCGGGCTTCCTTAATGGCATTCGATAGGACAATGCCATGTCCTGTAATTTTGTTGTTCACCTGTGATACTCCTTTGGGGTTGCACAACTAATGGGCCTGTGCTCATATTCCTTTTTGCACACCACCACCCGGCTGGGCCCCGTCCGTCTTCCCTCCCCCCCATGTGGTGCTATAGGTTGAATGTCGGGCCACCGCCCTAGATCCATACTGACGGCTGCACAACGGCCCAGTATGATCTCAGTTTTTTGAGGTTCCTGTCATCCTCCTTTCCTCTCCCTCACCTTCCCCTGTCCCTTCCCCCCTCCTTCCCCCCTTCCCTTCCCTCCACAGGTTGAAAAATTTTTTTTTCTTTATTTTCATTTATACCGGTATTAATCAGCTTTGTCATTTACGCAGTTTTTTATGCTTTTACACTTGTACCTCGCTGTTTGTGTATCTTTTGAAATGTACTGCTATTTTGTACTCCTTATTTGCACTGACCTTGTGATAATAATAAAAACTATGTTCAACCTTAAAAATCAATGTAAGTGAATGAGAGCCGTCTTAATGCACGCTACTGAAGTCGCTCTGTCTTCAGAAAAGGTTCCTGTACTACTTCAATCCGACTTGTAGGCGACTGGTACCCATTGATTTCAATGGAGGTTGCCTCCAAGTAGGATCTCCGTCTATACGGAGGCGACTCTGACAGAATTATCAGCTCTCAAGCGGGAACTCCACGCCAAATAAAAAAAAAAATTGGCGTGGGTTCCCCTTCCGAGAGCATACCAGGCCCTTAGGTCTGGTATGGATTCTAAGGGGAAACCTACGCCAAAAAAAACGGCGTGGGGGTCCCCCCCAGATCCATACCAGACCCTTATCCGAGCATGCTACCCGGCCGGCCAGGAAAGGGGGTGGGGACGAGCGAGTGCCCCCCCTCCTGAGCTATACCAGGCCGCGTGCCCTCAACATGGGGGGGTGCCTTGGGGAAGGGGGGGCCGTGCGGCCCCCCCACCCCAAAGCACCTTGTCCCCATGTTGATGAGGACAAGGGCCTCTTCCCGACAACCCTGACCGTTGGTTGTCGGCAGGGCCAGATTAAGAACATCATGGGCCTGGTGCTGAGGATTTTGGTGGGGCCTTTTAGAAACAATAAATAAAAATGCAAACTATTTTTTGTTATAACAAATTAAATAAAAGAGAGAGAGGGAGGATGAGAGCGAGAGAGAAAGGGGATGAAAGACATGTGAGGGGTAAGGGAGGGAGGATGAGATAGAAAGGGGGGATGAGAGAAAGAAGATGCACATGAGGATGTGTGGGAATGACATCAACGCAGCCTGGCCAAGGCAAGTGACCAAGGCACAGAACCCAGAAGGAAGACCGGGTGAAGATGGAAGTGCCCGGGCCATGCCGGATTGATCACAGCACAGCACTGGAGGGCTCAGTCTGACAATTTAAGTGTACCCTAATGTGCTAATATGCTGTGCATACTTGTACATTATGGCATAACCTACCCCAGGGCCTCTAAAAAGTAGTAATGTTAGAAAAGTTTACTACCGCTTTAATATCACAGGAGCCTCTAATGGGGCTCCCTACTGACCCTGTGGCCCTTGGGCAGTGCCTAGTGCATAGTCAACATTTCAAAAATATTTTCAGGCTTTTTTTTTACAAGTGCTATATTTAGAGTAGCTAACATCCCCGTGTTCCTCTATACATCACAATAGTAATTACAAAATTAAATTACTAATAATGGGGCAGAACAAATATGAGAACTGTGAGATTTCCTTTAGTTGAACTAACAAATGTGTGCCTATTCTAGAGCTGGTAACATTGAGGATATTCAGTATAATTTTAAAGAACAGTTTTTGTGGGTTAAGAGGCATAGGGGAGGAGTATGGATGGTATAAAAGTGGGAAGCATGTGCAGGTGAGGGAGAGGAATGTGGAGGGTCTAACAGTGGGCACTATGTACATGAGAGGAGTGCAGAGGGTATGGCAGAAGGCACTATGTACAGGAGAGGAGAGTGAAGGGTATGACAGTGGGCACTATGTTTAAGAGAAGAGTGTGGAGGGTATGACAGTGAGCACTATGTACAGGAGTGCGGAGGGTATGACAGTGGGCACTATGTACAGGAGAGAAGTGTGGAGAGTAGGACAGTAAGCAGTAATTACAGTAGAGGAGTGTGGAGGGAGGGTATGATGGTGGGCACTATGTATAGGAGAGGAGTATGGAGGGTATGATAGTGAGTAGTATGTACAGGAGAGGAGTGTGGAGGGTATGACGGTGGGCACTATGTACAGGAAAGAAGTGTGGAGAGTATGACAGTAGGCACTATGTATAGGAGAGAAGTGTGGAGAGTATGACAGTGGGCACTATGTATAGGAGAGGAGGATGAAGTAATCTGGGAAGGAAAAATGTAAAGGTTTGTGGAAGGATGTTTAGGGACTGCGTAGTGGTTAAGCGGGCCATACATGGATTGAAATTACACCAATTAAGCAGAGACCAGCCATAGTCGATCTATGTATGGGCTAGCTGGTTTTACACAAGTCAACCTATTAACCGACTTGAGTACAACCAGCCTGTCAAGTTTTTCCCAAAACAATCAGTGCTGTCAGCTATAGTTAGCAACACTAATCATTGTATTCACTGGCAGAACACAATAACACGGCGGGAGTGATTGCCCCATTCACAAGTCAGCAGGTGAGAGGGTGTGTGGGGACAGGCTGGGGAGAGATACTAGTCAGTCCCTGGGTAGGCACTGGTTAATATCGTGTAACATAAAAAGTTGCAAAGACCACCATTTTATTCCATAGGGTGTCTGCTAAAACAATATATAATGCTTGAGGGTTCTGAGTAATTTTCTAGCATAAAAAAAATGATGATTTTTAAATGTAGGAGAGAAGTCTCAGAATGGGCCTGGGTGGCAAGGGGTTAATTATCATAAGTAATATACAAATAATTATTATAAGCACTGAGAGTTCATCCTCTCAGTCTGCTGCAGAGTGTTCCAGCTTGTATTTAAACTGGCCGCTCTGTATGTAGCTTCTGACAGGCTGCGCAAGGAGCCCTGTATCTCCGGAACCATAGATGATAGCAGCCCAATATTTAAACCAGTGCTGGAGTTGGTCTTTAGCTACCTACCCCCCAAATGGGGTCTCTGTGACTCCTGATTGCCGAGCTACAATCCTCGAAGTCAATTCTTTTCTTTTTTTCTTTTTTTTTCTATTTTTTTTTTTTTTTGGGCAAATGGGCCTATCTTGAGAAAGGGGCCTGGAGCTGCAGCTCCAATAGCCCCTATGTTAATCCGGCCCTGGTTGTCCGGCCCCCCACCCTATGTGAATGAGTATGGGGTACAATGTACCCCTACCCATTCACCTGTAAAAAAAAAAGTAAAAAAAACACAACACACAAGGGTTAAAATAGTTTATTGCACAGCTCCGGGGGTCTTCTGTCCGTCTTCGGGGGTCTTCTCTCCAGACTCCTCCACTATCTTCTGCTAGCTCTTTTGCTAGCGGAGGAGCCCGGCTTTCTTCTTCGCCGCCGCCCTCTTCTTCTGATTTCAGGGGTCTTGTCCCCCTCTTCGGTTCTTCTTGCCGCGCCCCCCCCCCTCCTGAGCCGTACCAGGCCGCGTGCCCTCAACATGGGGGGGGTGCCTTGGGGAAGGGGGGCCGCTGTTGCCGTCTTCTCTTCTTCTCTTCAGATGTTGCCTCGTCGCTGCCTTCCGCTCACAGTGGCAAGGACGCTGCGCGCGGCGACTTATATAGGGACATCACCGGATGATGTCCCCGCCCATTATGATGTCACAGTCCCAGCATCCGCTGGGACTGTGACATCATAATGGGTGGGGACATCATCCGGTGATGTCCTTATATAAGTCGCCGCGAGCCGCGTCCTTGCCACTGGGAGCGGAGGCAGCGACGAGGCAACATCTGAAGAGAAGAAGAGAAGACGGCAACAGCGGCCCCCCTTCCCCAAGGCACCCCCCCATGTTGAGGGCACGCGGCCTGGTACGGCTCGCTCGTCCCCACCCCCTTTCCTGACCTGCCGGGTAGCGTGCTCGGATAAGGATCTGGTATGGATCTGGGGGGGACCCCCACGCCGTTTTTTTCGGCGTAGGGGGTTACCCTTAAAATCCATACCAGACCTAAGGGCCTGGTATGCTCTCGGAGGGGAAACCCACGCCAATTTTTTTTTTTTAAATTTGGCGTGGAGTTCCCCCTTCCGAGCTCATTCTCTGATTGGCCACGGCAAAAGTTGCCTGCCCTGGGGCGACTTAAAGTCGTGTTGTAAGTCGCCCCAGGTCGTGTCTAAGTCGTGTTCAAGTCGTCTCCAAGTTGCCCCACAAAGTCGTCCTGGAAGTCGTGTCGCCCCTGTGTGAACTGGCTCTTAAAGTAACAGGCAATGCACCTGTCTTGCAGCACACCACTATGCAAACTAATTAGATAAAATAGGTCATATGCAAATTTTGGCTGTTGGGATGTCTTGGCTGCCTTATGTGAATTTGTTATTGCACTGCAACAAAGCGCTAAAGTGTGAGCTGGTTCAAAGGGCAAATCAAAAGTTAATTGGCAATCCTGCTAATTCTATTATCACTTTGTAAAATACTGTTTTGTTATCTGCTTATATACATTGTGCTGTGGTCTTCTCACAATGTATGCTCTAATCTAAAATCAGAATTCAAACCTTTGGGGCAGATCTGACTGTGATCAGAAGCTGAACAATACTATTCATCAGGCCTTTAGTGCCCATAAATATTTTAGTCTGGTCAGTCAGTAATCCAATTCTTTATATAGTCTGATCAGTGGCAGCTGGTGGGGTTTTTTTTCGGACGAGGGAGGCAGCAAACAATACATCCACATTCCTCAGCATCACGGCGGCCGTGCGTCTCTTCCCTCCTCCTCCTAGGCCAATAGGGCCACTTCTCCTTTTGGCCAATCAGGAAACGGGTCTCAATGCCTGCTTCCTGATTGGCCAGGAGGAGAATCAGTGTGACAATAGGGAATATTCATTCCCTATTTCATACAACTGGGTGGGCTCCGGACGCAGTGGTCTGTGCCCCGAGCACATCCTTTTTTACAGCCTGTTAGAGCCTTTGGCTCTAATCACGTGCTTAAAAGAAGAAAAAAAAACATTGGAATCTATGCATCCGGCATCCTCCATGTAGATTAGGGGGCTCGATGCATGGATAGGGGGGCGGCGCCCCTTCACCCCTAATGGAGCGGCCGCCACTGAGCTATAGAAATTCAGAATAAGTGAACCATTTCAATAATTTTCTATATTTTCCTTTAGATCAAATCAATCAGGAAGCACTCAGACAATGTGAAAATGTTCTATATCACTGGAATATGCATGTAAACATAGCTCCCAACTGTCCCTGATTTTGAGGAACTGTCCCTGATTTGGAACAAAGTTCCTCTGTCCCTCATTCCTCCTCATTTTTCCCCTCATTTTGGACTGATCTATATAGTGTTTCCCAGTGCTAAACCTTTCATCCAATTTCTAAAGTGCTGCATTTGTAAATTTCAAAAGCCAGTATAAAGGAATAGTAGTGGTAAAAAAAAAGAAAAAAAGGACTTGTTGGCTTAACTAATATTTTTTTTATATAATTCTCCTTTAAAGTGGAATTAAACTCCCTTGTGATGCACACTAGCACATCATGACTTAAAGCGGAGCTCCACCCTAAAGTGTAACTTCCACTCATCGGATTCCTCCCCCCCTCCGGTGCCACAATTGGCACCTTTCAGGGGGAGGGGGGTGCAGGTACCTGTATACTACAGGTATCTACACCCACTTCCGGGCCCAGATAGCTGCAGAATAGCCACAGATGCCCGCCCCACCCGTTGTGTTCTGGGAAACACACAGTTCCTAGAACACAGCGGGGACCAGTGAAGACGCACAGCACGACTCGCGCATGCTCAGTAGGGAACCGGGCAGTGAAGCCACAATGATTCACTGCCTGATTCCCTGACCGAGGATGGCGGCGGGAATGGCCGAGAGACGAGTGACTGCTTGTCATCTGCTGCCGACATCACTGGCACCCTGGACAGGTAAGTGTCCATTTATTAAAAGTCAGCAGCTGCAATATTTGTAGCTGCTGGCTTTTAATATTTTTTTTTTTTATGTGGAGCTCCGCTTTAAACTGCCCTGACCAGTCCACCACTCTAGGATATGAACAATACCTAAAGACATCTGAGTATGTGCTCTGACATTGCAGAATACATGTCCAGGCCTGGATAGAAAATGTATTTACAAGAGTCTAGGTAATCTAGTTAGCGATATCTTGCTCATAGGCATATGCACAGGGTGTTACGGGTGTGCCTTGGCACACCATAATCACCCTGTGCAGTGCAGTTTTCCCCTGCTTCCTGGCACCCCAGTTCCCCCAGTAGTGCTGCCAGCTTCCCTCCTTTCCTTCCGGCTGCTGCAAGGGATGTTTCAGGATGGAGAGCAGGGGAAATGAACACAGCGTGTGATCTGTACCGGTCGCTCCTGTGTTCAATCTTAACTCAATCTTAATGTTTACTGTGCGTTTGTGAATGAATAGGAAGCTGCTTAGCACAGAGCAGTTCCCAATAGTTCACTGTCCAGTGCAGCTGAGGCTGCAGAGAAAGGGGGAAGTTCTGTCCTCAGTTCCTATCTCTGTCCCTAAAAGTGAGACAACGGGGTCTGTTTAGACCATTGTTATTTCACCAAAGCTCCTCAATAGGGCTCCTAAAAAAAATTGTAAAAAAATCACAAAAAATAATATTGTAAAAAATAATTAAAAAAATGTAATTGTAAAAAAAATGTAAAAAAATTAAAAACACTACTGGCACCAGTCTCTGCTCTACTGACACTATCCACTGCTCTGCTCACATACACACATGTGTGTTTGTGCTCTGGGGTGCACACCCTAATGCAATAGGCTGTGCACACCACTGATCTTGCTGGAGTACACCAAAGATGCATTTACACTTTTTACAATTATTTAAATAATGTATAATCTGTTACATCCTGCAAAATAAAGCATGACAGTTTGCTGATAAACAATCATAAATTAAACTGAATTGACACAAATGTTACAAATGACTCCCAAATAGTGATGACCAAAGCCAGCGAATGGCTGATTTGCTCATTTTTGAACTGTCTTACCATGTGCACATTGTTTGATCTGCTGAAACTCATGCAAATTAATGCAATCTTAGTACAGAAGACCCCCAGCTGGGCTGTTCTTCCATGCTGAAGAATCTCTATTCATTGTTATACAGAGGACATCCACTGTTAGGACACGTAAAAATGGCCTCTCCATAGAAATTTGTAGATTTTTTCCTACAAGAAGAGCCCGATCGGGAGACTTTTGCAAAGGCACCCAGAGGGCTGTACAGCACAGATCTCAGGAGAACAATATGTGTTAAGTGTAAAGACCATTGACAGCCATTCTATAGGAATGGATAGGGATTCTATTGCACATGCATGGCAAAGTAAATTGAAAAGAATTAGCAGCAATACACAGAACTGTAGATTGTGGACATGTAAGTAGCAGAGTTAGAGGGCTTGTAGGGGGAAATACGAAGGTAAGTATTTTACTAGGTAAACTGAACTCAGAGAGGTGGGGGATTATGAAAATAGAGGCCCCATCAATCTTTTATTTAAAAAAATGTTATGCAGATTATTTACTTGCAAAAGCCATGAGACTGCCTCTGGCTTATTTCAGACAGGGCCGTTTTTAAGGCAGGGCAAAAAGGGCAGCTGCCTGGGCCCTGTCATTGTTGTGGGGTCCAAAGCAGCTGCCTCATACTTGCCAACTATCCTGGTTTAAATTCCCTCGCCTCTTGAGGTTTTAGTCCTGTGCTGTGTCCTGATATCTCAGTGTGAAGTGCTGCTACTAATGCTGCCCAGCTCTGCCCTATACAGATGACTCACCTGCAGACCTGTGTTTACATGTAAATTACCGGTATTCATATGTAAATAGCAACAGCATTCATATGGAAATAGTGGCAGCCAGCGTCCAGTCAAATATTGTCCCTCATTGGATAGTGTCCGCTGTGTACTGGGCATGCGCAGTATCCATGACAAGCAGATTCCGAAAATAGCCGAAGATGAACGGCACCTGCGCCGTGAGTCCAGGTTCAAGCCCCACCATCCAAGTGGACATAGAGTTAGAATACAAAAGAGCTGAGCGAAGCGAGGCCGTGCCCGAAGCGTGGCGAGCAAAGCGAGCCCACGAGGGGCCCTCTAACTATGTGCAGCCCTATGTCCACTTGGATGGTGGGACTTGCACCTGGACTCACGGCGCCGTTCATCTTCAGTGATTTTCCGAATCTCCTTGTGCTCCATACTGTGCAGGCACTACGCCTGCGCATTACACAGTGGACACTATTCGATAGGCGGACATTTTTTGACAGAACACCGGCAGCATTCATATGTATATCATGCCCCCCTGAGGTCATATCCACAGTAATCTCTAGCAACCAATCAACAAGCAGAAATGATGTGCTGTAACCTCTAGCAACTAATCAGTGAGCCGTAATGTGTGCTGTAACCTCTAGAAATCAGTCAGAGAGCGGTAATGATACACTGTAACCTCTGGCAACCAATCGCAATAGCTGCCTGATCTGACACAGTAAACTGATTTTGAGTCTAGCTGCTATTTATTGTATGTCTCAGAGCAGGTGGAGAGCAAAAGTGCATGGGGGGGCCAAGAAAAGTTTTGCCCAGGGTCCAATCAATATTAAAGATGGCCCTGATCTTAGACATAATGACAGCAACCCCAGCAGACGCAATTTACACTCTATATTATTTATTTTGCTTCTCCCAGCTGCTACATAAAAAATGATATAGAGAGGTGAGGGCAGAGATGGTGGTCCAGCACAGAAAGTAATTAAAAAGGGTTAGTTCACCTTTAAAGGAGAAGTACAGCCAAAGCTTATTTAGCTGTACTTCTCCTGTGACCAGGGCCACTGCTACCACTAGGGAAACTAGGCAGCCGCCTAGGGCGCCCGGCCACTGGTGTTTCTACTCTCTTCTCTCTGCAGCAAGCAACTAAGTCTCAGCATCAGCAGGCAGCCGCCGCTCCGTTCATACATAGTGTGAGAGGCACAGCTGCGGCGGAGGACTGTGTCTGTGTTCTGACTCCCCAAGGAATGGAAGCAAGCAAACATTCATTGATGGGCACTGGTATGCTGCATTGATGGGCACAGGTGGGCTGCATTTGATGGGTGCTTCATTAAAAATGTGGGGTATACATGTGCAGGGCAAAGGTGGTAGATAGGGATGAGCTTCGTGTTCGAGTCGAACATACATTCGACTCGAACATTGGCTGTTCGTCCGTTCGGCGAAGTCTGAACATTTTGGTCCGTTCGCGCCAAATTCGTGTGGCGCTCACGGCCCACAATGCACTGCGATGGCGCAGTGCATTGCTGGCTCATGATTGGCCAAGCATGCACTGTGACTCCGCATGCTTGGCCAATCGCAGCGCCAGCAGCGAGGAGAGCCATGATTGGCCACAGGCAGGATGCCTGTGGCCAATCATAGCTCAGGCTGTGTAGTGCACGCCCAACACTATATAAGGCCGCCAGCGCGGCGGCCTTGTGTAGTGTGTTGGCGTCTGAAGCAGTGGGTGTTCTGTGTACCTTCAACACAGTACACACCGATCGTTTTCGGCCGATTTTCGATCTTGCTGTTGTGTAGTGGTTATTGTCTGCGTGCCCTGACCGCAGTATACACCGCTATATTCACCTCACCTATATAGCTAGTGATCTATCTTTTATAATAGAGCTTGCAGTCAGTAGTGTTAGGAGATGCGTGCTGTCTGCGTGCTCTGTACCCAGTACATACCGCTATATCCACCTACATAGCTGTTCTCTATTTGAGCCCACTTGCCATCTGCAGGAGTTATTGGAAGTTGTGTGTGCTTCCAGCATAGCACAGTATACATCTGTATATACCCCTTTATCTCTGGTGTTCTATAATAAAGGCATCTGCAGGAGTTAGTGGGTGTTCTCTGTACCTTCAACACAGTACACACCGATCGTTTTCGGACGATTTTCGATCTTGCTGTTGTGTAGTGGTTGTTATCTGCGTGCCCTGACCGCAGTATACACCGCTATATTCACCTCACCTATATAGCTAGTGATCTATCTTTTATAATAGAGCTTGCAGTCAGTAGTGTTAGGAGATTGGAAGTTGTGTGTGCCTCCAGCACAGCACAGTATACATCTGTATATACCCCTTTATCTCTGGTGTTCTATAATAAAGGCATCTGCAGGAGTTAGTGGGTGTTGTGTGCCTCTAGCACAATATACACTACCCAACTGCTTTTTTACCCAACTCCCTTCAGGCCATTACCATGTCTGGAAGGCCAGCAAGGAGAGGCAGACAGGCGCGAGCCGATAAAAGAGGGCAAGCAGGCTCTGTGTCTAGAGACAACAGTGCTGGTCATAGACGCGGTGCATTGTCATCAGCACGTGGCCATGAGACACGCTTGTCCTTCTTTTCGGCAGCTGGACATGTTGAACCGCAACATGCCAACGACTTGGTAGAGTGGATGACCAAGCCCTCTTCATCCTCCTCATCCTCTCTCACCCAGTCTCAGGGTACTAGCAAAGCAGCTGCCAACGCATCGTCTTCCCTCCTCTCAATGTCATCATCAGTGACTCCTTCCCTAGACCCACCACGTCCTCCTGAGGAGTCTCCTGAACTCTTTGAGCACAGTGTTGGGTACATGCTCCAGGAGGATGCCCAGTGTTTTGTGGGCTCTGATGATGACACTCAGCTAGAGGAAGGCAGTAGTGTGAGCGCAGAGAGAGGGGATGCTCAAGAAGGACAGCAATCTGGCAGTCATGTTCCACAAGCTGCAGCATACTGTCAGGTTTGCTACAGCGATGAAGAGGGAGGGGATGATGAGGGCACTGACTCCACGTGGGTGCCTGGAAGGAGAGAGGAGGAGGAGGAGGAGGAGGAGGAGGCACATGTCCAACGAGGCAGGATGCCCTCCGGGGGCCAGCTTAGGGGCAGCACACCGACTGAATCACACCGCAGAGCTCCGCCTGTGCAGAGCGCTGCCTCTGCGCGTTATTCTAAAAGTTCTTTGGTGTGGGCCTTTTTTGAGACGAGTGCATCAGATCGCACCGCTGCTATTTGCAACATATGTCTCAAGCGTATCTCACGTGGCCAAAACATCAGCCGCTTGGGCACCACATGCTTGACCAGACATATGTTGACCTGCCATGCAGCTCGTTGGCAAGCGTACCTCAAAGACCCACACCAAAGAACAAAGCGGACCTCTCCTTGCTCCTCATCAGCTGGCATCTCCAACCCCACTAGACCTTCAGTCCTCTCTGAAACCTGCTCTGAGAGGAATGAAGGTGTAGAATTAGGTGTGTCACAGCCAAGTGCTTCAGGGAACTCTGCTAGCGGTACACCCACGTCCGATTATAGCAGGCAAATGTCCCTGCCCCAGCTGCTGGACCGGCGAAAGAAGTTCACTCCCAGCCATCCACATGCCCAGCGGTTGAATGCTAGCTTGGCTAAATTGCTACCACTTCAACTGCTGCCTTTTCAGTTGGTAGACTCGGCCCCCTTCCGTGAGTTTGTACAATGTGCGGTTCCTCAGTGGCAGGTCCCCAAACGCCACTTTTTCTCACGGAAGGCGATTCCGGCTCTCTACCGGCATGTGGAAGGCAATGTCCTTGCCTCGCTGGACAGGGCGGTCAGCGGTAAGGTGCATATTACCGCTGACTCATGGTCCAGCAGGCATGGACAGGGACGTTACCTGTCTTTCACGGCCCATTGGGTCACTCTTCTGGCAGCTGGGAAGGATGCAGGACAAGGTGCAGTAGTGTTGGAGGTTGTTCCGCCACCACGCCTCCAAAATGCTACTATTGGTTGTGACACACCTCTCTCCTCCACCCCCTCCTCTTCTTCTTCCTCCATGGCCTCTTCCAGTGCTCTGTCCTCAGAACCAGTGGTGCTCCGTAGGCGTTCCAGGGGCTACGCAAGTATGCAGGCAAAACGATGCCATGCCGTGTTTGCGCTGGTTTGTTTGGGGGACAGGAGCCACACTGGGGCGGATGTTTTGTCAGCTCTGCAGGGGCAGGCCGAGAGGTGGTTGACGCCACGCCAGCTTAAGCCAGGAATGGTGGTTTGCGACAATGGCACCAACCTCCTCTCCGCCCTCCGACAGGGACAACTGACCCATGTGCCCTGTGTAGCTCACGTCCTTAACCTGGTGGTGCAGCAGTTCTTGGGCAGGTACCCCGGCTTACAGGATGTCCTGAAGCAGGCCAGGAAAGTCTGTGCGCATTTCTGCCGATCATTTAATGCCTGTGCTCGGCTGGCTGAGCTCCAAAAGGAGTTGAACCTGCCCAAGAACCGCCTTATATGTGACATGCCCACCAGATGGAACTCAACATTGGCCATGCTGCAGCGGCTGCACACGCAGCAGAGGGCCAGCAATGAGTACCTGTGCGACTACGGCACCAGGACAGGGTCAGGGGAGCTCGGTTTTTTCTCACCACGCCAGTGGGGCATGATCAGGGATGCATGCACTGTCCTGTCACCGTTTGAGGAGGCCACAAGGATGGTGAGCAGTGACAGTGCATGCATCAGTGACACTGTACCTCTTGTCCACCTCTTGGAGCATACGCTGCGTGGAATAATGGACAGGGCACTTGAGGCAGAACAGAGGCAGGAAGAGGAGGACTTCCTTGCCTCTCAAGGCCCCCTTTATCCAGACAGTGTTCCTGCTGTGCCACCCATCACACAGGAAGAGGATGAGGAGGAGGAAGAGGAGGAGGAGGATGATTGTGTCAGCATGGAGGTGGAGGCTGGCACTCAGCATCAGCAGCAGCAGCAGCAGCAGCAGTCTTGTAGGGATGATTTACAGTCACAAGAAACACGTGGACTTGTACGTGGCTGGGAGGAGGTAGCTGCGGATCATGTTGTCCTTAGTGACCCAGAGGACTCCGGACCGAATGCCTCAGCTAACCTACGCTGCATGGCCTCCCTGATCCTGCAAAGCCTGCGGAAGGATCCTCGTATTCTTCGGATCAAGGAGAGGGACCATTACTGGCTGGCCACTCTCCTTGATCCACGGTACAAGGGTAAGGTTGCCGACCTTATCTTGCCATCGCAGAGGGAGCAGGGGATGAGACATCTCCGGGAGGCCTTGCAGAAAGGTCTGTGCAACGCGTTCCCAGAGACTGGGAGGTTACAAACTCCTGGTCCTGGACAACATGTTGCTGAGGCATCGGTCAGAAGGAGCGGTGGAGAAGGTGGCCGTCTGACTGATGCTTTCAGACAATTTTTTAGTCCGCAGCCCCAAGGTATGATCGGTTCCAGCACCCATCGCCAGCGTCTGATTTACATGGTGCAGGAATACCTAGGGGCAAGGTCAGACTTGGACACCTTTCCCACCGAAAATCCTCTGGCTTACTGGGTCTTGAGGATGGATCACTGGCCAGAGCTTGCACAGTATGCAATTGAGCTACTGGCCTGTCCTGCATCCAGCGTTCTTTCGGAACGCACCTTCAGTGCTGCTGGTGGCTTTGTTACCGATCACAGGGTGCGCCTGTCCACCGAATCAGTTGATCGACTGACCTTCATCAAGATGAATCAGTCTTGGATCACCCACAGCTACCAAGCACCTGAAGCTGATGTAACAGAATAATTGTTTTTGAAATATCACATCCCTTCAAGACTGCCTATGCTGATGCTGAGTGACTGTCCTGTTATGTTGATTGTCTATCCTCTTCCTCCTCCGCTGATATGTTGGAAGAACATTTCTGGTTCTGGTTGATGCCATCAGCCCAATTTTTCTGCCCCTGTTTAACAGGGGCGTTTAAGTACAATTTTTGATGCAATGCTTTGCAGCAGGGCTAATTCCTGCAATCAAACAAGAGTATATGGGAGAGGTTGCAGTGTGGTGGCACCAGCACCAGTGCCTAAGGCCCAATTTTTCTGACCCTGTTTAACAGGGGCGTTTAATTACAATTTTTGATGCAATGCTTTGCAGCAGGGCTAATTCCTGCAATCAAACAAGAGTATATGGGAGAGGTTGCAGTGTGGTGGCACCAGCACCAGTGCCTAAGGCCCAATTTTTCTTCCCCTGTTTAACAGGGGCGTTTAATTACAATTTTTGATGCAATGCTTTGCAGCAGGGCTAATTCCTGCAATAAAACTAGAGTATATGGCAGAGGTTGCAGTGTGGTGGCACCAGCACCAGTGCCTAAGGCCCAATTTTTCTGCCCCTGTTTAACAGGGGCGTTTAATTACAATTTTTGATGCAATGCTTTGCAGCAGGGCTAATTCCTGCAATAAAACTAGAGTATATGGCAGAGGTTGCAGTGTGGTGGCACCAGCACCAGTGCCTAAGGCCCAATTTTTCTGCCCCTGTTTAACAGGGGCGTTTAATTACAATTTTTGATGCAATGCTTTGCAGCAGGGCTAATTCCTGCAATAAAACTAGAGTATATGGCAGAGGTTGCAATGTGGTGGCACCAGCACCAGTGCCTAAGGCCCAATTTTTCTGCCCCTGTTTAACAGGGGCGTTTAAGTACAATTTTTGATGCAATGCTTTGCCGCAGGGCTAATTCCTGCAATAAAACTAGAGTATATGGAAGAGGTTGCAGTGTGGTGGCACCAGCAGCAGTGCCTAAGGCCAAATTTTTCTGCCCCTGTTTAACAGGGGCGTTTAAGTACAATTTTTGATGCAATGCTTTGCAGCAGGGCTAATTCCTGCAATAAAACTAGAGTATATGGAAGAGGTTGCAGTGTGGTGGCACCAGCAGCAGTGCCTAAGGCCAAATTTTTCTGCCCCTGTTTAACAGGGACATGTAATTACAATTCTTGATATATTATTTTACAGGAGGGCCCCTTCCTGTGCCCACCCAGAGTAACGGTGAGGACTTATAGTGTTGTGGCACCAGCACCACAACCACCAAAGGTCAATTTTTCTACCACTGTTCAACAATGGCATGTAATTACAATTCTTGATATAATCGTTCACAGCAGGGCGCTCCAGCGCCCACCAAGAGTCACTTTGAGGGCTTACAATGTTGTGGCAAAACCAACACCTTGTTCCGCCATTTCTGCAGCGCATATAGGGCAGGCCCCTACTTTCAAACATCCAATTTACAAACATCTCCTACTTGCAAACGGAAGGAGACAACAGCAAGTGAGATGAAAAAAGATGGACGACAAAACAAATTATACAGGGGTGATAACCCTTCCCTATGTTTTCCAAAAAGCTTAAAAATAGTTTTTTGGACTGGAGCTACACTTTAAAAATGTACCAGTTGAAAATTACAAACAGATTCAACTTAACACAACAAACCTACACAGTCCCTGTCTTGTTTGCACCGCCTGTATACTGCTGTTCTGAGTATATAGGGCCTGGGGGCCACACGCATTTTCTTTTTTTAATATGGGTACAGGGTTCCCCTTAATATGCGTACAAGACCCAAATAGGCTGGTAATGGGCAGGGAGGGCTACCCATGCCATTTTTCTCAATGATTTTCAACCATATTGCAGGAACCAGATATAACATTAAAACCGCAAGCAGTTTTAAATGGTGTTATTTCCGTTTAATGTCATTTTGTGCAGGGACTGTTCTAAACACGGGAAACACGTGGCACTTCACAGGCATACTACAGACACCCCCCAGGCACCATATTTAAAGGAATATTTCACTTTTTTTTTCACTTTAATCGTCATTAAAATCAGTGCTCCCGCCAAAACGGACATTTTTAAAAACATTTTAGGCATTGACCCATGTCCCCTGGGGCAGGAGCCAGGTCCCCAAACCCTTTTTAGGACAGTATCTTGCATATTAGCCGTTAAAATTAGCACTTTTCATTTCGAACGTTCGAGTCCCATAGACTTCAATGGGGTTCTAAAGTTCGTTCGAATTTGGGGTCCGTTCGAAAGTTCTGGTGCGAACCGAACCGGGGGGTGTTCGGCTCATCCCTAGTGGTAGAGCCGGGAGGGGGCAAAATGAGGTTTAACCTAGGGTGTCAAAAACCCTTGCACCAGCCCTGCCTGTGACCGATTTCAGCTGACAGCGGGCTAAAATCCACTCTAGGCTGACATCACAGAGCTGGTCTAGGCTGGTGAGAGATCATGACCATATGGTCGGGCTCCACCCAGGAGCCTGGACCAGCACCTAGCTCAGCCACTCAGCTGCATGCTTAAGAGACTGAGCCGGACACTCCCTTCCATCTCTAGCCCTGCTCTGCAGTGAGCGCCGGAGGAGCAGAGAGCGGTGACTGACAGTCACCGTTCTCTGCTCAGAGCAGCAGGGAGCACTGAGCGATCAGCAGTGTTTCATCGCTCAGCTCTCGCCTTTAGAGCTAGCAGGGGACAGATGCAGCTTCAGATCGATGGTGTATCCACCTAGGTAGGTAAGTATGATTTAAAATGGTACAAGAGGAATTACAGGAGGTTTCAGAGGTTCACCCATCAAGAGAATAAATAGCAGCATGAACCACATTTTGCATAGCCAGAAAGCTATTACTGCCAGTATTGTCACGTTCTCCCCTGATAGCTGCTGTAGAAACCTTAGAACAAGAGATATAGAGAAATATACATGCCCCAGACTGAAGTCCCAGGGCTAAGTTAATGCATCGACATCTACTGCTTCCTTGCATGCATATCTGGAGAAGAAAATGCATTCCCTGGAGACACAAACAGATCTATCTGTGGTCTGCCCCACTTCTGGGAATCATTTTAAATACAGGCAGTCTCTGAGTTACGAACATCTGACTTACGTACGACTTGTACTTACAGGTGGAGGCAGCGTGACATCACTTATGCTCCACGCTGGTCCCAGAAAACACCAGATGCCACCTTGCTTCTCACTGCATGCTGCCACCTACTGTCTGGAGGATCTGTCAGCAATTCCACTTTACTGCATGGCTGGAACTTGTGGAACTGGTGAGATGCAGTTTATTATAAGAATAGTAAGAATACCGCCTATGTCTGTTGTTCCCCGGGCTGGAAGAACTTGTTCATTGCAGGCACTGTCTGAGGCCATTACTCTGTGCCAACTACTATTTAGAGTATGCCCTAGTTTCCAACTCTAACATACTGTACTGTTTATAGTTGCTCAGTAAAGCATTTTTTTTTTCATTTTGCGGCTTGGCTCTCAATGTTACTATCATTCTGGGTCTCTTTTAGCCCAGTGTCTCCACTGAAGCTTTATCACCAATCCTTATTACAACAACAACCCAAATTTCTCTTATATTCACCGACCGACACAGCTCCACTCTGTAACAAATGGGTTGTTAGCCTTATCACTAGGAGAATACTAGGCATAGTTGTAACACAAAACTCAGAACCCTTAGTTCTGCCCAGGGGGGCGGTCCCTAGGCTACAACCCTCCACCCTGCCATGCAGCCATCAGTTTTATTTTGCCTAGTAAAGGAGAAGGACCTAGGAACCCTACGGGCCCATCAGTCCATGCTTTTTTTATGCAGAAGCTTGGCTTTTTGCGCAAGATGAATGATCCTGTGATCAACTATCAACAGCTGGCTGGGTGACAGGCTGGATACCCTTATCCTTGTAGTCTCCCCAGTCCGGCCATCGAGCGTGTGCAGGTCGCAGCTACTGCTCGGCGGGCCACGATGAAACCTCAGCTCCAGAGGTGGTCAGTGAGCTTTTATGCTCCGGGGCGTACATATGACCGGACTACTGATGTCTGCGTCACAGTATGCCGGGCCAGCAGCTACACTGTACTGATCAGTGAGTAGTTCTTCAATGGTAAACAAGTCAGGTATCTCTGCGCCAACCAATTAGATAAATAGAGTGGAATATTGCTGCATGCACTGAGAAAGGTTAATCGAACCCAAAAAATGTACAAATGCTTATAGGTAATAGTGCTGTGCAATATAGAAGATAAAAGGAGAAGGGGGGAGGGGAAGAAAAACGGGGGGGAGGAAGGGGAAGAGGAAGGGAGCAAGGGGTGGGGGGAGAATTGGGAAAGAGAAAAAACGTGCGTTCGTCACAGTCACGTGACTTCATCAGTGAATCTTCATCATTCCCTGATGAAGTCACGTGACTGTGACAAACACGCGTCGGAAATAACAAGATACCAGAAGTGAAGTACGAGCTCGCCGCTCGTTCCCTGTTTACTCTGCCTAGGTGTTTGCTTTTAAATGTGAGTACCCTGTACTTATGCTATTCAATAAACGAACCCGTTTTAAATATACTACACTATCAAGCATCCTTTTTGCGCTTTTGTGAGGTACATCCGCCCTGGGGACATCCAGTTTGGGGACACAGAGAGGCTTTTTACAAACCTATGTCCACGCTGTAACCTTACAGCAGTAAGGTAAGGAGACACCCATCCACTTACTGAATGGAGTGAAGGAAAGGAATTTCTACCTTCTTGTGCGCATGACTTATAGAGCACTGGCACTTTATCTATGATATTTTTGGTCATCTGCATTTTTTGCACATTCATTTATATGGACTGCACGGACACTTTTTTGATATTATATTTATTGTGAAGTTGACACATTGTTTACAGTGTTTGCGCGGATATTATTTATATTTGGCACTTGCACTTGTTCCTAGTTGTTGGATTACCACATGTTATGCACTTTATATGGTAACAATCAGTATGGGAATTTTCTTCATCCCAACACTATGTTTTTTTAGATTTGATATAGCTCCGTATGAATATTCACATTTTAATGTCACATTTATTTTTACTTTTTTTTTTTTTTTTTTTTGAAGCTGTCACACTGGGTACAAAGTGTAGAGCAATTACAGCCCTATTCTAATCCTCTGTCTCAGATGGTAGTGCATGTGAAATGATTTCATAGGAGTGAAACTCAAACACAAGGATCATCACTGACATATTTTTACTTTTTAACTGAAGGAGTGTTTATTATAAGTACACTTATAAGTGCATGTCACATTATTCCTTAAATTGTCTCTACTCTTAATTATTTCACTTACCCCTCTTCCCCCTTTTTTTACCACCCTTGTCCAATTCTCCCCCCTCCCCCTTGCTTCCTTCCTCTTCCCCTTCCTCCCCCCCACCCATTTTTCTCCCCCCCCCTTCTCCTTTTCTCTTCTATATTGCGCAGCACTATTACCTAAAAAAATAGTTCTGCAATGGAATGTCTCCCAGCTCTTCAGGACTAGTAAGTACAGCTCTCCCTGCCCTGGCGGGGCTGAGCAGCTGGGCATTCCCTGGGAGGTCGATTCGGGGGTCCCTCACCTCCCTCTCTTCTCTCCCCTGTTCCTATCTTGCCCCCAACCCCTCCCTGGGGGGATGCTGCATGTGGTGCTGAGCGGTGTATATGTACAGATCCCTGGGGGCTCTCACCTGGGATAGGGGGCTGGCTGGCTGGTGGTGTCCTGGATCCTGTGTGTTAAGCTCCCGGAAGGTGCCTGTGAGGGTCTGCTGTGTTTTTTGATGCAGTGCTGTGTCTCTGTCACATTCTGTCTTCTGTGCCTCATGGAGCTGGCCGGCAGCCATTTTAGGTGTGGGCGAGGGCAGCATGTCTTTCTGGGCTTCAAGTGGCCATTTTCCAAGTGCTCTCCTATTCCGAAAGCCTGAACACGTTTTTCAGTGTTATCTAGCAGCAGCTTACATGTGCTCTCACAGCCATTTTCCCTGTGTTTCCTGTCTGTTTACTGGACGCTGGGCAGACATTTTATTGAAGCCTGAGCACGTTTTTCAGATCGTTTAGCGGTCATTCTGGCGGCTGCCACGGACACAGCTTTTGTTTCCTCTGCACCTGGGAGCACTCGGGGTCTACAGGCACTACTTGTGAACAGCGCAGAACTCCTCAGGGTTGTGAGTCCGGCGGGCTAGAACCCCTCAGTCAGCAGGAGCAAGGAGGGTGGGACTGTCACTGTCCTAAGTCCCCTTCGGGTGAGGTGGCAGACAGGATAGGGTCAGCATGGCTTCAGAAACAGGTGTTTCTTCCCCCGAAATCCAGGCAATTGCAACCGGGTCACCTGCGGACTGCGCAGTGCCCATGGACACCCTGGCGGCGGTCCTCAATTCGTTCGTTGCCAAGATGGAGGCAGTGCGTGGGAAGAAAGGTGCTAAAAAGAGGCCTCTGCCCCCCCCCCCGTCCTCTGGGGAGAGCTCTGACGCAGACTCGGTCCTGCTGAGGCTGGTGACCCCTGCTCTGTCTTGTCAGACGATGCTGACCAGGACTGTTCGGACAGTGAGTATGAGTCCACGTCCGGGCGCGACAAAGCGCTTGTTGGAGCACTTATCACAGCTGTGCGTGATACCCTGAAGATTCAGGAGCCAGCAGATCCCTCTGCTGATGTACCGGTCCCTTTTGGGTCCCGCAAGCCAGCACGTTCACCTAAGGTGTTCCCGTATCTGACTTATTTTGACAAGTTAATTTACAAGGAATGGGGTCGCCCCGCAACGGACCTTTTCGGTCCCCAAATACATGGCGGTGTGTTACTCTTTTGAGAAGAGCCTTCTCAAAAAGTGGTTGGCTCCTCCGGTCGTGGACCTCCCAGTATCCGGGTTAAACAAAGTAACCACAATCCCGGTTGAGGGGACTCCTGCATTCTAGGATCCCACAGACAGGAAGGCCGAGGCAGTGGCTTGTTCCTTGTTTACAGTTGTGGGGTCAGCCGTGCGACCAGTACTGGCATTCGCACTTGTGTCGCAGTCACTGACTGAGTAGGCAAAACTTTTGCACCGCGAATTGGGAGAGCAACAGGCCTCCCCCGTCTGTGTGGAACTAGCAGACCAACTAGTGCAAGGCCTTAAGTACATCTGTGACGTGGCCCTGAATACTCTTCCTCTGCTATCCAGGGCCTCAGTGTCAGCAGTGGTGCTGAGGTGCCTAATATGGCTGAAATGCTGGTCTGCTGACCAGGCATCCAAAAAAGCCCTGACGGATCTTCCCTTCCTTGGCGACCGACTCTTCGGAGCCTCATTAGATGACATTATTAAGAATGCCACCGGTGGTCAGAGTACCTTACTCCCAGAGGCCAGGAAGGCTAAGGAGCCACGCCGTAGGCAAGGGCCCTCTTTTTCCGCTCACAAACGGCTTTTTCGTCTGCCTGGAGCTTTGACAAAACGTCCCCAGCCCGACAGGACGCCCACGGACAGTCAAAAACATCCCTGGAACCGCAAGCCTAACAAGCCTGTGAATAAAAGTTCTACCGCATGAAGGTTTGCCCCCACCCATGTCACGGGTGGGGGGGTCGCCTTCGGGATTTTGCAGCCCGGTGGTCCTCCCGGTTATCTGACCAATGAGTCTGCGATCTGATTTCCACAGGCTACAAGATAGAGTTTCTCCCCTTGGCCGCAAAAACAGATTCTTCCCCTCCAGCATACCAGATTCCCCGGCTCGCCGGGAGGCCCTCTTGGGGGCAGTAAGGGATTTGCTGAATCGCGGGGTGATTCTGGAATCGGATTGCTTCCAGGGATTCTACTCAAATCTGTTTGTGGTTCCCAAGAAGGAAGGGGTACGTCCAATATTAGACCTAAAAGCCCTCAATCACTTTGTAAAAGTGCAGAGGTGGAGAATGGAATCAGTTCGCTCAGTAGTCGCTGCACTCCATCAAGGGGACTTCCTGGCATCCTTAGACATCCAGGATGTGTACCTGAAAATACACATATGCTTCCGGCATCAAAAGTTCCTGCGGTTTGCAGTCGGGGAAGCCCACTACCAGTTTGTGGCTCTTCCTTTTGGTCTGGCTTCAGCCCCCTGAGTCTTTACCAAGGCATTGGCTCCAGTTTTGGCGTTGCTACTGCAACGTGGGCTCGAGATCGTGGGATACCTAGACGATCTCCTCCTGAGGGCGTCTTCCCCCTCTGAATTAGAGGAGGATTTGGTGATCACCATGCAGACCCTGCAAGAATTTGGATGGCTGTTGAACCTGAAAAAGTAGGTGATCGTACCGACTCAATGTCGGGAAGCGTGAGTGTTTCTCCCTTCAGACAAGCTGCAGACTCTGAGATCCACAGTAAAACTGCTGATGAACCGCAAGTGATCGTCGCTCCGCTTTTGCATGCGAGTTCTGGGACTCATGGTAGCCTCCTTCGAGGCAGTACCTTATGCCCAGTTCCACACCATAGTCCTGCAGCAGGAGATTTTGACAAAATGGGGCAAATCTCAGTTGTCCCTGGATCAACAGATGCAGGTGAGCCAGTCAGTCAGGGACTCTCTGATCTGGTGGTTGAGGTCCCCGGTGATTCAGTCCGTAAAATCGCTCCTTCCTCTGAGATGGACGGTGATCACAACGGACGCCAGTCTATCCGGCTGGGGTGGAGTGATGGGGGTTCAGTCGGCCCAGGGCCTCTGGTCGACAGAAGAATCCAAGTTGCCGATCAATCTGCTCAAATTGAGAGAGATCAGGCTGTGCCTCTCCACATGGTTGATGAGACTGCAAGGGTGTTCGATCAGGATCCAGTCAAACAATGCCACGGCCGTGGCATACGTCAATCACCAAGGTGGAATAAGAAGCTCAGCTGCTGCACAGGAGGTGGCTTACATACTTCAGTGGGCAGAGCAACACGTACCGGCCCTGTCGGCCATTTACATCCCAGGAGTGGAGAACTGGCTGGCTGACTATTTGAGTAGACAGATGCTGGACCCAGGAGAATGGGCATTGCATCTGGAGACATTCAGGTTACTGTGCCTGAGGTGGGACACACCAGACGTGGACCTGCTGGCCTCCCACATCAATCGGAAAGGTGCCAAGATTCATGTCCAAGACAAGAGATCCGCGGGCCGACACGTCAGATGCGCTGGTGGCTCTGTGGGATCAGCACCAGCTGATCTATGCCTTTCCTCCACTGAAACTGTTACCACGTCTGCTTCGCAGAGTGGAAGCCGAGGGGATCCCAGTAATACTGGTTGCCCCAGATTTGCCTCAGCGTCCTTGGTACACAGACCCGTGGTGTCTGGTGGCAGACGCTCCCTGGCGACTGGCGTTGCGAGAGGACCTTCTGTCTCAAGGTCCGATTCTCCATCCTGCTTTACCATCACTGGCTTTAACAGCATGGCTATTGAGAGCCAGGTGTTGAGGAACCAGGGTCTGTCAGACTTGGTGATTCCAACTATGTTGAGAGCACGGAAATCTTCTTCTCGGAAGATATACCATCGTACCTGGAAGGCCTACATCTCCATGTGTGAGGAGAAAGAATGGCATCTGCGCTCCTTTTCTATATCCAGGATCCTGCTGTTTCTCCAGCAAGGAGTAGACCAGAGATTGGCATTAAGCACCATGAAAGGATAAATTTCAGCCTTAGCTGTCTTTTTTCAATGACCCCTGGCATCGCACTCCTTAGTGAGTACCTTTGTTCAGGGGGTACGACATATAGTCCCTCCGGTGTGTCCACCGTTACCCCCATGGTATTTGAACCTGGTGTTTTCAGCGCTTAAAAAACTGCTATTTGAAAATATCAGGGAGATTCCCCTGTTGACCCTTTCCCAGAATGTGGTCTTCCTAGTGGCCATCACATTGGCCAGGAGGGTTTCGGAACTGGCGGCCTTGTCCTGCAAGTCGCCCTATCTAGTTATCCACAAGGATAAGGTAGTGTTATCCGCAACCGTCCTTTCTACCGAAAGTGGTCTCGGCTTTTCATATCAATGAGGACATATGTATTACCATCTCTGTGTCCTAAGCCGAAGCACCCTAAGGAGGTGGCCCTTCACGCTCTTGACGTGGTTAGGGCTCAAAAAGTGTATTTGTCTACCATGTCCACCTCCTTTTAGGAAGTCAGACTTACTGTTTGTTTCAGTGGCTGGTCCAAGAAAGGCATGGCGGTCTCGCCGGCCACCATTTCCAGGTGGATCAGACAGATTGTAGTACAAGCCTATGCCTTGAAGGGGCAGGTGCCCCCCTTTCCTGTCATGGCCCACTCCACTAGGGCAATCGGAACATCTTGGGCCTTTCGACACCAAGCGTCGGCCGCTCAGGTGTGTAAAGCGGCGACCTGGTCGTCTGTCCACACGTTTACCAAGTTCTACAAGGTAGACGTCAGTGCATCGGCTGATGCCTGTTTTGAGCGCAAAGTGAAGCTTTAGGCCTTTACAGGTTACCAGTTTAGAGTTACAGAGGTCTGGAGCGAAAATTATTTCCCTTTTTACATACCTAACATGTGTGGTGCGATTACCGCTTACATATGCGTCTGGGACCTACATGCTTGTTCCCATTTACGTGAGCATAGGGGGAATGGGTGCGCTTTAAAAAAAATGTTTTTGTTATTATTATTTATTTTAGTTAAAAAAAAAGTTTACACTGTATCTTTAATTTTTTTTTTGTAATCACTTTTATTGCCATCAGAAAGGATGAATAATATTTCCTGTGATAGCATTGGCGCGTGACATGTTCCTCTTTATGGAGAGAAGTGAAGAGAAGTGCTCTTATGCAAAAAGTTCAGCAGCCCCCCCCCTAATACTTACTTGAGGTCCATCTAGATCTAGCAATGTTGCACGAGAGATTCGGTTGTCCGGAACTCCTCTCCTCATTGGCTGAGACAGCATTGCGGCACCATTGGCTCCCGCTGCTGTCAACCAAAGTCAGTGAGCCAATGAGGAGAAAAAGGAGGCAGAGTGGGGACGGGCTGTGACTCTGTGTCTGAATGGACACAGGGAACTGTGACTTGGCTCAGGTGCCCCCATAGCAAGCTGCTTGCTGTGGGGGCACTCAACAGGAGCGAGGGGACAGGAGTCCTGAAGAGGAATCCGAGAAGAGGAGGATCTGAGCTGCTTTGTGTAAAACCACTGCAACAGAGCAGGTAAGTATAACATGTTTGTTATTTTTAAAGGAAAAAACACCCCAAGACTTTAGTATCACTTTAACCACTTCACCTCCGGAAGATTTGCCCCCCTTCATGGCCAGGCCATTTTTTGCGATAAGGCACTGCGTTATTTTAACTGACAATTGCGCGGTCTCCGTTTTTTTGTGCTATAAACAAAAAAAGACTGATCATTTTGAAAAAAAAAAACAATATTTTTTACTTTCTGCTATAAAACATATCCAATAAAAAAAAATGTAAAAAAAAAAATCTAATTTGTTCGTAAACTTAGGCCAATGTGTATTCTGCTACATTTTTAGTAAATAAAATCCCAATAAGAGTATATTGATCGGTTTGTGCAAAAGTTAGCGTGTCTATAAACTATGGGATATTTTTATGGAATTTTTTTTTTTTACTAGTAATGGCGGTGATCAGCAACTTATAGGGGGACTGCGACATTGTGCCGGACAAATTAGACACTAAGGCAGGGAAGGGGTTAACATCAGGGGGCGATCAAAGCGTTAAATGTGTTCATAGGGAATGCTTGTTAAGGCTGCTTTCACACTGGGGTGGCGGGTCCGTTAGCGGTAAAGCATGGCATGTTTTTAGCCACACTATTTGGGTGTTTTTAATCCCCAAGAAGGGGTTGCAGCACTTCCAAATTGCTTTTTCAGGCATTTCGGAAGCACTGCCCATTCATTCCAATGGGCAGGGGCAGTGTAGGAGCAGCATAGGAGCGCTGTATACACCGCTCCAAAGATTCTGCTTGCAGGAATTTTTTTCCTGTCCCACAGGTGCACCACCCCAGTGTGAAAGCACTCAAGCTATCACACTGGGGAGGCATTAGAGGCAGTTTTCAGGCGCTTTTTTTTCTTTCGCTAAAACACCTGAAAACTGCCTGTGTGAAAGTAGCTTTTCTGTGTGGGGGTGCTTTAACTGTGAGAAGACAGAGATCCATTGTCCCGCTTAGCAGAAACACAGGATCTCTCTTTTCTACTAACAGAACTGTGATCTGCCTTGTTTACATAGGCAGACCGATAGGATAAAAGGGTTTAGTTCTGCTTTAAAGTATAGTTATCCTGAAAGGAACGCAAATCGTGACTTGTATATTGTATTATTGCCAGTAAAACGGTATCGAATCTGATGCATGTATTCAGGCAAATTAAAAAATGTGCCATTTAACATCTCAATGGATTGTAGGGCAATCAATGCAAATTGCATGTGTATGGACAGCACAGGCAGCTGAGAACGATTTCCTGCTAACAGAACAGTAAACTGCACAGCTTCATATAGAGAGTAGAACTTCCTGAGCACACACACAACCCCCACATCCTGCACAGGACAAGGGGTGCGCACATCTTCTGAGAATGCGCAAGAAAGGCAGCCATTTCCCCCTAGATTAATTAATCCCTTCCAACAAAATGGTTCCAGCGGGGAGGACACGTACATTACAATAATTACTTCTCTAGTGCTTGAACGTTCAGCGAGCTTATACCGCAAAAGCCAATCAGAAGCAAACTTTCAGCGAACTTATACCGCAAGAGCCAATCAGAAGCAAACTTATAACGTAGAAGCCAATCAGAACGGAGGAATCTAGAATCAGTAGCAGACACTGGCGCGGCGCTCCGAACTCCTTTCTGAGCCACGCAGGGGGATGAAGGGCAGGAGGGTTGACCAATCAGAGTGCGCAGGTTGGTAGAGGGGCGGGAAGAAGGTCTTGCGTGCATTGGAGCAGCGGGAGAGAGGCAGGAAGTGAGCTGAGTTGATGTGTGTACAATGTTTATGTACATTTAGTATGTAGTGTGTCCCACGTGTCGTGTGTGAGGGTCTGTATGGCGGGTTGGGGCGGCTGTGAGCATTCATGTACCGGGGAAGGGGGGACGGGCTGCTGGGCACTGAACAAAGTAGAGCAGACGAGGAGTATGCTGGGGGAGGGGACAATCATTGCATGCATTTAAGTTTACTGAGGTGTCTATGCATGGATACAGGGGTGACAGGGGGTGCTATAATAATCAGCTGCCTCTCATTGGTAGAGACTTTCTAAGGTTCTGAGAATGTGGGGGTCTCTTTATTATTGTTTATGGGTGAAAACATTGATAATTTGACCCCCTATGGCGTCATCAGAGCGATACATTGGTACAAACTTCGCATTGTTTTACTTTTTTTTTTTAAAGCGGAACTAAACCCTCCTGTTCCTTACAGACCAGGAAGCTGCCATCTTGGCCTCTATTTGATCTGCAGTTACCACTGTGATGCACATGTGATCAGCTATGAAGCCGCCCCCCCATTGGATGGCTTAACAGATCGCTTGAGGGCTCGCATAAGTGCACTCATAACTGCAACTGTTCTCATCCAAGACATGCCTGGGATGTGACTATTCTGAGAAACCATTAAAGGCTCAGTTCACCTTTTGGAGATAAAAATTATACACATTGCTCAAAATATATGTGCATTTATTATCCCCCCCCCCCCAAGATCCTGCAAAGTATTGCGCCTGTGATCAGTGGATCGCAGGTGCAATGTCAGGATCCTGAAAATTCTTCCTCCAGCTTTTAGCCTATACCCCTGTATGGGCTTCCTATTAGAAAGCTGGAGGAAGTGTCAACAACAAGCCGTTTGCTGCAATGGCAGACGGGACTTCGTATTTTCGTCAGATTGAAAGATATGTCACCAGCACACCAAGGATTTCTGAGATGGTGTCTAAGAAGGTTTATTGAAACGATTACATCACAGTGTGAAGTAGCAGTGTTTCGAGGGCCACTTAGGACCCCTTCTTCAGGCATGATTGCTGTGAAGAGTGAATGATGCGGGAGGGGAAGGAACCCCCACCGCTGTCAGCAGGAGCCTGTTTTACATCCTAAATATGGATGGTTTAAAGGTTACAGCTTTAAATTAGTAGGTTTAGTTCCTCTTTATTTTTAATAAAGTTTTACTAAATGACCCTTTAGCCAAAGTTTATGCACCACAGAGAGGCCAAAGAAGGCGGACATGCTGCAAGGTTATGCAGCCCACATGCTGTGGAATGTGTCATTTGGTATTTGTCATGTGGTGGGCGGATGTCTAGTTGGCACCGGCCAAACAGCAGCTCTGTCTGAACAGTGACCTTCCCTTCTCTATCACCTTAGGTCATGCAGCCAGTAAGGATGAGCTCCACTGTGTTCACATGCTCCACGTGCAGAGCCCGCCAGGAAGTCAGTGCAGCGCTGCGCTAATCACAGGCAGTGAGACATTGCCCCGATGTGCGGCTGCAGAGATTGGCAGGCTCTGCACATGGAGTATGCAAACACACCGAAGCTCATCCTTAGCAGCCAGTGCCCTGGCATTGGTCATGTGACCAGCTAAAGGCCAAGATCACTGATTCAGTTCTTTTTCACCCTGTCACATGTTCACTCAGAATGAATCTAGGGCAGGTGCCCCCCTTTCCGGTCACGGCCCACTCCACTAGGGCAATCGGAATGTCTTGGGACTTCCCAAACCAAGCGTCGGTCGCTCAGGTGTAGGGCTGAAACAACGAATCGATTATTATTTTCATAATCGATTAATCGGCCAGTAACATAATGGGGTTAAAAAAAAAACTAAAATGAGCCCTTTATAGTACAAAAATATAATCGCTACTACAAATATTACTTTCACTGTTCTACAGTAAAAAAAATTAACCCCTTCCAGTAGTGATTATCTGCTTTTTTTTTTTGTACTATAAAGGGCTAATTTTAGTCTTTTTAACCCCATTGTTACTAAACGTCTTAGACACGTTCATATAAGTGCTTTTTTCAGCCGCTGCATATTTGGAAAAGGTCAGGGACTTTTAACGCAAAGCGGTGCTTTTTTGGTTCAATATACTTCAATGGAGAAGCTGCAGAAAAGGATGTAGTCTGTTTTTTGCAGCAATTTGTGTTTTTTAATCTGCCCAAAAAAAAAAAAAAGCAAAAAAAAGGAAAAAGTAAAATCACGTGCACAAAAATCAAAACGCACAGCAAAAAGCACTGCAGAAACAGATCAAAAGCAAAAACTGCATAGGTGTGTACCGAGCCTTATGCTGGCCTCACGGATCAATTTTCTGGTGAGAATATTCAGATGAAAAATCTTTGTACATTCACTGAATGAAAGAATTCCATTTCCAAATTTTCCTGTCACTGTGGTTGAAAATGAAGGTCAATTCGACCGACTTTTTTTTTTTTTTTTTAGGTTATTAACCGATTAATCAAAACAATAATCGGCCAACTAATCAATTCTGAAAATAATCGTTAGTTGCAGCCCTACTCAGGTGTGTAAAGTGGCGACCTGGTCGTCTGTCCACACATTTACTAAGTTCTACAAGGTAGACGTCAGTGCATCGGCTGATGCCTGTTTTGGCCGCAAAGTGATGCTTTACGCCTTTACAGGTTACCAGTTTAGAGTTGCAGAGGTCTGGAGCGAAAATTATTTCCTACAGGTTGCATCGGCTGATGCCTGTTTTGGCCACAAAGTTTTGCAGGCGGCCGTGTAGTTGCAATTGAATATGCAATATATATTTTTCCTGGTTTTTCGATAAAAACACAGTACTGTTATGTTAATGCACTGTTGCATTACCTCCGCAATTTGCGGTCATGGGTGTTCACTCCTGTTGAGGATACCCTGTTTTTTTGTGGTGGTTTTCAATGCACTGTTGTGTGTGTGTTTTTTTTTTTTTTTTTTTGTGGCTAAAGTTTCACTAGTTCCCACTTGCCATGGTGGATGAAGTTTTTGTGCTGTTTTCCCACCCCTCGTGTGGCACTGCTTGGGGACATCCCATTTGTTACAGAGAGGAGCTGTGTCAGTCGATGAATATGTGAATATAAGAGAAAATAGGATTTTTTTTGTACTCACCATAAAATCCTTTTCTCTGTAATTCACCGACAGACAGCACCTGCCCCTCCTTTTTCTCTTTTTTTTTTTTTTTGTCAGAAACAATTCTTTATTTTGTATTTGCTTGCACAGAGTACAATCACAGTAATCAGTATTCAGTCATAAATCTGTGAGATCAGAATAAGCCAACCAATGGCGAATATACATCTAAGATAGTGCATTATAAGGTTATGTGCAAAACTTTCTCAGGTTAACACTGTTGGTATCATAGCATGAAAAATAAAGAAAAAGCAGCATATAGATACGGCATATAAAGAGAAAAAATTAACATAACGAAAATAAACAACCCGTGACGAACTTCGAGCCAGTCCAATCCAACACTATCTCATAGCTTGAGGAATTGTTTGTAGTACCTCTACCCCAAGGTCTCCTGCATTATTTTTGTATGGTTTGCATAGTCCCTCATATATGTTATCTTTTACTACATAGTCAGTCACCAGTCATCACCCCAACAACAATCTGTCACTGATTAATTGATATGGGGCCAAACCAGGAGTTTCCAGCCATGGTCGCCACATGGCTTGAAACTTACATGGGGCGTTTCTGTGTTGGTATGTTAGTTTTTCTCTTATTAATAATTTGTTTACACTCTCCACCCATTTTTTCTTAGAAGGTATCCTTGGGGTTATCCACAGTTATGCTATCATTTTACGCGCCACATAGAGTAGGCGCAACATCGCCGTGTGAGTGGGAGGGCTCAGCGTCTCCTCCTCTAACGCCCCCAGTAAACACACAATCGGGTCCTGTGGTATTGAAGTAGTAAAAACCTTGGATACTTTGTCGATGATCTTCTTCCAATACCTGAAAAGTTTAGGGCACTTCCACAGCATGTGAAGGAGATCTCCATTGTCACGTTCACACTTGGGCACAGGGGTGAATCCCTGAGCCCCCATTTGTAAAGTTGTAGGGGAGTTCTATATGATCTATGTAATAAGTACAAGTGGGATTGTCTCTGCAACGCTGATACCGACACCAGGGGTGCAGCGGAGAGGCATTTCACCCACGTCTCCCCGTCAATGGGTCCTATGCCGCTTTCCCACCCCTTTCTGCAGGGTAGTTTAGAGGAGTCCTGCAGTTTGTGTAGCAGCAGACCGTAACAGTGGGATATCATGCCTTTTTTGTTCCCTCTCATAAGGATGGTTTGTATGAGCGGGTGGTCTACCTGCTGTATTTTGGTGGTTCTGGCCTGGATCTGCATAGCATGTCATAGCTGCAAATATTTATAGAAGTTGGTACGTGCAAGCCTGAATTCCCCCTGGAGTTCTAGGAATGACTTAAGAGTGGGACCATTTAAGAGCTGGGTGACATAGTTTATACCTGCCTCTTCCCATTTCCTAAACCCCCTTGAGTTTCAATAATTCTTTGTATTGTCTGTTTTGCCAAATGGGAGTATGGGCTAGAAAACCTTGAATCCCCAGCAACTTTTTGACGTATGCCCACAATGTGTTTAGTAATTTCACTGTGGGTGCCCCAGAATCCAGGTTCACATAACCTGCTTCTAGCCTGGTGAGAGCAGATACATTCTCACCTGGTAGGTCCAAGAGCTTGCGGATAGGGTCCTCTGATTTCAGCAAATCCCAGCCCCCCCAGTTGTTGCAACTGAGACGCCAGGTAATATGCCCTTGGATGCGGGACAGCCAGCCCTCCCTCCTTCTTTTTTGTGTTGCAGCGTTGATAAACTTATTCTGGCATTCTTCTTGCGCCAGATGAGTTCTCTAAATTGGGATTCTATTTTGTGGAACCATTTTCGTGGTATCCACACTGGGGAGTTGTTGAATATATATAGCAGTTGCGGTGCCCAGGCCATTTTAATAAGGTTGGCTCTCCCTACTACCGATAAGGGTAGTTTGCACCACACTTTGCATTTCTCCCTAATGTTATCTAGGAGAGGGACCAGGTTTAGCTGTATATATTGAACTGTGTCAGATGTCACTTGGATGCCCAGGTAGCGGAAGGAGGATACTATTTGTATCATTCTCGTGCATGCTGGCAGTGGAGCGTCCAGGGGATCCAGTGGGAGCAGTACAGACTTTCCCCAATTAATTGAGAAGCCAGACCGCTTCCCAAAAGCCTCGATCAGGGTCATGACTGTCCGTAGTGTACTCTGGGTGTCCCCCAGATACAACAGGGTGTCATCTGCATACATTGACACTTTGTCGGTACCCAGCCCCCTTTGAAAGCCTACAATGTTGGTGTCCCTCCGAATTCTTGCCGCCAAGGGTTCCAGGGCTAGGGCAAACAGCAGGGGTGACAAAGAACACCCCCCAAATAATGGAAATGGCTCAGAGAGGTCTCCATTTATTCTGATCCTAGCCGAGGGTTCAGTATACAATAGCCTCACCCATCTAATAAAATTATCTCCTAGTCCCACCTGCTTCAGTACCTTCCACAGGAAAGGCCATTCGATGCTGTCAAAGGCTTTAGCTGCATCCAGTGAGAAAATTGCCCTATTGCCAGTGTTACTCACTGGAAGTTGCAGGTTGAGGAAGAGCCTCCTAATATTTTGCACCGTGGATCTTGTGGGTATAAACCCACATTGGTCCTTGTGTATCATTTTATGAATTACTCTTGCCAGTCTGTTGGCTAATACCCGGGCCAGTATTTTAACATCTGCCGTCAATAGCGATATGGGCCTGTATGAGTCCGGTTGGTGGGCATCCTTACCCGGTTTCAAAAACACAATAATAATTGCCTCCTTCATGGAGCACGGTAGAGACCCCCCCTCATATGCCTCATTGTATACCCTCAATAGTAATGGTAAAAGCGTGCCTGAGTACCGTCTATAAACCTCTGAGGGAAGACCATCCATGCCCGGTGATTTGTTATTTTGTGATTGCGAAATGGCCACTGCTAATTCCTCCTCCTTCAAAGGTGCACCAAGCATGGTCGTATCATCCTGCATCAATCTTGGGCGTTCACAGCTCTCCAGGAAGTTGTGTATTTCAGTGCCGGTGGGCCCTACTTTAGAAGTATACAGGTCCCCATAAAAATCCCTAAAGACCTGCACAATGTCCCGTGTCTGGGTTTTCAGGTTGCCCCGGACGTCACAGATGGCCGAGATGGTGGGGGAAGACTGCTGCGCATGCGCCATTACTGCTAGCATGTGCCGAGTTGCCTCCCCCTCCTCAAAATGTGACTGCTGCAGAAAAAAACGTTTGTTCTCAGCCAGCTGTAACGCCAATTGGCCTGTGCGCTCAGCCATGCTCTTTTGGAATCTTCCGTTGGATTAGCAATATACCTGTCCTCTTTCTCCGTGACCATTCCTCGCACAGTGGTCTCCCACGCCTTGGTGACCGTTTTTTATTTGATTGATTAACTTTATAAATTTCCCCCTCATAAAGGCCTTAGTCGTTTCCCACACTATACCTAGAGTAGCAGTATTAACATTCTCTTGTATAAAAAGGTTGAGTGCTTTGCGAATTGGATCCGGCTCTGGAAACAGAGCAAGCCAGAAGGCGTTAAGTCTCCACATAGGTTTTTTAATCGTGGCAGGCACAGAGATAGACACCCAGAACGAGGAATGGTCAGAAATATGTCTGTCAGCATATCCCGAATCCACAATCCGGTGCAACATGGCCCTGTTACCCAACCCCAGGTCAATCCTAGACAGTGCTCCGTGAGAGGCTGAATAGCAGGAGTATTTTTTTGTTCCTGGTTGTCTCGCCATATATCTAGCAGTCCGAGCTCCTTCAGTACCCTGGCGAAGGGGGTGTGTCCCGCACCAGTTGTTTTGGCGGATGCTGGGGTTGGCAATTTGTCTAGAAAGTAATTCAGGTAGTTGTAGTCTCCCACTGCTAGCAGTGGGGCCTCTGGATATTGAGCCATGAACCCCGCCAGACACCTGAGGACCTCGGACGTATATGGTGGTGGTATATATATACCCGCTAATACACAAGTAATGCCATAAATTCGACATAGCTAAAATATATACCTCCCTCCTGCATCCATCACCTTTCTGGAACACTGAAATTGTACATTTCAATCCACTAGGATGCTTACTCCCCTAGAGTAAGCGGAAAAAGTGGAGTGAAATTGCGTCTCATATTTTCTTGGGGACAAACTAGGGGGGTGATCTGGGGAAAAATGTGTCTCCTGCAGGCATACAATGCCTGCTCTCATTGATTTAAGATGCCGAAGGACTGCTACTAGCTTTACCGGTGCCCCCAGACCTCTAACATTCCGTGATAATACCTTTAAATTAGCCGCCATAACTGTACTTTACCATCAGTGACATCTAAAATATATATATATATATATATATATATATATATATATATATATATATATATATATATTGATCTCTCCACTTAATATGCGTAAAAAAGCAAAGGTAATGCTGTAGGCTGACTTTACCAGTGACAGCGGTGATGGTCTGCTCGAGGACCTTATGCAACAGAGAGCTATACCTAATTACTTGTGGGGTAAAGCGAAAACTCAACAATATGCTATTACAAAAGGGCTGAAGTCTGCACAGGGTTGTAATGCAGAATGCAACTGTAAGAGCCAACCGGGCTCTCAGCCAAAAAGACTGAACGGTAAACTGTTCCCTTGCATCCGCTAAGGGGGGGGGGCTGTGGAAACTCCCAAAATACCCGCGGGTAGATTGCAAATGGGGTTTCACGCCTACAGCGTGTGTGGGGTCTCCCACTGTGTAGAAAAAAAGAAGTTACGATGTTCTCCTTTATCCGCCTTGGCAAAAAGTAGATGTCTAGGAATGACAACGGTCAATAATGTGGAAAGGGTGGAACAAATGGTCAAAGCCTCACGACAACAGTGCAACATGACAGCAAACCAGGATGGCGTCCTAAGTGATATGTGGTCATCTTTCAGGCCGGGGCGTTGTTCCGGTCCATGGCTGCTTTAAGTGCTCGGCCTTCCCGGTCCAACCATTGTGCTGCATTCGCAGGGCGGTCAAAATAATTAACTTCTCCTAGTGCAACCACCCGAAGTCGGGCAGGATACAACATGGCGTATTTCAGGTTGAGATCCCTCATCCTCTTCTTGACATCCATGAACTGTGCGCGCTGCTTCTGCAACTCAGCCGAGAAGTCTGGGTACAGGGAAATCTTGGAGTTTTCCAGAGCCAATTCTTTGCCCATGGACCTGGCCTTAGCGAGGATGGCGTCTCTGTCCTTGTAGTTTAGTAGCTTAAACAGGAATGCACGTGGATGGTTTCCCAGTGGGAGCGGGCGGGATGGGACCCTGTGCGCCCTTTCGACTGCAAATAGAGGGGAGAAGGTTTCTTTCCCAAAGGTAGAAATTAGCCATTTTTCAATGGACGCCACTGGATCTTTACTCTCTGCACTTTCCGCTATTTACAGTGCTCGCACATTATTGCGTCTCATGAGATTTTCTAAGTCGTCCAGTCTGGCCGCATGCTGATCTGTCAGGTGACAGTTATATTGTAAGTCCCTTTGCATGGGGGATATGACATCCTCAACTGCACTTATTCTGCCCTCAATAGCTGGTGTGCGTTCTCGCAGTTTTTACATGTCCTGTCGCACAAATTATATTTCTGACTTGACCCACTTCACTTGTCAAGGTGGAGACTGACATGTTACATGTTGTAATCGCAGAAAAGATGTCACGTAGGGTGGGCTCTGTGTAATCTGATGGCAGGGAGGCGGATGGGGGCCCTGAAAACAGGTCCTTTGGGTGTACTCGCTGTGTTCCAGTCTGGGGCGATCCATCGCCATCCTCCAGCGGCACCGCATCATCCGCCTCAGATGGCCCCCCACCGTCATCCTCCAGGGCTGAAGCTGTGGGACGTTGTCCTTTGGGAGCCTTTCCTCCATAGAGAAGCTTCTGTGCTGCCTCCTTGTATAGGTCCCTGGATGAGCGCTGTGACATGGTGCCATCTTTACTAGCATCATCATGCGGGCCCCGGTTCCATCTTGACATGCTTTCGGTCAGTTACGACAGCGGAATGCCGGTTCACTAACACCCCTGGGTACGTGTGGCTCGGGCGCTGTCTGCTCCGGAGCAGGATAAGTGAATAGCAGGATGTTTTCTCGGCGGAGAGGAGAGCCGGTGCGACCGTCTACATTCGCCGCTAAGCCACGCTCCCTCCTTTTTCTCTTTACGTCATACTGCTTGTTGATGTACTGATGGCTGCATGGCAGGGTGGAGGGTTGTAGCCCAAGGGAACTAAGAGTTCTAAGTGTTGTGTTACAACTATGCCTTGTATTCGCCTAGTGATAAAGCTAACAATCCATTTGTTACAGAGAGGAGCTGTGTCGGTCGGTGAATTACAGAGAAAAGGATTTTTACAGTGAGTACAAAAAATCCAATTTTTTTTGTTTTTTTAGAATCCAGTTGTCACAGGGACAGAAAGTGAGGTGAAATCTTATGAACAGGGGCACAGACAGCAAAACAAACGTTACAGGGGTGTTAACCCTTCCCTATGCTATGCAAACAACTTTAAAAAAAAGTTTTGGCTGGATTTACACTTGATCATTTCAATACAGGGCACTTTCGCACCTTCCTGCCCAGGCAAACTTTGTCAGGAGAGCAGCTGATCGGCTCTCCTCTACTCGCGTCTATTGGACACGAGTGAGGCAAAGCCAATCAACGGCTCTTCCTGTTTACATCGTGATCAGCCGTGATTGGATCAGAGACTCTTTACCTAGATCAGAGTTGCGGTATGTCACACTGACACACTGCAGCAGTGATCGCCGTGATGCACTCCCCCAGGGGCACGCAGATGCTTGATATCTCGAAAGACGTCATATGACGTCTGGTCAGGATATCGCAACCACTTTGCTGTTGTAATTTTGTTATATGGCGAGGGGCAAGTGGTTAAAAAATGTACCTGTTCCAACTTACATACAAATCTAACTGAAGAACAAAACTACAGAATCTTGTTTGTAACCCGGGACTGCCTTAAAATTGATGATTCAGCTCCCATTCATTTTTTCACAGAAAGCTCCTGAACAGATCCACCCACCTGCACATACTTACACCCCGAAATGTACTGTATGTGACTAGATTTTCTTCTTCCTCAGATAAGATCAGGCAAACTTTCTATAGGAGGGGACTGTGGTTCTTGCCTTGTTTCTGCAGATAGGCGATGGCTAAGCAGTTGTCCATTTGGAAATCCAACAGCTTGCTGCGTATGATAGTGGCAAGTTGTTTCAAGGTGTTTCAACACCATGCATGCCACTTCAAGCTCCAGGATATTTGAAATGACTCCTTCCAAAGGGTCCAGATAATGTAGTAATTAAAAACCGATCAATTATTTTTGACTCCTATTAATATATGATATATGGTGAAGTATGTGGTCAAGTCCAGGATTAACTAGTATTCAACGTATGGCAACAACATCACCTAAATATGGAAACTGAAAATACTGGGTAGGACGTATGGGACTTTATAGGTGCACTTGGTACAAATCCATATAACACAATCAATTATAAAAGAAATAGTCCCATTACTCCTACCTGGTATTTTTTGTATCCTATTAATATATGTCTCCTATGATGGGCTCAGCAGCTGCAACAGGAAAGCATATACGCTGCGCATATGTGGCCCAAAAGAACAGAACCACACTACCTCCCATGACATTAGAGGGGGCTGATCCATCCTTACAATAACTAACTCGGGACAAAGCGATGGATGGTTGTAGAGGATTTGAGGAAGCTTCTTCTAAAGGCAGTTGTGCACTTCGTTTAAAGCACTTCAATGCCAGGCCTATTATGACATTTCTCTCCTACATGTAAACATCTAGATTTTTTTTTCTAGAAAATTACTTAGAACCCCCCAAACAATATATTTTCGAAGCAGAGGCCCTAGAGAATAAAATGGTGGGTGTTGTGATTTTGTATATCACACGGTATTTACAGAATTAATCTAGGCCAGCTTTACATTACCAGGGGTGCCTTGAGCATTAAAGGAGAAGTAGCAGGGTGGATTTGTAAAAAAAAAAGCTTGATTTTTAATCATAATTTTTAAAGAGCATCTGTCCCACAGCCGCTCCTTCTCTGACCCGCTGTTGACTCACCGACGGTCCCATTCACTTTAATGGGACGGCTGGTGATGCGGCAGTGACACAATAAGGTGAGGGACCTGATCCGGCAGCAGGTGAGTGGGTGCCCGCTAACGGGCGTGCCGTGATGGATCTAAAGTGACGTGCTCTTTAAATGTAAGGACTTATTCTTGCTGGTAGTTAGAATCTTTAATATTTGCAAACAGATGAATGTTTACTATTTAGAATAATAAGCTGTCAGGTTAGTAAATCAGCGATATCAGAACTGATTTTGGGTTAACCAGACATAGTTGAACTACTTAAAGTGGTTCTTCACCCTAAAGGGGAAGTTCCGCTAGTATTATCCCTCCCCCCCTCCGGTGCCACAATCGGCACCTTTCGGGGGGGAGGGGGGTGCAGTTACCTGGATAATCCAGGTAACTGCACCCACTTCCGGCCAGACCGCCGCATGGCTCCGCCCACCGCCGCATGGCTCCGCCCCCCGTTGTGTTCTGGGAAACACACAGTTCCCAGAGACACAGCGGGGAACCAGCACAGCGCGACTCGCGCATGCGCAGTAGGGAACCGGGCAGTGAAGCCCTCTTGCTTCACTTCCCGATTCCCTGACAGAGGATGGCGGCGGTGGCTGCAGCGAGACGAGCGATCGCTCGTCATCTGCCGCCGACATCGCTGGAACCTGGGACAGGTAAGTGTGATATTAAAAGTCAGCAGCTGCAATATTAGTAGCTGCTGGCTTTTAATATTTTTTTTTTTTGTGCAGCTCCTCTTTAAATTCTTTTATTTAATGAAAACGATAACATTATATTACATATTCTTGTATTTTTTTAAACCTCAATGTTTAGCAACTGAAGCGCATAAACAAAATATCTTTGAAAAAACAAACAAAAAATAACTGAATATATCTGCTGGGTTCACAAAAAAACAAAACTTCAAACATGATCCTTTCATCTCATCACTTCTTCTCATGATGTTGTTTCATTGGGGCCACCAGGCCTGGCATCTTTGTTGCATTGCTTGCACTTTGCACGCATATCTGCTTTACCCATAGGTAGAGTTACAGTATTCCCCATTCAAAAGTTTTTATTTTATGTTAAAATAAATTACATGTACAGAATATAAGACAAATTATTTGATACCAGAAATAAAGACATACTGAAGTACGGATGATACAAAGCAAAAAAGAATTTCAAGATATTCTCGTGGGAATGACAATAAATGGCCTTATATATTTTAGAATTTGAAAACTTTCTTATAGCTGAGTTTTAAACATTTTAATCCCAAGAAAATATAAATATGTCTAAGAGAAAATATATGATTTTAAAGTTTTGACCATAACTTCTAAAGTATGTTTATAGTAAGTATTATATAGTAAGGGAGGAACATAAAAGGTATATAAAGGAGGGGAAGGGGAGGGAATAATTCTCCGGAGGAGGTTTTATATATCAGCTAATGTTGTAATTCTATAAAAAATCTTAATCACCATAACAATAAAACTCGGTTATCAATATTATCTGACGTATAATATTTAATCCAGGGTTTCCATATGATATCAAACTTTGTCATCTGGTTTTTATCTATAGCGTCCATTTTAGCATGGAGGAAAGATTGATTCATTCTACGTTTTGGTTTCTGCAATATTCACCACGTCTGCTTTGCGGCTATCAGGGGTGTAAGAACTAATTTGAATTGTTTCTGATTCAGAAAGGCTGGTTTTAAACTAAGGAGAGCTATGATTGGGTCTGGAAAAATTGGACAATCAAAAAATGTTGTAATTATCAGAAAGATCTTTTTCCAAAATGATTGTACAATTGGGCAATGCCACCAGGTATGTATATAGGTACCTTTTTCTGGACAGCCACGAAAGCAGAGGCCAGTGTTGTCTGTTGAGAATTTGTCGATTCTCGCAGGAACCAAATACCAGCGTGTGAGTACTTTATATGATGATTCAGACGCCAATATATTTATAGAGGAAGATTTTGTGAAAGACCATATGTTGGACCAAGACCTAGAATCTATCGTACAATCCAAATCTTTTTCCCACTTGGCCACATATTTTGGTATAAGAGTATTAGAATTAGATATCAATTGTGTATACAATGATGTAATACGACCTTTAGCATGTGGTTCCTTGAGACAAAATCTTTCAAATTGAGAAATATTATGTAAGTTTACATTTAAATTGAGAAGAGGAGTATAAAAAATTTTGATTTAGAGATATCTGAATATTTCTGATTGTGGAAGCTTATATAATTCACATAGATCTGTAAAAGATTTTATTGATGTAGTTGAAGTTAAATTATATAGACAAGTGATACCAGCCTTAGACCAAGCTTTAAAGGTTTTGGGATATTTCCAGGCTGGGTAAAAAGTCGGATTCTTGTGAAAAGATAATAGCGGATTTTGTGGAGATTGCAGACCATGTGAATTTCTATACCTATCCCATATAGATAGAGAGCGCTTAGAAATGGGGTTATTTATAGACTTACGATCCGTAGGTTGTAACCATAATATATTATTTATAGGAAGAGGATCACAGTCTACAGCTTCAATGAGGACCCATAAAGGAATCTCTGTAGAAGAGTGATATTTTGTTAATTGAGATAATTGAGCTGCCTTATAATATATGTTAAAGTCTGGAAATCCCAAAGCAACCAAAGCTTTGGGGAGAACAAGTGGTTTTTTGTGAAGTCTGGGTTTTATTACCCCCCCCCCCCCCCCCCCCCCAAGTAAACTTCGTTACTTTTTGTTGAATCAGCCTAAGAAAATATGCAGGAATATGAATCGAGAGAGTTCTGAATAAATATAAAAATTTCGGAAGAACAGAAATTTTTATGATATTGATTTTCCCAAACCATATCGGCATTGATGACCACCTCCTGTACCATGCCGCCAGTCTCTGACCACCTCCTGTACCATGTCGCCAGTCTCTGACCACCTCCTGTACCATGCCGCCAGTCTCTGACCACCTCCTGTACCATGCCGCCAGTCTCTGACCACCTCCTGAACCATGCGTGCAGTCTCTGACCACCTCATGAACCATGCGTGCAGTCTCTGACCACCTCCTGAACCATGCCGCCAGTCTCTGACCACCTCCTGAACCATGCCGCCAGTCTCTGACCACCTCCTGAACCATGCCGCCAGTCTCTGACCATCTCCTGTACCATGCCGCCAGTCTCTGACCACCTCCTGTACCATGCCGCCAGTCTCTGACCACCTCCTGTACCATGCCGCCAGTCTCTGACCACCTCCTGTACCATGCCGCCAGTCTCTGACCACCTCCTGTACCATGTCGCCAGTCTCTGACCACCTCCTGTATAAAAATATTTTTTAAAAACAGTCATTTTCGGTATCGGTTTCGGTTTTCGGCCTAGTGTATTTTTCATTTTCGGTATCGGTTTCGGCACCAAAAAACCCATTCGGTGCATCCCTAGAGCATACAGATAATTGTAGTCACGGTTTCTCTTCTAAAAGAATGACCCTCCAAAAGGGAATTAAGTGTTTGTCAAGACTGGAGATAGGGGGTCTACAAACGTTTTGTAATACAGTGCAGTTCTTCTGGATCCTTGATTTCCTTCATTAGTGAAAATGGTGTATTGCGATGGAAAGCTATAAGCACGCCTTGTTTTTTAGAGGAGGCCGAAGCTGTGTATACTTGGGGGTAGTCTTTACTGAAAAATTTGGGAGTGGATTGTGACGCAAAATGAGTCTCTTGGAGGCAAACTATATGTGCTTTTTTGGATGAAAATGTGCGCAAGGCTTTAGTGCGTTTGTGTGGAACGTTTAGTCCCTGAGTATTTAATGATATATTTAATGGGGCCACGGAGTTGGGAAAAGTAAATACCGTATATACTCGAGTATAAGCCGAGATTTTCAGCCTCTTTTTTGAGGCTGAAAGTGCCCCCCTCGGCTTATACTCGAGTCATCGCTGTCTGCCTGCTCGATCAGCGTATCGAGCAGACAGACAGCGGCCATTCTAACATTCAAACGCCGCGCCTCCGCCTCCGCCTTCGCCTGTGATAGGCGGAACACTGAATTTCCCAGCAGCCTGTGTTCCGCCTATCACGGACATCGTCTCATCCTCGTACTACGGACGAGGATGAGACGATGTCCGTGATAGGCGGAACACAGGCTGCTGGGAAATTGAGTGTTCCGCCTATCACGGACATCCGATAGGCGGAACACTCAATTTCCCAGCAGTCAGTGGGAAATTGAGTGTTCCGCCTATCACCGACGGAGGCGCGGCTTTTGAATCCTAGAATGGCCGCCGACGAAGAGCTGAAGGACGGAGGCTCGGCTCGGGCCGGGACGGGCCGGGCCGGGACGGGACGCAGGCTGGACGGGACGCAGGCTGGACGGGACGCAGGCTGGACGGGACGCAGGCTGGACGGGACGCAGGCTGGACGGGACACAGGCAGGCTGGACACAGGTAGGCTGCACGGACACACACACACACACACACACACACACACACACACACACACACACACACACGGATGCATGGACACACACACACACACACACACGGATGCATGGACACACACACAGGGATGGACGGACACACAGGGATGGACAGGCATGTCTCACCCTCGGCTTATACACGAGTCAATAATTTTTTCCAGTTTTTTGGGGGTAAATTGGGGGCCTCGGCTTATATTCGGGTCGGCCTATACTCGAGTATATACGGTATATGTTGGTGTTTATGTTAGAACGTGTGTCATATAAGAAATTATTTGTCTCCAGAGTATAGGGGTGGAGGGAGGGAGGGGAAAGGAGATAATGACTGAAAAAGAAAATACAATTAATATACAATATTGAAATATATCTTAACATACTATGTTCTTATTGTGTCCGTTGGGAGGAGAAAAACTCTCCCTCCAAGGGTACATGAGCCACTGTCAACTGCCCGGTGTACACCCGAGCTGCTGAGGGTAGCAAGAGAGGGTGCAAGGAACTTCCCTGCAGAACACCCAGAGCCAATCATATAATTTCATTTTTAAAGCTAAAAATGTAAGATTAAGGCAACCTCAGAGACAAAGAAGGGAAGAGAGAGAAAAAAAACAGTTATAATAAGGTGCCTAAATTATTAGGAACATTACTTACCGTATTTATCGGGGTATAACACTCACCGGCGTATAACACGCACCCCAAGTTTAGGGAGGGCATTTTAAGGAAAAAAAAACTTACATTTAAATGCCCATCAATGCAGCCTTATCAGTGTGCATCTGCAGCCTTGTCCATCATTGCAGAATGATCAGTGTCATTTGCAGCTTGCCCCACGCTGTTTGCAGCTTTGCATTGTCATTTGCAGCTTGGCCATGTTTAAATTTCCCGCCGCCGAGACAGACCGAGCGAGCGCCGCCGAAAAAGACCGAGCCAACTTGCTCGGCTACGCTCGTAGTCCCGCCTCCCTGCTGTTTCTCTAGCGAGTGCTGCAGAAAAAGACTGAGCCGTCTGTACTGTGTATTCGGCTGGGCTCCGCTCGCAGTACCGCCCAGTATGGGCGGGACTGCAAGCCGAGCCGAGTACACAGTACAGTCGGCTCGGTCTTTTTCGGCAGCGCTCGCTAGAGGAACAGCAGGGAGGCGGGACTACGAGCGGAGCCGAGTAATCGGCTCGGTATTTTTCGGCGGCACTCGCTATTTTTCGGCCGCACTCGCTATTTTTGACTCGCAGACAGTGGGGATTCTGTTGAAAAGGCAAGATAGTAGCCTCAGTACAGGTGTTTATCAGTCCATAGTGTCAGCCAGATCTGGATCCGGAGGTGGAGATTGTATGCGACTTCTTTTCTGTGGATTGTAGTCTTCTTCTCTTCTGGAAGCAGAGGAGGGATTATCAGCATATGAGGATGATTTTTGGCGAGTGTCCGCAGCATCTCTTGATGTGTTTATCATCCCTAGTTTCTGTAAAGTAGTTTGCAGGTCCTTAGCTGTTCTGCACATATATTTGCGACTTTGGAAAGTAAAACGCGCTGAGAAAGGAAAGCCCCATTGGTAGATTATGTCATTTCGCTGTAATATTTGCAGTAGTGGTTTTAGGGTTCTTCTTTTGTTGATTGTGATTTGTGAGAGGTCTGTGAATAATTGATATTTATGACCCTGGAAAATTAGGTGATCTTTATTTCTAGCTGTATTTAGCAGTAGTTCCTTAGTGCGGTAGAAATGCAATTTTGCGATAATGTCACGGGGAGGACCATCTGTTTTCTTTGGTGCTAGGGCCATTTCAAGACACTCTAGTGGGATAGCTGGTTGTAATTCTTGAAAAAGTGCAGCAATAGCACCATTTAAATCGGTCACAGATTCGGTTATTCCTCTAATACGTATATTGGAGCGTCTTGCACGATTTTCAAAATCCTCCAATTTGGATTGTAATATGTCATTTTCCTCTTTAAGAAAATACATTTCTGAGGCAATGTTAGATATATAATTTTCCAGATCGTCTGCTCTAATTTCCAGTGCTGATGTACGCTGACCAAGCTCTCTAATTTCTTTAGTAAGGTTTGTGGTGATGGTATCTGCAGTGGATTTTAGTGATTTTTTTTTTTAAGCAGATTTTCTATTTGTTTCAGTGTTACAGGAGGGAATAAGTCCTTTTGTGTGGAAAGTTCTAAATTCTCCAGAACTGACATATTTTTCTCAGGTATTTGATTAGAGAGACTAGAACAGAAAGCTGTGGTAGTCGCCAGCTGTCTGTTCAAGGAGCTGTGAGAACTGAGTGATCGGTAGTGTTTGCTTGGTTCTCTGTGTCAGAGCCGGCGTGGGACAGATGCAGCATCGTATCATCTAGGTATGTATGATTCGTAAAAAAAAGCCATACTTCTTTAAAAGTGGAACTACCGCTTATCCGTCTCCTCCCATCCCTCTCCGGTGCCACATTTGGCACCTTTCAGGGGGAGGGGGAAATGGGTACCTGTTTTTGACAGGTACCATTCGCCACTTCCAGAGTCGGCGCAGTCTTCCCAAAGTTCTTGCCCTACTTCCTACACCGCCAGGCCAATTAGAAAGCTCAGCACGCTTTGCACATGTGCAGTAGGGAGCCGGCTGTTACCAGGAATGAGCAGCTGGGTTGCAGACATCGCGGGCTCCCTGGACATGTAAGTGTCCATATATTAAAAGTCAGCAGCTACAGTATTGGTAGCTGCTGACTTTTAATTTTTCGTGGGGGGCCTGGACCTTCTCTTTTAAGTACTGTAGCGGGGCATTCCTTTCGCTGACCACCAAACGATGAATGAGCCCTTAAATTAGCGTTTGGTGGCTATGGACCCCTTTTTTTTTTTTTTTTTTTATAGTAGGACATGTTCATTTATGTGGCGTGGACCTCTCTTTTTGATAATCATTACCCATAAAGTTATGCTTGGAATGTTTTGTAGAAACCTGTATATCCTATTTAATGTTAGCTGGCTTATGTCATATCTAAATATCCTTGAATGGCATTATATAGAGGTTATATTTAGCTATATCTATTATGCAGACATTTATGGTGTTAGGCTAGGTTCACATCTGTGCTAGGTTCACATTCCTGCTGCGGATCCGCCCTTGTTCCCACAGCTGCAACCACCCGCACAAAAAAACGCAGGAGATGGGTGCGGGTGCCATTAATCCTAATAGAATGCTGCATGCACTGAAAATTGCTCCCGCACTGGGAACCACACTATGCTTTCTGCTCTCGTGTGAGCTACAATTCCAGATATGGTGCAGGGACCTTTTCTCTGTGTTTCAGGAGGCACGGCAGCCCTTTCTAATGAATGGGCTGCTGTGCCTGCACAAAACGAGGCTCGCAGAGCCACATCAATGTGAACCTATCCTTACGCAGAATAGCATGTTTTCAGGTATTTCTGAAATTTGTTTAAAAGGACTGGTCATGTGTACACAGTGGTGATGTCAACAAAGAGTTATTCATTTCAACAAAGCAAAGGTAATACTAGGTAATATCACCCAAGAGCTAAAGTCATCACCTTTAGTTTATTACTATTAGTAGAGGATGACTTTTACAGCAAGGACTGAGCAAATCTTGGCAATGTAATGTTTTCTTGAAATTAACATTTGATGCAGCCTTTGTTTTTTTTTGTTTTTTTGTCGTACATCATAGGACACAGAGTCTCAAGTAATTACTTGGTGGGTTATAGGTCTACCTTCAGGTGTTGACACTGGTATAACCAATACAGGAAGTTCACTCTCCTATATAACTCCTCCTCCTTCCAGGAGCACTCAGTTTTTTTCGCCAGTGTCTAAAGGTGTTGGTCACGAGTGAAGATGTGCTCTAAAGGAGCTTGAGGAGGGATCCATGCTGGATTTAAAGAAACCTCCACAATCAGATCCATCCTTGCCACTGAGGCCATAGGATGGTACCTGGACCTCGATGCAAGAACAAGGTTTTGCTTGTAATGCTTCTCTTTGAGAGCTGGACCCTAGGAACCAGGACACTTTTTGGTCTTGCTACATTTCCTAAAGCTGTCCTGAGGGGTGCTATATAAGGCCCAAAGGAGCGGAACCCCTTTTAAAAGGGCCCCATATTGAGCATGTTTAAACGCAGCCCGCCGTGATGGGTGAAAGTTGGATCTGTCTGCTAAATCAGCAATATCCTGCAGCGAGGACAAGGTAAGGGAAGAAGCTTTGCTTTTTCCTTCAATATACCTTATAAATGTCTCCTCTATAAGGAGTAACTTGCACTACCTACCTTGGTGCAGCTCTGTCTCAGAACATGTGTGGTCCCAGTGGCAGAGGGGGGTTCTTCCTACAGATATTGTGGGATTTGGTAAAAAATACAGCAGTTACTAATACAGAGATGTGTATAAACTTCCATATGGGCGGTGGCTGGTTGACGCAGCTGCTTTAGCTGCATGGTTTAATTACAACCCAGCACTTCCACCTAGTAACATTGGGGAACGCCCTATGCTTCTGTGGTTTAAAAACAAAACAAACAAAAAAACTATAAATCTGCTGACAGAACCCCCCTCCTCCCCCCCGTAGAGGTGTATAGTACCTTCACCTTACTTTGTGTTGGCCATCCGGGTCCCTAGCAGGGCCTGAGAACGCAGAGGGGCATGTCCGCAAGGTCAAGTGGCGCTGTGTATGGATGCAACGTCCACACACACAGCACTCACGGCATAACTGAGGGGAAGCGTTGAGGATGCCAATCAGGTTCCACCTGAGGCTTTATATCACAGACACTCTCATTTCAGAAAGACTTTTTAACTGAAGAGAGGCAGTCTGTCACACTAAGAGACACCAGAGCGCTGGACACGTAAGGGTGTAAACAGGCATTTCTAGACAGATTGTTACTTAGTAGCAAAAGAACTGTTATTTTGTGTGTACCTATGCTTGTGCTTTGCACTATGTCTTCCAGACCTACCGTAAAGGTACCTAAGGTGTCATACCCCCATGCGCTGGGAATCCCAGTTATGCCTCCATACTGTCTTCCTCTTCGGAGAGATTAGACATGGCAAGCCAGGGTGAGTTATTGGAAGCTAGCGGTGGTGCAACTGCTTCACACACTTCAGCCCCTGTAGAGGTGACTGAAGATGCATTTTCCTCTGCCTTGCAAGGCTTAGAAGGAAGATTAGTGACTTTAATTGCATCCTCCATTCAGTGTATAGGAAGCGTCCTAGATCCCCCCTCCCCCAGGGCCGGACTGGGAATAAAAACCAGCCCTGGAAAAAATTTCATACCAGCCCCACAGCATTATTATACCAGCCCAACAGCATAACGTCATTATTTCCTTGTTCATGAAAGCAAAAACCATACATTTTAAAGCACATTTGATATATATATGCAAATTCCACCCCCCCCCCCCCTCAGACTGGCCTGGCGGTGCTGTCACTGACCTCCTCTCAGGTGCACTGTGCAGGGCTCAGTCAGTCGGCTCCAGCTTGCTGGCTCTGGTTTTATCCTATAGTCTCCTGCCCACAGTCCACACGTCTCCCATGACCCCCATCCTGGCGGCACTCCCACTCTTGACTCCTCTCCAGAATCCCTCAGAGACTGCAGACATGATACAGGAGATGGTCAGAGACTGCAGACTTGATGTAAGAGCTCAATGCAGCCTCGCCAGTGCCCATCAATGCAGCTTTACTCTGGCCGTGAATGTAGTCTCACTGTGCCCACAAATGCGGCTTCACTGTGCCCACCATTGCAGCCTCATTGTGCCCACTAATGCAGCCTCACTGTGCCCATCAAATGCAGCTTTACTGTGCCATGAATGCAGTCTCACTGTGCCCATGAATGCAGCCTCACTATGCCCATGAATGCAGCCCTTCCTGTGCCCCATGTCCCAGTCTGCAGTCCCTGTCTGTGGGAAGGTGTGTTTTTGATGCTCGTACGGTACCTTGCATGCCAGCAGGATATCCAAGATGGCCAGCAGCTGGCAGGGTCTGTTCTTGTTTTGGATGGGGGTGGTGCTCCTTCCAGAGGATCTGTTTGCTGTGAGATGGAGTGGTCCCTGGCCACCTGCACCTTCAGCCGTCCTCCTTTTCTGGCCCCAGTCAGCCTGTCCTCTGGTCCTGGGGAAGTGGAGAGCACTGGGTGGGAGCTGGAGAGAAGGGGGAGCAGAGAGTACTCCCCCTCTGGTCCCGGGGGTTGGAGAACACATGGGTGGGGGTAAGAGCAGGGGGGAGTGGGGAGCTCTGGGGGGGAACTTGAGAGCACTGGGGGGGGGCAAAAAAAACAGAGAGCACGGTAGGCTGAGAGCACTGGGTGGGGCTAAGAGTATGGGGTGGCAAAGAGCACTGGGGGGGGGCAGAAAAACAGGGTTGAAGAGCATGGGGGCTGGAGAGTACTGGGGGGTACAAAGAGCGGGGGGAGTGGAGAGCAATGGGGGGAGCTTGAGAGCCCCAGTGCGGGCAAGAAAGAACAGAACGGGGTGGAAAGAATGGGGGACTGGAGAGCACTATGGGTGATGGAGAGCACTGGCAGGGTTGGAGAGCACATGGGTGGGGGCAAAATGCAGGGAGTTGAGAGTAAAGGGGTAGGGAGTGGAGAGTGCTGCATTGGGGGGAGAGGGGGGGAGAGCACTGGGGGAAGAGCACTGGGGGGAGGAGAGCACTGGGGGAAGAGCACTGGGGGGAGGAGAGCACTGGGGAGAGCACTGGGGGGTAAAAGCACTGGGGGAGAGCACTGGGGTGAGAGGGGGGAAGAGCACTGGGGGGGGGCACTGGGGGGTAAGAGCACTGAGGGGAGTGGAGAGCAGGGAGGGGCAGGTGAGTGTGGTGGGGGAGCAGAGCACTGGGGGGGCAGGGAGCACAAGGTGAACTGGGGGGGGCAGTAAAATAAGTTGGATAGGAGGATCGAGGGGAGCTGAATATAGAGGAAATTCTCTTTCTATATTCCTCCTTGCAGCCGCTGAATGCTTGATTCTCTTCCTCTCACATCTGCAAGCATTCAGCGGCTGCATGGAGGAATATAGAAAGATAATTTCCTCTATATGCAGCCCCACGGCGATCCTCCTATCCAGGCACACAGAGCGGGCTGCACAGGCGGCATCTCCTCCTATGGATCACACAGTACGGGCTGGCTGTGTGTTCGGCCGCCGCGATGTAACACAGTCCCCTCCAAAGAGACCTGCAAAGCTCTATCCTATGGAAGTAAGATTCACTAAAAGATGGAAAGTTCCAGCAGTTGACCCTGCGATTTCCAATGTGAATTATTTTTTTTTTTTACTTACCCAGTGGACAATGCGCTTATGCTTAAAGATCCAACAGATAAGAAGTTGGAAGGTCTGTTAAAATCCTTTTTTTCTGAGCAGGTACTGTTGCTCAGCCTGCAATTGCAGCTATAGGCATCTGTCAGTCCTTAACCACTACAATACAGGGCACTTTCGCCCCCTTCCTTCCCAGCCCAATTTTCAACTTTCATCGCTCTCGCACTTTCAACGACAATTGCGCGACCATGCTACACAGTGTGAAATGAAATTTTTATCATTTTGTTTGCAGAAATAGAGCTTTATTTTGATGGTATTTATTCACGACTCCGTTTTTTTTTTTTTGCGATATAAGCGCAAAAAAAGGGGAAATTTGGAAAAAAAAATATATTTTCTTTTTTCTATTTTAAAAGAAATCCAATAAAATCAAATTTTGTCATAAATTTAAAGAGGAAGTAAACCCTGATGAGTTTACTTCCTCTTTCATTCCCTGCAAAGGCAAAGCATAATGGACTACTATGCATCGCATAGTAGTCCATTATGTGTCACTTACCTGACACAGGAGCCAGCAAAGTCACCGCTGTCCCCTGTAGTTCCGAGCGTCCATCTTCCATCGACCATGCCCCGCTCAGTGCGCCTGCGCGCGCCCGTCTTTGGGCAAATATCTCCTAAACCGTATAGGTTTGGAAGATATTTCTTGGACCTACAGGTAAGCCTTAATCTAGGCTTACCTGTAGGTCAAAGTGGTTTGTAAGGGTTTACAACCACTTTAAGCCAAAATGTATTCTGCTACATGTTTTTGGTAAAAAAAATTCCGTTAAGTGTATAATAATTGGTTTGTGTGATCATGGACATATGTACGCAAATGATCATGTACAGATGTGTGCAGGTGATCGCGTACATATGTGTGCAGATAATCATTGGAACATGTGATTTTAGTGGGACATATGTGGGGGACATGTGTTTTTTTATTTGGGGACATTATCAGTAAAATGCCATTCTCTTACTGATCAGTCAACTCCGGTCATGTTGATTAGAAGACAGATTTATTACAGATGTACAGTACAAACGGATGAGGGACCCTTCCAGCAGAAGGTCCACAGCAAAATCACACATATAAACCTGTAAGCAACTACTTTATAGTAATATTTGGCAACCTGCCATTGGCTAAGACACACTGGTGACTCATGGTGCATTGTCCGCTTTATTGCCAAATCCAGAGTGTATTTACAAGGTTTCCTATTATGTAACATCTGCTAGTTTCTTAAGTATTGCCCCAGGCCTTGGTCAGGACTTAAGAAAGTTGCATAAACATTAAGCCAGCGCCCTTTTTAGCTACACAAAGTACATATAAGGAACAAGGCAAATATCGATATCACCTGTAATTCTTTGCATATTTCTTATTCCCTCCTCAATTTATTATTTCAGTGCAGGTCCGTTCCACAACTGGGTTTTCAGACCTTACTTCATTCAGAGGAGTACTCTCATCATCATAGATATCTTCTCCTTGGGGAACTGTGTGGTACATTGTCCTGGTCATGGCTGTCTCAATTAATCTTTGAGCGAGTCCTCGAATACAGGGAATACAACAACATCCACAAATGACTAAGATGGGTAAAACCACGGCGATAGAGATCAAACATGAGGTGACAAGTCCAGTCCATTTCCCAAACCAACCTTTAAGCCAATTTGTGAATGGATCATTAATACCCGAGTTTTCTGTGAATTCATTCGATAAAGCTGTCAATCCTTCGAGGGCTCTAGTCACGGTTCCTTAAGGAGCTGTATTGTTAGGAATAAAGGTGCAACACATACCGCCAAACATTTTACAGGCCCCTTCTCTTTCTGCTAAGATCATATCTAATGCCATCTTATTCTGCCATGCCATCAGAGAGGGGCTAATTGCTCTGCTAATCCCTTAACTGCATCCCTGGTGTAGTTTACAAAACGTTGTTAATATATAGTTAATCCAGTCAACATTCTTGTTTACGGTCACCCACCAAAGAAGAGACTCAAATCCAGCTGCCACTTGATTCCTAGCCTTAAACTCGCTCGACACTCCATGTGGAACCCCAATCTCATCCATGTAGATCTGGGGGTCAAAAGACCCTGCAGGAGAGGTGTCCCTTCTGCTCCTCTGGTGACCTTTCTTCCAAGGGGACTCTGACAGCGCAGAGGCATTGCCAGCTGTACCAGGGCACAATCCCCTCGGGAATTGGCTGGGATTCTCGCTCTGGGCCTCTTATCTCCGCATAAGCACCAGACGTCCGCCCTCTGGGTGTCGTGCTCAACCCAGTCGTCACCCTCTCCCTTTACAATTTTGTTAATCCTCTCCATGCAGTAGTCATCCGGTAAAGACCCCAAATCTGTGCCACTCTCATTCCCTGGAAGTGCAAAACAAGTAAAGTTGCCAGGGTATGCCATGACAGCTGGGGGTATCTGAGGTCTCTGAACCTGGGGAAACAACAAACTTAACGTGTGACAGGAAGTGTTGGTGTCAGGTTTGTATGTTTTTTGATACAGCTTTAGCATACACCCTAAGCCATCTGGATCTGTATTATTAAGGGAAAAGGCACTGTAGCTAGCTGGGGTCTGGCCCCTGCACAGACCAAGCAGTTCTCTTTTTTTAAGGGTATTAGCAGTATATATTAACCATTCAAGCCATTCATTCTTATCCTGGTATCCTGTTTCTAATGTTATAGTTTCTTCCACTGTGAGATTGGTGAAAATCGCTGTGGGTCCTAATACCTCTACTGTAAGTTGGTCCTCATTAGTTAATTCTTTCTTCTTGTTTGTCTCATTCTTTGGTTTGACTTCAAGGAAGAATTTTCCCAAAGGGTCAGTTCCTGATATCCAAGCTCCTATAAGGTATAACCTCTGATCTTCTAGTTTGGGGTCCTTCAGGGAAATCAATAATATATTGCAATTCTTTGGTTCTGTACAGGGAGAGTGGGCTGCTTTAGTTATGGTTAATCTATTCTTTAAATCTCCTGCTGCTGGGATCTCATATCCCCAATCCTGGGCTGCAGTTGTCCACATGACTGAATCCCAAGTAGTACACCCGATAGTTCCAGTCAAGTAGCACACGTATTTGTCTGCCCAGGTCAGCTTACCCACTACCTTATCTCCACAATCTGTCATCTGGCAGAAATCCACCTGTATAGTACTGGTGGTTCCCTCAACAAAGGTGAGGTTGAATGCTCTTCCTGTCTCTTTCCAATTGATTGGTTCCACTATCCTCCCGTGTCTCCTACCTCCCCGTATAGAGACCTCTCCTAGAGTCACCAATGCTGCCATCCTATCTGAAGTGAGGGGGGGCATAAATAGGGCCTTTTCTTCACCAAGGTTGAGACAAGCAGACCTTTTATTTGCCTCCCTTTGTAGTTGGACTTTCCCCCTCCTTCAGTCTTTCTGTCCCTACTCTGCCTATGTTTTTTACCTTTTTACAGTGGGATTGGGGAATCCAGGTAGTCCTTTCAGCAATTCTTACTGCGGTGGGAGTAGTAAGGAGTACTTGATATGGACCATCCCACTTAGGGGAGTGCCAGTGCTTCTTTTTGATCACCTTGATGAGGACCCAGTCTCCGATTTGTACTTTATCTTCTCCTATGGGCTCTCCTTCTGGAATGGAACACACTTGGTTAATTTATTTCTATTTTAATGATCTTAGTATGTATTCTGCTGAGGTTCTCTCCACTTCCTCTGTGTGGGTTTGATTTGGTAATAAAGGTATTTTATAAGGTCTACCATACATCATTTCAAATGGACTCAGCCCCTCCTTAGTGGGGGTGATGTGCATGCTTAAAATAGCTAGTGGGAGACAGTACATCCAATTTTTCCCTGTCTCTGCCATAGCCTTTTTTAGCTTGCTCTTTAATATCCCATTATGTCTTTCTACGAGCCCTGCTGACTGAGGGTAATATGCACAGTGATTCTTTACTTCTATACCCATCACTTCTGTCAAGTGTTTTATGGTCTGATTTACAAAATGTGGACCATTATCACTATAAATCTTCTCTGGTATCCCAAATCATGGAATGATATCTTTTAGTAAGGCTTTGGATACTGTTAAGGTATCAGCACTTCCTGTGGGGAATATCTCTACCCATTTGGTCAATGCATCAATGATTACCAAACAATATTTCTTCCTTTCACATTTGTCTAATTCAATAAAATCCATGCAAATGTGTTGGAATGGATATTGAGGTGTGGGGAATGTCCCTTTCCGTGGTCTTATGCCTCTCTGAGCATTGTGTCTTGCACATATAATGGATTGAGAACAAAAAGTTTTTGAGTAGTTTGTAAAGCCATAGGCTGCTACCACTTTATTTAGTATCTCACTCATCCCCCTGTTTGACACGTGTTACTCCATGGGTCAAGAATGCTGCATACTTAAATAAAGTCTTTGGCGGGACTGGTTTGTTCTCTGGAGAGATATACATGTCCTCCTGGAGGGTGCATCCTTTTGTGACCCAAAGTTGTTTTTCAGATGGGGGTGCACAACTTTGCATATCCTTCAAAATTGTGTGATCTAATTGTTTATCTTCCTGTTGTACTAAGATTTGTGTAGATTGATTAGCTGCTTGTTTAGCAGCTTTGTCTGCTTTTTTTATTCCCCTCACATATTGGGTCTTTGCCTTTTGTATGGGCCTGACATTTACATATCGGCAGCTCCATTGGAAGCTGGATAGCATCGAGTAATCCTAAAATGAAATCAGTATGTGAAATGGGTTTGCCCCCAGAAGTGACCATTCCCCTGTTTTTCCATTGCTGGGCAAATACATGCACTGTAGAAAATGCGTACTGGCTGTCTGTGTAGATGGTGGCCTTTTTCCCTTCAGCTAGGGTACATGCTCTTGTAATTCTGCTACTTGTGCTGAGTAATGACTAGGTAACATTTCAGCTTCCAGTACCTCTGTTTGTGTGACAACTGCATATCCAGTAGCATTCGTGCCATCAGGATTCTTTCTGCTGGATCCGTCAACAAAAAGTGTCATGTCAGAATATGGTAATGGGGTGTCTTTAAGGTCACTCCTAGGTAATACCTTCTCAGCAATAGCAGCCGTACAATCATGTTTTTTACCATCTGTTGGTATTGGCAGAAGTGTGGATGGGTTTAAAGTAGTGCACCTTTGGATGGTTATATGCGGTTGTGTCAAAAGCACAGTCATACAGGAGATAAGTGTCTTGCTGGGCTAAGGTGTGAAATTTTCTGTTGTAGTAATATTACTGATACAGCATGTGGGACCTTGAATATGAGCGGGTGATACAGTACAATGGAGGCTGAAGCCTTATTTGCTTCTGCTGCTGCGACCACTGCCTGCACACATAGGGGAAGTGCTCTTGTCACATTATCAAGTTTAGTGGAGTAATATGCGATTGGTCTTTGTTTACCCCCATGTGTCTGTGTCAGTACTGATGTCATGTGTCAATCTCTTGAATCTACAGTTTGCGCAAACTTTCTCATAGTTGGGTAGTCCCAGCACTGAGGTGCTTGTTAATGTTCTTTTTAATTTGGTAAAAGCTGTCTCGCTTTCTTCATTCCACTGTATGTCAGCCTTCTCTGTTCCCTTCATTCCTACCTCTTCCTCTATACCTGCCCCTGCCTCTCCCCCTGTTGCCGCCCCGACCTATCCCTCTGTTCTCGGGCGCGGCATCAACAGTATATTCCTCCCCATCATCCTCATTATTGTCCCCTTGCAAGAAAACTTTCATATTCTTCTTTCCTTTCTCCTTAAGCCACCTTTCATTATGTTTTGCGCATTGCAACGTGTCTAACACTCCAGCTGTTCTATATGTGACCATACTTTTTGTGATATACTCTTTGTGCTCTGGTTTTAATCCAAAAAGTAATCTTCAGTTGTTGGTGATATGCACTATTAACGTCCTCTGATTCTGGTAACCCGGAGTGATTTGAAAATTTCCCTTAATCTATTTAAATAATCGTTAACGTTTTCCTTATCCTCTTGTGCAGTCATATTGATCTTTTGCCAATCTGTGTGCTGGATGAATCTATTAGTTATTTGTTGGAGAAGATTATTTACTCTCGCATTTAAATCTGCGTGATTTGGAGCAAGAGGGAGTCCCCTATTCCCTTGGTGGTCTACTGCACATGGTTCCCAGTCTCCTTTTACTGAGGCCCAATCTGGCCCCAATACACGTCTGATTGCCCTCTCTACCTCCACCCCATTTAATTTATAGCTATCTCGTAGCCCTTGAATATTTTCAACAAATTCTGCTGCACCTAATTTGGGATGCTTAATATGTTCGGTGGCTTTTTGCACATCACTTTCAGTCCAGGGCCGATATACAGTCAAGTAAGAGGCTGGACTTGTCCATTTATGTTTTGACCTGCCATTGGATTAGGGACCTCAATCAGAGGGCATATATTCTCCTTCTCGTACTCCCCAGGGTATCTTGTGGGAGCTCTTCGATTTCAGGCTGTTTCCCCCGCCTGTGCCCACCCCTTAGCAATGGCTTCCATTAATGTCTCTATCATGGATCTGTTTAACCTAGGGCTGTCATGGGCTGCTTGTGCAATAGGGGAGACGCTCAAGCCTTCCTGTGGGGGCTGGTTGGGTCCCTTCTTGGGGGTGGAGGCTTGAAGGGGAAGAGGGTGTGACTGCAGGTTGAAGGGGTTAGTTCCAGCCCCCTGCGGCAGGGTGGGATATGTTGGCTGTGGAGGGGGCGGGGCATGATAGGGCGATGGTTGCTGCACTATACACATAGTATCATCTTCTCCATCAACCAAAGGCAACTGCATTTGGGATTTATTCCTTTGGTTTGATTTAGCTTTACTTTCTGCTCTACTCTGCGCTTGTTGCAACCATTCCTCTGCTACTTGAAGTCCATATCGCTTCTGATCCTTTGGTCCAAACATTTTAATTCTATCTACTAAAGCATGACAACCCCTCACTGTTAGTTTCCCATTAAACCCACAGTCCTTTTCCCACTTACGGCAATATTTAACATTCTTTGGACGTTTACCATGCATAAATTTCTTATCACCTTCTAATGGTACATTTGGTACACAGCAACAACACAAACAAGCGCAAGAAATACCTTTGCAGAGTCTATTTCTCTCTCGCTCTCTCGCTCTCTCCCTCTCTCCCTCTCTCCCTCTCTCGCTCTCTCGCTCTCCCTCCACAACAAAAAAGGGAAGTGCACTTTAGAAGTCCGTGGGGAGGGAGGGTGAGTCCAGTTTTTGTTTTAACCACAAATCTGCAGGGACACACATATATATATATATATATATATATATATATATATATATATATATATATATATATATATATATATACATATATATATATATATATATATATCTCTGTCTTGGCAAACAAATTCCCTACCATTAGCATTTAAGCGGCCCTTTTATCAATTTGTAAACCACCAAACTAGCAACCCTTGGATCATGAACAATAAGAATGCAAGAAAGGCAAAAATATCAAGACACTCCACACTCAGTAGAGAAAAAAAAATCGCTGCACTAAGGTTAAACATGATACTCACCAATATTTTGGACGGAACCGTTTGATCCACCACCTAATCCTTGCTTCCGGGTTCGAAAGGACCATGATGTCAGTAAAATCCATTCTCTTACTGATCAGTCAATTCCGGTCATGTTGATTAGAAGACAGATTTATTACAGATGTACAGTACAAACGGATGAGGGACCCTTCCAGCAGAAGGTCCACAGCAAAATCACACACATAAACCTGTAAGCAACTACTTTATAGTAATATTTGGCAACCTGCCATTGGCTAAGGCACACTGGTGACTCATGGTGCATTGTCAGCTTTATTGCCAAATCCAGAGTGTATTTACAAGGTTTCCTATTATGTAACATCTGCTAGTTTCTTAAGTATTGCCCCAGGCCTTGGTCAGGACTTAAGAAAGTTGCATAAACATTAAGCCAGCGCCCTTTTTAGCTACACAAAGTACATATAAGGAACAAGGCAAATATCGATATCACCTGTAATTCTTTGCATATTTCTTATTAACATGTCTCTTTATTATTTGGGGACGTGTGTTTTGGGGACATGTGTGGTGACGTGTGTTTACACTGTGTGGTGATGTGTGTTTACACTAGACTGGTGATCAGTTAGTAAAAAGCTGTAAAAACAGCTCATACTCACTGATCACCAGCCGGCTGTAGCGATCTGCTCTCCTCTCCTCAGCGATGACTTCTGTGTGAGGAGAGGAGGAGCCGATTGCCTAGCAACCGGCTGTTTACAGTTTGTTTGATCAGGAGGGCCAATCACAGAGCCCTCCTGCCGATCCGAGATGAGCCGTGTCCGAGTGACAGGAGCACATTGGGATTGCGCCGCTGCGCGGGATCCACCTCCTTCTGAAGGACGTTCCTGAACGTCCTATCAGAAGTAGAGAGCTCCCACCCGGCCGTATATGTACATTGGCCGGGTGGGAAGTGGTTAAAGGACCAGTTCACAGATGCTCTCCGATGAGCTCCCTGCACAACAAGCACAGGAACTGGCCAAGCTACCTAAAGCATTATGCTTTGCTGTAGACGCTACGAAGGATTCTATTCACCAGGCATCACACCTTGCATTTTGTACTTGTACATATGCAAAGGACCCTTTCGTTAAAGGGTTGGTCAGCTGAGACGCCTTGTAAGAACCTTCTAACTAGTTTCCCCTTTAAGGGAGAACGATTATTTGACAATAGTTTGGATAAATACATTCAAACAATTTCCAGTGGAAATAGTACTCTTTTACCAGTTAAAAGAAAATATAAGCGTCTTTCATTTAAACTGTTCGGCCTCTGCCATCAGACCAGGCATAAAGGAAGACCTGGGGCTACAAGTCTGCAAAGCAGAATACAAGACCTCCTTATGAAGAGGCATCTCCCCTCACCAAGGTGGGGGGGGGGGGGGGGGAGACTTCTGATGTACTCAGAAGTCTGGCAAAGAGAGATTCAGGACAAATGGAGTCTCTCCACAGTGTCTCTAGGATACAAGCTAGAGCTTTGAGAGTTTCCACCATCTCGTTTTCTGAGATCAAGCGTTCCCAAGGATCCAGGGAAAATGCAATTCCTGTTGCAAGCATTAGACCGATTATTGTCTCTTGGGGTGATCAGACAGATTCCCAAACAAGAGCAAGGTTTGAGGTTTTACTCAAACCTAATTACGGTGCCAAAGCCAAATGGGCATATCAGACCAAGTCTAGATCTACGTAATCTAAATCGGTTCCTGAAAATCCGCTCCATTTGCATGGAGTCAATCAAGCCAGTCGTTTCCATCCTGCAAGGAGAAAAACTTCTGTGGTGTCCAGGAGCTGTGGGCAGTAGGGGGTTGGCGACCCCGTGGGATCAGTTTTTACTGATCTATGCACTTTTCCCCCGATTCATTTGCTACCTCAAGTTCTTTGCAGGATCAAGCTGGAAAGAAAATCGGTAATACTGGTAGCACCAGCATGGCCCTGAAGGTCATGATATGCAGAGATCGTAAGGATGGCAGTGGAGGGTCCAAGGCTCTTCCCACTAAGGCCAGACTTGCTATCTCAGGGGCTGATATTCCATCCTATTTTACAAACGCTCAATTTAACGGCTTGGCTATTGAGACTCACATTCTGAATAAACGTGGGCTTTCCAGGTCAGATATCTCTACTTTGATTAATGCTAGGAAGCCAGCTTCTAGAGCTATATATATTATAGAGCCCGGAAAGCTTATGTTTCCTGGTGTGAGTCCAAGGGTTGGTACCCTCGGAGATATATCATAGGCAGAATTCTTACCTTTCTACAATTAAGCGTAGAGATGAAGTTGGCCCTGAGTACTATTAAGGGCCAAGTCTCAGCCTTATCAATTGTTTATTTCAACGACTGCTTGCTATGCATTCTTTAGTCCAGGGTTTCGTGCAAGGAGTGCTGCGGATTAATCTGCCACTTAAATCACTCTTAAGCCCTTGGGACTTAAATTTAGTTTTGTCAGTCTTACAAAAACAGCCAATTCGAACCGTTGCAGCATGTCCCCTTAGTCCTTTTGATTAGGAAGCTGATATTTTCGTTTGCTATATCCTCAGCAAGGAGGAATTCAGAATTGGCTACTCTTTCTTGTAAGGAGTCATATTTGATTATTCATGAGGACAGAGTGGTGTCACAGGTTTTTTGCCAAAAGTGGTTTCAGGTTTTCATCTGAATGAAGATATTGTCCTGCTAGGGTTTTTCCCCCAAGACCTTGTTCCAGGGAAGAAATGTCACTACATTGTCTTGATGTAGTGAGAGCAGTGAAGATGTATTTAAGAAAACTGCTACAATTCATAAGACTGATGTCTTATTTCTTCTGCCAGAGGGTCCTAAGAAGGAACAGGCAGCGTCAAAATCCACTGTCGCTAAGTGCATTTGGCAAGTTATAATTCAAACTTATGATTTAAAGGGAAAGATTCCCCCTTTTCAGGTTAAGGCGCACTCTACCAAAGCGGTTGGTGCTTCTTGGGCAGTGCGTCACCAGGCCTCCAGGTCTCAAATCTGCAAGGTCGCGACTTGGCCTTCAGTACATAACATTTTGCAAATGTATCAAGTGCATGTAAGATGGAATGAGCATATCGCCTTTGGGCGCAGTGTGCTGCAGGCAGCAGTATAAGTCCTCAGGTCTGGGGGTTACCCTATGGGTTGTGTCTCCCTCCCCTCAAGTAGCATTGCTATGGGACATCCCACCAAGTAATTACTTGAGACTCTGTGTCCTATGATGTACGATAAAGAAAATAGGATTTTTAAAACAGCTTACCTGTAAAATCCTTTTCTTGGAGTACATCATAGGACACAGAGCTCCCGCCCCTCTGTTTTATGGGGTAAGAGTATATTACTTATATTGCTTGGCTACAAAAACTGAGTGCTCCTGGAAGGAGGAGGGGTTATATAGGGGAGTCAACTTCCTGTATTGGTTATACCAGTGTCAACACCTGAAGGTAGGCGTATAACCCACCAAGTAATGACTTTAGACTGTGTCCTATGATGTACTCCAAGAAAAGGATTTTACAGATAAGCTGTTTTAAAAATCCTATTTTTTTGGGCTTTCTTGCCATTCCATAGTTTATTATATTTCTTATACATTTTTCTAAATGCTCTCCCAAATGGTCACTTTTGTTTCATGGTACCTGGTTCCTACGCCTGTTCTACACTTTTTTGGACGGAGAGGCTCCACATGGCAGTAGTCAGCCAATAGCATGACAGGACAGTAGGTGACAAGGCCTGGTTTCTGTTCAGGAAGGGTGGTAAGGGTTGGCATACTAAAGTGTCACCAGGATCCAGGGCACATGGGTGCTCAGAAGCTAAGTTGACTTGTAGGCACTATGAAATGGTTGCTTTTGGTAGCAGTTCAGAAACACTGAGGACACTTCAGGTTTACTTGTGCTTTAGTGTGTGTTGCAGTGTTCCACAGTGAATGTTTGTTGAGGCGCTATTCAGATTGAATGAATGGCACTGCAGGCCAACAACACACGTAACTGCATTACTATGATGCAGCAGTGTGAATTTTACCTTCAAGGCAGCACAAGATCTCTCCATGTCAGCATGGGTATTACCTTAGAAATGTTCTAAACCAGTTCTCTTTGATGTTTAATATGAATTGCTGAAGTGCTCATTGTACTCTAAAAAAACGAAATTTGCCTTTGTTTTCTAGAATGGATCTGACACAGCGCTTGGATTGGGAAGATGAAGAAGAGGAGTCCGCGGTAGAAAGACACAGACCTGTCGGAAACCTGCATATGTTTGCTGGGACTCATGGACCTGCACAGGGTGAGTGGGGGATGCCTAAGTGCATGGCCCAGAGGTTGTACATGGTGGATTGACCAAAACATCATTTGGCCATGGGCACCCTTCCTTAGTTTTTCTCTTGAGCTCTCTGCCCTGATGCAAACAGGGATGGTGGATGTCTGACGAAGTGGATGTTTCCAAGCAAACAATATTTGCATGCAGATCACAGTAGGTTACACCCGCATGTGATATTGAGGCTTCATGATTGACATAACTCTAATTCAGTGAATGAGAGTGTGGGCCAGTAAGTAAGGCTGGGGAAGAAAGGGCTATATGATACTGGATGCCCTTCAGACAGGAAATGAGGCGAGCTCTAGCTGATTTGCTGAAGCTTTTAATGCATATACTGAATCTCACAATGTGCAGTGAAAGCAGTTTCAGTACGTGTGGGGAGCCTGTACATCTGTACAAAACTAAAGGTAAAGCTTGGGCTCAGCTTTAACGTCTATATGTGATTTTCATTTTGGATGTAGTAGCAAAGGGGAGATCCACCCTTTCTATTTGTCCTGGTGACAATTGTCACTGAAACAAACAAAAAAAAATAAAAAAATTAAGGGAAATTCAGAATATTGAAAACTGTCGCACTGTCCCTTTAAATAAACAAGTGAAAAAACTCATCCAAAAGTTGCAAACATTAAACTAAATTCACTTTGATCTAGTAATAAATATCAGCAGTGCACCTTTTAAAGGCAAACGTTTCAAAAGTGGGTAGATCATAGCCTCCCATATCAGATTGGTGGAGGGATTAGGTGGGGCCCTGGCTCCACCACTCCTAGTCTGTAGAGGGTGACCCCTTCTCCCAAGGGGTGAAGGGGAATGGAAGTACAGAAGGGGGGTGCCGCAGTCGGAGTTGCACCCTGGTAGATATTGCTTGCAGAAGGGAGTCGAGTCCACAATGCAAAGCAAAGGCCAGGAATGGGCCGGAGGAGTGGGGAGGGATGGGGGGGAGGGGAGGGGAGGGGAGGGGAGGGGGGAGGTAGGAGGGAAAGGGGGAAAAAGATATTCCTTGCAGAGGAGGAGAAGGGGAAAAAAAAAGAAAAGGGGGTTCAAATGATTTGCAGGATTAAAAGGGGTAGACTAAGCACCTCTCCGGGTAGTTTTAGATGACAGAGGTAAAGTTTGTGTTATATAACGTAAAGGGCCTAAATTCTCCTGATAAGAGGTATAAACTCTTAAAGGAATTACAGCAATATAGAGCAGAAGTAGTGTTTCTGCAAGAGACCCATTTAACTCAAGATACAAATGTTAAACTGTACTCTGATAACTTCCCGAATTGGTTTTATGGGGACTCCCCAATCAGGAGTGCCAAGGGAGTGGCGATTGGGTTTGAGAAACGTACAAAGTTCACCGTGATCCATAGGCTGACCGACCCGGAGGGCCGATATTTGTTCCTGAAAGGAAAACTAGGGGATAGGATTTTTACCCTGGCAAATGTATATAGTCCAAATAAAAATCCTGTAAGATATTTGAAACAAATTTTGAGGAGATTAGCAGATTTTAAAACAGGTGATGTAATATTGGCGGGTGATCTCAACTTTTGTATGGATCCATCTCTGGATAGTACGTCTCGTGCAAAGGGGATAAGTGGGAAGAGCATGAAAACAATTAAACTCCGACTGAGACAAAATCAATTGATGGATGCCTGGAGGATACAACATGAAAAAATAAAAGACTATACTTTTTTTCTCCCCGGTGCACGGGACACACTCCAGGCTGGATTATATAATGGTTGACCATAGACTGCTTGAGACCGTGCTGGAAACAAAGATAGGAATAGTATCTCTGTCAGATCATTCCGGTGATAATGAAGATGATACCTGGAATACATAGACAACCGTTTACTTGGCGATTAAATGAGAACCTTCTACAGGATAAGAAAATCGCAGAAATAATACGGAAAGAAATAGAATTCTATTTCTCGATGAATGACACTGGTGAGACGACGGGTGCCTCCCTATGGGAGGGACATAAAGCATATGTTAGGGCTATCCTCATCTCGATAGGGGCAAGAAAAAAAAAAGGGAGAAATTGATAAAAGAGGTCCACAGATTGGAGCAGGATCATAAAAAAACAAAAGGGCCAACAACAGGAACTCTTTCATCTATTGATCAATAAGAGAGAGGAACTTAAAGATATGTATGACCAGGAAGCAAGGAGGGTATTAGAGGGGAGAGCCAGAGAGAGCTATTATGGGGAAAACAAAACGGGTAAATATTTAGCGAGACAGGTGAAAAGGAAGAGAGAGATTAATTTTATTGTAAAAATTCAGGATAAGAACGGGAAGATGGTTCATACAACTAGGGAAATCGCGGAGGTATTCAAGCAATATTATGAAGCTCTTTATAACGTAGGCCAGAAAGGGGTACAAGGTAAAGGGGAAAAGGAAAAAATCTAAGATTTTTTTGTACAAAGCAAAATTACAGCGTCTACAAGATAGTGACAGACATAATATAGATAGACCCATTACAGAAGAGGAAATCTATAATGCATTAAAAGATACAGCATCAGGTAAAAGCCCGGGTCCAGACGGGTACACGATCTCCTACTTTAAAAAATATAAGGAGATCTTGGTCCCTAAACTTTGCAAATATATGAATGGATTAGGTACAAAATACGAAATGGAGGGAGAGGCCTTGCGAGCTTCAATTATGCTAATCCCGGAGGGCAAGGATCACTTGCTCTGTTCTAACTATAGGCCGATAGCCTTACTGAACTCCGATACAAAGCTATACGCTAAAGTTTTGGCATCTAGACTAAAGGAAAAATGATAGAATTGGTACACCCGGATCAGGTCGGATTTATACCCGAGAGAGAAGGTAGGGATAATGGGGTGAGGGCATTGCTCCTTCTCCAGGCCCTAAAAAACAATGGGTCCCCAGGTCTATTCCTGTCAATGGATGCCGAGAAAGCATTCGACAGGGTAGACTGGGGACTCATGATACAAACTCTAGAAGTCATGGGCCCGAGGATGATCCAGTGGATCAAAGTACTCTATAATCACCCGCAGGCTTCGGTAAAGGTTAACGGAGAATCATACGCACAATTCCAAATGGGAAAAGGCACCAGACAGGGGTGTCCATTATCACCCCTTTTGCGCTGTCTCTCAAACCGTTATTGGCCTCTATCTGAAACAACCCAGATATAGAGGGGATTAGGGTGGGAGAGGATGAGCACAAACTCGCTTCCGAACTTGCTGAGGACATTGGAAAAATTCGGTAAAATATCAAATTTGACGATAAACCTTGGCAAGTCCGAAGTCCTAAACATTAATATTAGTAATCAGGAAGAGGTGAAACTCCGTGCAGAATTTCACTTCCCCTGGCGTAAGGAGATCAAATACCTGGGAGTTTATCTTTCGGATACTATTAGGAAAATATACATGAATAACTACATTCCATTATTAGATGAAATTAAAAGAGAAATAAAAAAAATTTCAACAAGTCCTCTCTCGTGGTTAGGACGGATAAACGTGGTTAAAATGATTTTGGTCCCGAAGATTATATATAAGTTCCAAATGTTGTCCATCTCACTCCCTTCGGCCTTTTTTAAAATATTAAGAAATTTAATCTCTAAGTACATATGGCAATTTAAAAAGCCGAGAATTGCTTTTGCGGTGTTAAGGAGGGGGAAAAAACAAGGGGGGTTAGCAGTCCTGGATTTAAAAAAATATCATAATGCAGTGGTACTCTCACGGGTGGTGGAGTGGGCGAAAAGTAAACGATAAGAGATGGGTTAGTTTAGAAAATGCAATATGCCAAGCACAATTAGGTAGAATAATATGGAATCCTCCACAATATAGGC